>NC_023749.2:41807120-42172657 GCF_000499845.2 Phaseolus vulgaris
GTTTTTCAAAGAGCTGAGATTGCTTAGAGTTTGTGATTGATCAAAGTATGTGGAATAGGATTCTGCTTGTATTGATTTCAGATTATCTTCTGTAACAAGTGTAATCCTTGCACTCTATTGCACAAGTTTCGTTTGTGTGTTTGCTGAGATTTTTTGTGTGTTCTTGAGGGGATCAAGATCAGCAATCTTAGTGTTGGTGTGTTGCCAAGAGAAGTGTGTGTCTTGTGGGGATCAAGGTCACTTTCTTGGTGGTGGTGTAAGTGATCAAGGTGTGGTTGCTTAGTGGATTTCCTCAGTGGTTTCTGAGAAGACTGGATGTAGCTCTGGGTTTAGAGTGAACTAGTATAAACATCTGTGTGCAATCTCTGTATCCTTAATCTCTTTAAATTCAGTTTTGATATTTGTTTGCTGGTACAAACAACCGATTGTTTCTACGAAACAACCGATTGTTTTTCTAGTACTGCTGTTTTTGCTTGTTTTTTTGGCAAACTGGATTCCTTATCAACTGTTTCTTGAGAGAATTTCATTCTTGACTTAAAAGTTTGCGAAAACCCACCCCCTCTATTTTAAAGCCATCCATTCTAACAATTGGCATCAAGAGCTTGGTTCTTGAAAGTTATTAAAGTTGATCCTAAAACTGTTTTTAAAATGGCTGATAGACTACCTTTTGGGGAAGGTGCTTCAATTAACAGACCATCTCTGTTTTGTGGTTTGAACTACCAATTTTGGAAAGTAAGAATGAAAATCTTTATGGAATCACTTGACAAAGGAATTTGGGATGCAATTGAAAATGGTCCTTTTGTCCCAAAGTTTGAAAAAGATGGATCTGTCATTGAAAATCCATGGTCTCCATGGACTGATTCAGAAAGCAAAAAGGCCAAATTCGATTGGATTGCCAAAAATATAATAACCTCTGCTTTAAATTCTGATGAGCTTTTTAGGGTCTCTCAATGCAAATCATCAAAAGAAATGTGGGACACCTTGGAAGTCACTCATGAAGGGACAAATGAGGTAAAGAGAGCTAGGAAGCATACTCTAATCCAAGAGTATGAGATGTTCAGAATGCTTAAAGGTGAAACAATTGCTGAGGTGCAGAAAAGATTCACTCACATCATCAATCATCTCATGAGCCTTTACAAGACCTTTGAAAAGGAAGAGCTGAACATAAAGATCTTGAAATGTCTTGATAGAGCATGGCAACCAAAGGTAACTGCTATTTCCGAATCTAAAGATCTAACATCATTAAGTATGACTTCTTTGTTTGGTAAGCTTAGGGAACATGAGTTAGAGATGAATAGACTCAATGTTCAAGAAAGCGAAGACAAGCACACAAGGAGCATAGCCTTAAAAGCTTCCAAGCACTAAGGAAAACAAGAATCCAGTGATGATAGTGATGAGGAAAACCTTAGCTTGTTGTCAAGAAAGTTCAGCAAATTCTTGAAGAGAAACCACAATAAGGACAACAACAAAGATAGGTATGGAAACAAGAAATCCAATGATTTTAATTCCAATAACTATACTTGTTTTGGTTGTGGTGAGCAAGGTCATATAAAGGCAGATTGTCCAAACAAGAGCAAGGAGAAAAAGCCTAGCTACAAAGAAAAGAAAGGCAAGACAAAGAGAGCCTCCAGAGCTTGGGATGAAAATGAGGTATCATCATCAAACTCTTCTTTAAGTGAAGATGAGAAGGCAAACACCTGCTTGATTGCTGAAGATGATGATGAATCTTGCAGCTCAAGTGAGGTTAGTTCATGTGCTTCTTTAAATGAACAAAATTACAGTGAATTTCTTGAAGCTTTTCAAGAAACTCATGATGAAGCTAATCGATTGGTTATTTTAAACAACCGATTGGAAGAACTTAACAGCTGGTTGGAAAAGAGAGTGAAATCACTTGAAGATGAGATTGAAAAATCTAAAAATGATTTCAAAAATCTGGAAAATCATTTCAAAAATTCTTCTTGCAAGTGTGACACTCTCATTTGCGAAAATTGTGAAAATCTTGAGAAAAAGGTTCATTATCTTGTTGAAACTGTGGACAAGCTTTCAAAGGGGAAATCTAACTTTGAGAATGTCTTGGCATCTCAAAGCTGTGTTTTTGGAAAGGCTGGTTTAGGTTTCAATCCACAGAACCAACAAGATAAGTTTTCAAAAAAAATTTCAAGAAAGCCAGTAAAACAACCGATTGTTAAATCGAAACAACCGGTTGTTACATGCTTTTATTGCATGAAAAAGGGCCATTCGGTTAGATTCTACAAAATAAGAAAATTCTTTGTTCCTAGATGCTACATGAAATGGATTCCTAAAGGGTGTGAGGTTCCAAATGAGAAAAAGAAATCTATTGGACCCACATTTGTGAAGGTACCAAATCTTGTTGCTTGAACTCATGCTTGTGCAGAAATTCTAAAGAATTGTGAAGGACTAAGTCATGGGATCAAGTTCTTAAAAGAAAAAGACCATCACTGAAGCTGAATCAATGCTCTGCATCTGTCCAAAGGCCCTTAACAATGAAAAGAGGTTTCTTGATCAGAAAGCACATGGCTCATTGAAGAAATAACATAAGGATAAGACTTTCCTTTCTCTGTTCTTAATTTCTGTTTTAAAGTTCTTTCTCATGATTAAAAATCTTCTTTAAAATGCTTAATGTCATTTGCTTTGAACTCTTTCTGCTCATGGTTAAAATTCAAAATCAATTTTAACTGTTGTAGAAAAACAACCGATTGTTTCTTCGAAACAACCGATTGTTTTGAGTCTGACAACATTGTGAAGAAATCAATTTAATTTCAATTTTGAATTTCTATTCGTTGCAGATCTTTTTAAAGAGAGAATCCTTGGTCAAAGAACCTGTGTTGAAAGCTAATCACGTTCAGAGAGAAGTTACAACAGTCATAAAGGAATATATTCCAAAATCTTGGAAATTCAAGAGCCTTAATGACTAGTCAAAGATCACATGTGAAGACCATGTGATTTTTAGCTTTTTCTGACGTTTTCTGTGCAGGGCAGGGTCAAGTCCTCTCTCTCTGAAAATCTGGTACCCACTCATATCATTGAATGCTATTTGATTCTTTTACTGCTATAAAATCTGTTGCAGTTGATCTCTTCCTCAAGAACAACCAATTGCAACATCTCTTGCAAAATATGTGAAGTGAGCTTTTCTCTGTTTTCTTCTCTGCCATCATGGAATCAACTCCTCCCACCTCAAAGAGAGTCAAAACCAGAGGTGTAAGGTCTGGAGGAAGGCTAGAAGGCTGGTTTTCTGGAGACAATGATCTTATTGAGAGGTATAGGTATGAAACAAGTATCAAAAAGATAAACAACCCCAAGGTTGTGTGCTTTGATTGGCTGAAAAGTCAAAAGCTTGATAATGTAAGGAGGCTGCTCAAAGATCAATCTCTCAGAAAGTTCCTGGAGATGAAAGGAAACATCTACCCAGATTTGATAAGGGTGTTCTACACAAATCTCAAGTTTGAGGCAAACAATCTAGTTTCTCATGTAAAAGGTGTAGAAATGGAGATAACTCATGAAGTATGGACTGTTGTTGCTGGTCTCAAGTTCTCTGGTCTTAGAATCAACAAGGGAAACCTTGGAGTAGTGGAGGATTTCAACAAAATCCAATACTACAAGAGTTACTCGGAGAATCAACATGCTCAAGTTAGAACATGCTCGGTTGGAGGTCTAAAGCTTGATGAAAGGTTGCTAGCCCTCATTGTGACTTGGATTCTAACTCCAAGGGGGAGTAATCATTCAGTGCTTACTGAGGAAGATCTTGTGTATATCTTCTGCATCATGAAGAAGATCAAAATCAATTGGATCCACATCATCAAAGAGCACATGCAAAAGGCTATGAGGTTAAGTGACTATCACTATCCATATGCTGTTTTGGTATCTAAATTTCTAATCTTTTTTGAAGTGAACCTTGAAGATGAAACATCTGAGTTGGTCAAGTCAACTCAAGAGTTGAACAATGGATCACTTAGCAAAATGGGTTTTACCAAAGTAGGTGGCAAATGGATTAGCAAAGATGATGACCTTGGTGCCTCATCTAGTGTTGTTGCTGATCTTGAACAAGATGAACCTGCTGATATGGATGTTCAATATGAAGATCCACCTGAAGATTATCAAGATGTTGGACCTAGTGCTGGTGCTGGAAATCCAGAAGAAAGGATGCAAACCATGTCTCCTTTTGAGAGACTCATGGTAAATAGGCTTGATAGCTTTGCGGAGAATCAAAGAAATCTCCATGATCTCTGTGTCAGTAATTTTCAGAGGATTGACAACGAATTTGACAGCATGGATGCACGCTTCATGACTCTAGATGAACAGATCAAAGTTGTCCGGAACCAAATCTTTGATCTTCAGTTTGCTGATGATGATGAATGAAGAAAAACAACTGGTTGATGTATCGAAACAACCGATTGTTTTTTGTGGTTATATCCGGTTTTCAATTTTCTTTCTTTCTGTTGTTGCTGCTTTAATTCTAATGTAATCAAAACAATTATCTTGTTTTATCTCTTCTTTTTGTCTATTTGTGAAGACAAATAGGGGGAGATTTATGCTGTTTGTGGTTGATTTCAGTTTTTATGTTTTTCTGCAAAACAGTTTGCTATATTTTGAATGTTGTTTACTCTGATATTATGCTCTAAATTTCTGTATTTGTTTCTGTGCTAACCAAATATCATAAGTTTTATGCTTTGCTTAAAATTGTATCTTGCAGGAATTGCTTCAGATTCAATCAGGTACAACACAAGCATCAGGGATTTGTCTTCATCAAATAGGGGGAGATTGTTGAACCAAGTGGTGTTCAAACTTTGAAGAATCCAAACCCTTTGAAGGATGTTGAAGCCTTGGTTGTGCTTGCTGTTGCTGTGCTGCTTTAGTTAGGATCTGAGGTAGATTGTGTATGTAATCCACCTCTTGATTGAATCAAAAGCATAGGCATTCTCAATCTTTTTTGAAAGAAAAATGATTTTCAAACTAAGTTAAAAACAACCGATTGTTTTGTCGAAACAACCGTTTGTTTATACTTAGATGTTTTTGGAAAAGATTGAAAACTGTTTTTCAAATGGTTGAGTTGTTAAAACCAAAACAACTGGTTGATTCGAGGAAACAACCGATTGTTTGTTTTGGTACCATAACAGAAAAACTGTTTTATCTTTGACTGAGCTTTAAATGATTTAACTGCTTACGCTCCAGTCTTTAAATGCTTTGACCAATCTTTAAATGCAATTAAAGAGTTTGTTAAGATTTGATAACAAACAACATCTTTGAAGAAATTCAGAAAAACAGATTTGAGTAAGAAGATTTTGAACAGAGTTTTTGAGTTTTTCAAAGAGCTGAGATTGCTTAGAGTTTGTGATTGATCAAAGTGTGTGGAATAGGATTCTGCTTGTATTGATTTCAGATTATCTTCTGTAACAAGTGTAATCCTTGTACTCTGTTGAACAAGTTTCGTTTGTGTGTTTGCTGAGATTTGCTGTGTGTTCTTGAGGGGATCAAGATCAGCAATCTTAGTGTTGGAGTGTTGGCCAAGAGAAGTGTGTGTCTTGAGGGGATCAAGGTCACTTTCTTGGTTGTGGTGTAAGTGATCAAGGTGTGGTTGCTTAGTGGATTTCCTCAGTGGTTTCTGAGAAGACTGGATGTAGCTCTGGGTTTAGAGTGAACCAGTATAAACATCTGTGTGGAATCTCTCTATCCTTAATCTCTTTAAATTCAGTTTTGATATTTGTTTGCTAGTATAAACAACCGATTGTTTCTGCGAAACAATCGATTATTTTTCTCGTACTGCTGTTTTTGCTTGTTGTTTTGGCAAACTGGATTCCTTATCAATTGTTTCTTGAGAGAATTTCATTCTTGACTTAAAATTTTGCGAAAACCCTCTTTAAACAATTCACCTCCCTCTAGTTTAAAGCCATCCATTCTAACAATCTTGAATGATATTTGATGATAATTTCGATATTAAATAATTTGTTCTTTTGATGTATACTTGATTATATTAATCTAAATTTTGTTATGTTTCAGTGTTTTAATCAATTTTATATAATTATAATTGATTATTAGATTCTTCATTATTGTTGGAATCTTTATTATTGTTTTAATAAATTATATAGAAAAATAATCGATTATTTGGGACTAGTTGTAGGTTGTATGCATTTGATTTTGTTTTGATGGAAGGTCCTTAGCCAAAGGACCAACAACTAGAGTCATGGCTAGAAGAATGAAAGAAAAATGAGACTCAATTGATCTCTATGAGACTCCACTTAGCCTATGTGTTTCGATTGTTGCTCTTTATTTGAAAGTGTTTCTCACTTGTTGAGAGGTCTTGGTCTTAGGAGGAGATTAAGACTGTTTTCGTGGAGAGGTGTTGAATACTTATGTTGATAAAGGCTCTTTAGTGGTTTGCTTAAGGGGACTTGACGAAGCCCTCTGATTGGTTGAACTAGTATAAAAATATGTGCATATTTCTCTTTATCCCTTACTTATTATAATATGTGATTGTTTGTGATTGAGATAAGCGAATTGAGTTTTGGCTCCATTCAATCCCCCTTTTTATAGCCAGATTTACCTACATTTATTGATTGATTGTCATCTTCATTTGATATTTTCATTAATGCACTATTGAATTCTTTTTATATTTGTGGTTGTATAAACATTGAAGATATATCTAGAGAAAAATTTAATCACATCCTCTACTTCGTCATCATTTACTTGTTCTTTAAAATAGTTTCCTTAACCAATTCAATAAGAACGTTTTACTTTATTTGTTTGAATTTGAATCTTCATTGTATTAGACGCTGGATTAGGAATGCCCTGATACGAGCTCTGTATACTTCTTTGCCATATGATTACTCTTGAATTTAATCCATTGCTTGTGCTTCCTTTAAGCAATGACTGGATGATACTTTAATGCTTGATTTGCACAATTTTTGTTCATCAGTCTTTATGATATCCTTACTCAAACACTGAGTATGGAAACTCTGGATACTGACTTATGTGTGTCTCGATATTCCTAAAACACAATTACAAACCTTTATTGAATCTCAACGATCAATACAATCTTTATATTAAAGCATGGATATTGCTGAAAACAATATCTTTGAATGTCTCTGAATTATCAAGTCTTTTCATTCCCATATATTAATTCATAAATACATTATCGAGACACTCCCAATTAACTTAATTAAAAATTTAAGCATAAGTAAATTTAATTTGGTTTGTATACAATTCGAAAAACTCTTTTAATATATAATCAATCATATACTCAATTTCTCAAAATCTTTCTTATAAAGATTTAATCTTGATTAATAATGCACAACTGTATTTGAAAATATTATATAAACATTTAAGAAAATATTTTCATTCATGAAGAATTTTAAAGTACATGATATTTCTCAATTATTTAAACCTTATTATTTGAGAATTTATACTGTAAATTCATTTTCAAAAAATTTCTAAGTTTGTATAAGTTTTAATCAGACTTAAATAACATTAAATATACTAAGGAATATTTTTGAAATTCATTGAGTATTAAAATCAATTATCATTTAACACATGAAAATCACTTAAACAATATCTTTTATATTTTTGAATTATCTAGTTCTTCTATTTCAGAATTTTAATAGTAAATACACTTTATAATAGTTTCCATATTAACAAAGATTTAAACGTTGAAGTATAATCATATTTTAAATGGATTTAATTCCATAAAATTTTTTTCGAAAACATTTTAATGCAGTGAATATGTGTGCTATGTTTTTCATAAACTTTATAGTCAAAATATTGTTTATTCAAAAACTTTCTATATCAAATGAATAAATTCGTTAGATTAAATATTTGATTTATATGAACTAATCATATAAAAAAAAAGTTTAGAAAACATTCAAGAATAATTATAAAATGTAAAATATTGAGTTTGGAAATTTTCTTGTTATTTGATCGTCCAACGCATTTCAGAAGTGTGATTGTCTGTCATGTTCAAACTGCATCATCATCTGATGCGTTCCATATTAATCATCGTTTGATGTATTGAATGTTGGACAATGTATAACACTTTTCCCAGCTTGTTCTTATGATGATGGTATTTGTCAAAGGCTTCTCTATTGAAGTGTGAGCTTTTTAGTGTTTGGCATCATCTAACACTTTTTTCTATTGACAACTTCTTTCACTTCATTGAACAACGTCTTAGCACTTTTGACATAGTCTACCACTTTCATTTTTCACTTTGGATCTTCTGCTACATTCACTATGAAAGTTATCGTCTAATATGTTGTAATGACAATGTCTGACATGTTTTGTGAATGCCTATTCAACCATATCATTTCTTTAGCTTACATGATCGTGTAATAGGTTCAATCACCCAAAATGTCTAATGAATCTGCACACTTAGTAGCTTTGTTAGATATCTTAACACATATTATAGTTTTTGTTATCATCAAAATATATAGACTCCCATATCATGAGATTGTCTAAAGGGTGCAAGATCATCTACCATTGACTATTAAACCATCTATTAACTTCATAGTGCCCTTACCATCGTCATAAACTTGAGTTTAGATCTACTTGTTGATGAAGGACCATCCAGAAGGACACATATTAGGTCTTTAACTAAAGCCATGGATAGAAGAATGGAAGAACAAGAAGAAGGAGTTCAAAACACACTATTTTTATGGAGAATTAATTTTTAACTTTTTCTTCCAAATTTCCTAGTCTTATAAATTTGTACAAAGTAGTATAGGATTTATTTTTGGCTTGTATTTCGGCCATTATCTTGGGTCATATTTTAGGCCAATTTTGCCAATTAGAGTAGGCTGTAAATAGAAAAAGAAAGAGTCTAACTAGAGTTACAGTTGGACCTCCTTGGACCCAATGCAACTCTAGACCATCTAAAAAGTTTTTTTAGGGTTAAAGTTTGCACCTTGGCTGGCCATAGCACTATAAATACAAGTGTTAGCCCCCTTGTAAATGAGATTTGAATTGATAAAGAAATGATACCCAAGTTGCTAGCTCCTTTGTCTTCAAAATCTCACTCTCAAGTTTGCACTTCTATTAGTGTTTTGCTTGAATCTTCTTAGGAGTTGGTCTAACCTCTTTCAAGCTTCATTATCATTCTCCATATACCAATACTTTACAGTTTCTTTCCCCCATTTGAGTCTTCTTTCATTTTCTTTTGGTAAAAACAGTTTATGTTGGTTTCATTTTTATTTTATAATCCATTTCTAGTTGTCTAAAGTCATGTTGTTTTCATATATGTTATAAAATCTTGTAGTCCTTTGTTTGATTTTTTGTTTCTTGTTTTTACAATGAATATCCATGTGGTTTTAGTTTTTTTGTCACTACAAGAAAATAACACTTTAGTCACCGAATTCAGCGACCGAAAATAAGTGGTCGCAATTTGCGACCGAAATAGCCACCGAATACCTGTAGTGTCTAATCTGCGACCGAAATAGCGACCAACTGAATTATTAATGATGTTAGTTAGTTTTGCGACCGAATCAGCGACCGAACATGAGAGTGACAAAATCAGCAGTCGCTAAAGTGGTGGTTGTTTTTAATAAATTAGGAAAAATATATCTGCGACCGAATTAGCCACCGATTATGTTTCTTTTTTAGCCACCGATTTTAGTTCGGTTGCTAATTATTATTGTTTATTTTCTGCCACCGAATTAGTCACCGAATATGTTTATTATTTAGCCACCGATTTTTCTTTGGTCACTAAATATAATTGTTTATTTTTGCCACCGAATCAGCCACCAAATTTGTTTACTTTTTAGCCACCGATTTGTTTGTGGTCGCTAAATATAAGTGTTTATTTTTTTTTACCAAATACATTTATTTTTTAGCCACTGAATTTGTTTTGGTCGCTAAATATAATTGTTTATTTTACTAATAATAATAATAATAATAATAATAATTTATTTTTATTTTAAAAAACTATACAAGGATCACAATTTCTTAAATTTAAATAGAATTAATTAAATATTATTTTTAAAATATCAGTTCAAATAAAAATTATAAATAAAATTACATAACAAAAATTTATTATTAATAAAATTAATTCTTTTAAAAAAAATAAATTACGCCACATAATTAAATTTAAATAAAACTATCTCTTCAAAAATAACTTTAATTTTATAAAAATAAATAAATTTTCAGAATTAAATTATAAATAATTTTTTAATTATTAATATTTTTTTATTAATAACACTTTTATCACTTGTTTCAATAAAAAAGTTGTTTATATAAAAACTATTAATAGAGATAGTTGTTTATTATAAATTCTTGAATATTATTATTATTATTTTAAGAAAATTTTTTTGCTATTTTTTTCTTCAAGCTTTAGAGAGTGGTGTTGACTTTAGGGTATTGAAAGTGGGTAACTTTTCATAAAACAAAGAACCATTGGAGAAGCAGGAGGAAGCTACAGGTGGTTGTGGTGCGAACGAAGGTGAAAGAGGAGGAGGAGGAAGCTGCAGGTGGAGGACGTCGCCGGAAACGGAGACGAACAGAGGTGCGAGCGGAGGTGAACGGAGGCGAACAGAGGCGCAAGCGGAGGTGCGAACGGAGGCGCGACCGGAGACGCGAACGGAGGCGACCGGAGGCGCGACCGGAGTTGCGAGCAGAGACGTGAACAGAGGCGCGAACGGAGGTCTGCTATATATGATTCATATTAACTTGTTGGATTTAATTGGTCAACTTGGTAATCGTGTAAACTGTGTCTGAGTTTAAAGCTAAGAGGAAGAACTCTTTAGTTTCGTGTCTCTGATTCCTTTCCAGTATGGATAGTACAGCATGAGGACAAAACACATTTATATAAAATTTTCAGAAAACAGTTTGATGCACTGGGTGAATTGAATTTTAGAAGGTATTCTTTTCACCAATTGTGGATATAGGGAGTTTGGTGTCAGGTATGTAAATGAAGTAAGGAGTGGAACGTGGTCAAAGGAATTTTGTAGGTGGACATGGAAGGCGTAGACGTCTAAGGTCGTTGCTAGTCCAGAGAAGATGAACAATGTCTAGACATTGCTTATTAGCAAACTATAATGTGGAAGGGAGACCCTGTGCTAGAATTGAGTTGTTAATATGGCTAAATAAGAGGTGGTGGTGGATGGGTGTGCGTAGCAGGGTAACTAAAAGGAAGTTAGCACAGGTGGAGGAGCTGCTAGAAAGCTTAAGGGGCATATTAATTGGGGTTAGAACCGGTGAATGAAGGAGCAGGGGGAGTACATGCTAATATATACTAAGGCAGCTGCGTTACTTCTTGGATAGCAACATAATATGCAGCTTTAGAGAGTCAGCCCGCAAGGTAAGCAGAGCAGTGAAGAGTGGAACTTGGATAAGCTTGTTCGGTTAGTGTGGGTAAAGAATTCGGTGGAGGGGGGAAATGAAGGCATGAAGCGGTTTGCAGATCGACATGTGGCATTCTCTATGCCTATATAAGCTGATGTTGTGTTGGAACATCTAGGAAAATGCACGTGGTCTCTGAATCATTATGTCTGAATGCGTATTGGTGTATATAATGCTATGTGCCCACAATCACTTAGTGTGCACTTAGTTTTGAATAGGCACCGAAGAATGAGAATGTGTAGACGTTATCTTTGTTCCATTGGTATAGTTGGGTCTGAGATTGCTGTGTAGGTGTAGGTGTTGGAGTTGGCCATTATGCAGGTTCTTTGATCTCACATTTTTTTGTGAATTTTTTATCATTGTTTCACTTTGTACTTAGATTGATGTTATCTTTTATATATATACTATCATATTATGTAATGTAGTGTCAACAATATGTAAGTTATTCTAAGAAATTAGCAGTAGTTTAGAGACTGCTATTAGGTGATAGTGTGTTATCTTTTGCTGAATGGTTTATTTTTTTGAATTATAAAGGAATCATAATCTGTAGTGTGTCTGATTCAGATTACATATCTGCTATTAAAGCTATAATCTCTGCAGACTCAGAGCTACAACAATTAAAATAGAATTTCTATGCACCTAGCATTATAATGGATAATAACATTATTTCCAATTTAATGTCGTTGCATTAGGTGTCATTTGCAGATTCTACTATTTTTATGGTTTCATCTGAGCTTGGATGCATCTCAGTATAATAAAGATGGTACATGAATGATGACACACATTTGAGTGATCTTTTGTTTTCAATACATTCTCAAATTTTATTTCAATATCGTTGGTGGTCCAGTCCAATATCGTTGGATGTATCCATTTGAGAGGTATAAAATTACTAATCACTATTATAATATTTGTTGTTTATTTATTTAATATTTAAAATTATGTACATCCATATTCTTTTTTAGGTTCTTACACTCCCTAAAAAAAAGTAAAAAATAAAGCGAGGGTGGAAGGCTCTATTTGTGAAGCTTACTTGGTGGAGGAAACATCTACATTTGCCTCATTTTATTATCCTGATCATGTTGAAACAAGAAGGACTAGGATCCCTCGTAATCTTGAAGTAGGCAAGGGTTCTTCACGTGCTCCTCCTATTTCAATTTTCAATTATCCAGGAAGAGAAATCGGAAAATGCATGACATATTATCTAAATCAGAAAGACTTTGATGTTGCCCAATTGTATGTTCTTCAAAACTGTGAAGAGGTTCAACCATACTTTGAGTAAGACAATGTTCACTCATTTGAAAAGAAAGTTAATTATGTTGCATGAGGTTTGAATAATCAATTTCTTTGTTGCAGTATTTATGTTGAATATTTAAGAGAGATTAGTCCTACTGCTTCAGAAGCTCAAATTGGCCAATACATTTCATCCTATTTTGCTACATGGTTCAAACAATATGTATGTTTTTAATTTGCCTTTTATACAAATTTTACTTTTAGATAGACATTGTGTAATTTATAATCTTTTGTTTAGGTTCTAAATCCAGAAAATAATATTGAAGATCCATTATTGGTTAACTTAGCATGGGGTCCTAAGAGAAAAGTTCAATCATGGTCTATCTATGTTATCAATGGATACAAATTTCACACTGTTCTTTGGAGTGAAGGCATGAATTCCACTAACTATGGTGTTTATGTACGAGGAACCAATGGTCAATCAGAGTCAGATTTTTATGGAATATTGTCTAATATTATTCAATTGGAGTATACTGGCTTTCCAATAATGAATGTAGTTCTCTTCCAGTGTGAATGGTTTGATAATACTCCTAATATAGGAACCAAAGTAGATAAGAACTATGGGATCGTTCAAGTAAAAGAATCACGGAGATATAATAAAGCATATGATCCATTCATATTTGCCCAACAGGCAGAGCAAGTTTATTACACCAAATATCCAGAGGGACACCAAGGTTGGTTGGGAGTAATTAAAACAAAAGCTCGTATTAGAATCATTGATAACACAGTAAGTGAAGTTGAGCATGACACTCCATACCAAGATGATGAGCTTCTACAACTTGAAGTAGTGCTACATGTTGATCCAGAATTCATTCATGATTCTCTTGCTGATGTTGATGGGGGGGGAGGGGGGGGGAGAGAAGAAATAGATATACAATTACTAAATGAAACAAACATAGATGAACAATACGAGGAGGAATACATTTCAAGTGAGGATAACATTGAGAGTGATTTCAGTGACACAGATACCTCTTCGGTAATTCATGCATTAAAATTGATTGTATACCTTGTCCAAATTATGTTTAACATTAATTTTATTGTGGTTTCCCATAATTGTAGTGAATAACAGGGAAGATAACTGACATATTTGGTTGACATATTTGGTTGTAGAAAACACAATCAGGTTTGAGTCTTTTGATCATGATTACTTTATTTGTTTATTCAAAATTGATTGATCCACTTTGATTATTGTATTAATTACATCTCACATATGTAATATTCTTTACTTGCAGATGACACCAAGGGGTAGAGGTGGTGGTCGTAGACCACCTAATCGTGGTGGTCGAGGTGTTCGTGTTGATGATATATCTTTACCCAATACCAACATTCCCCCTTCGTTTGTTCTTCCAACAACTATGGAGTCTACACATCCTATTTATGAAGGAGCCGCCCCACTTCCTACACTTCACGGACAAGATATTGAACATCATGTAGGAGAATCAAATCCTACTACCTTTTCTACAGAGCCAACTATGAATCAACCTTCACCAATACAAGACTCTCTTACACCTGACAATGAGTCTGGCAATGTAGTTGATCAAAGACCCTGGCTTCATGCAGAAAGAGGAGAGTAAGTATATTTTAATCTAATTGTAATTCGTAAATATGATCTAATTTTCATATATTATTTTGACAATATGTTTTGAACATAGTTTTTCACCTGCAAATGGACCTTCCAATGTAATCTCACGAATCATCAAGCAAAAATATGATGAACCCAGTCCCACTTGCAAGAAGGTTCGTCTTGAGCTTAGAGATAGATGGTTTGGAGAGTTCAAGGTAATTTGAGTTATGATTACATTTAAAATGATATTTTATTTTTCTACAATGTTTTTCTTCTAATTTATTTTACATGCAGAAAGAGTATAGGTGGGATATGGAACAAGACCAACTCATTAGATCCATTTTTGATACAAAAGCCTCCCGTATCTTTAAAAATGCTATGAGTAAAGTTAGGCATGGTCAAGATAAGGGGACCTGGATTCCACAACTTGTTCGAGCAACCTTGGACCAGCATTGGAGTTCTACAGAATTCCAGAACAAGAGTATTATTGCCAAGGCGAATCGGGTTGTTGAGAAGGGAGCCTCAGCCTACTGTGGTGGTTCCATATCTACCGCAGCTCACTTTGAGAAAATGGTAATATTATTATATTTCTTCTCTTTCTATATTTAATTTAAATGCAATCTATTATATCTTTTTATTGAATTTATGTAGACTAAAGAGCTTAAACGACAACCAACTGCTTGGGAGGTTGTAGAGAGAACAGAAATTGAAGATTGGACAATGGGTCAATGACAAGACTCGCGACCTTTCGGTATGTTTAAAATTTGTTATAGTTTAATTTGTACTATATGTTTTCTTCGCAATAATCAATTTGACTTCATTTTCAGGAGAAATATAAGAAACGTCGAGAAGAAGCCCAACAACAGCAAATGCTTGAAAGCGCATCTTCGCAAAACTCTCATGTTGCCTCTATTGATGACAATGAAATATACATCGATGTTGTTGGAAGTGGAAATAAAAAAGGGAATGTTTATGGTCTTGGTGTATTGAGCAAAAGGTTTAATAGTTCAACAAGTCCTCACTCTGCTGCAAGTCAAGCTCCAGTAGTCCATCAAATAGAAGAAATGCGTGAGATTATTCAAAAGCTAAATGATGAACTTATGACAAAACGTGTCAAGGAGGGGACACTTGAAGAAAAGATGGAGGTATTGATGAAAACTCATGAAGAGCAAAGTGAACGCATGCGCAAACAAGATGAGAAGATGCAACTCATCCTACAACACATTCAAATGAATAATCCCGCATCAGGCTCTTTAGATCCTACTACCAGTGGACATCATAAAGGAGACCAGAGTAGAGATGTCAGTTCAGAATAAGATTAGTTATATGTTGAATTATATCATAGATTTGACTCTTTTAACTAGTTTTCAACAGTTTTAGTTGTGTAGTATGATTTACCTTTAATTTGAGCACAACTTCTTCTTAAACTATGAATTTGAAGTTCATTACAATTTAGCTTGATTGAATTTTGAGTATCTCTATAAGCAGGTCTGAATTTTTTTATAAAATGGTCAAAATACCATTTTAAATAGGTATTAATAATACAAATAAAAATAGCCACCGAAATTGATTTGGTGGCTATTTAACCACCGAAATCAAATCTGTCGCTGTAGAAGTCTCCATTTAGCCACCAAAATAGTCACCAAAAGATTTCTTTTTAGCGACCGAAAATGGTGGTCGCTATCACCTTCTAATTCAGCCACCGATTTAGCCACCGAAATTTGGGTAGCTAATTTGGGTTTTGAATTTTTGTGACCAAATTTTCTGCGACCGATTTGGTCACCGAAATTTCGGTTGCTAATTTGGTTTTCGAATTTTGGAGACTAAATTTATCTGCGACAAATTTAGCAACCGAATTTTCGGTTGCTAATTTAGTTTCTAAATTTTGGTGACCAAATTCCCTGCGACCGATTTAGCCACCGAAATTTCGGTTGTAAATTAGCGACCACTTTATAATTCGGTCGCTAACGGCTTTGCGACCAGGGTTTTCGCTTCCATCTGTATTTGGTGACTGTTTCGATCGCAGATATGATTAGCGACCGATTATAGTGATTTTAGCGACCGAATTTGGTGATCGCTAAAAGTGATTTTTTTTTGTAGTGTGTGTGCCTTTTGTGTGCTCTTCTTTTTATGTTTTTGAGTCTCTTATCTTGTTTTTAGATCATTAACAAGTTCATTAGAGTTAGGTTTCTATTATCACTACAAGAAAATCATTAAATAGAAACAAATTTTAGAGACCAAAAATAATTAGTTGTTATGGTGACTAAATTAGAGACCATTTTAGAGACTAAAAAAATTATTGGTTTCTAAATTAATATCTAATTAGCTAACAAGGTTTTAACTACCAATTATTTAGATTCTAAATTTGGTAGCAAAAACATTGGTAGCTAATTAGAGACCGATTTAGAAACTATTTATCAATAATAGAAACTAATTTAGAAAACAATAATTTTGTAAGTATCTAAAATGGTCTCTAATTTAGTCACTGTAGCAACTAATTATTTTTTGCCTCTAAAATTGATTTCTATTTAATGATTTTCTTGTAGTGCATGTCTTGAGTTTTAATTCTTTTTTTTCAAATCTCTTAGGTTTCTTCTTTTCCAGTTTTTGTGAAATTTTGTCTTTATTGTGAGAACTTATTGTGGGTTAGTATTTTGGTAAAAAATCTGGAAAAAAAAATCACAGAACCCTATTGATATGTTGTTGGTATCCAGTTAAAACAAAATGTCCAAAAACAAAATATAAAAAAAAAAAGTTATATACATTAAAAGTTAGGACGTTTTCAGCCCAGAAAAAAACAATTTCAGTGTGGTGTTACTCTCAGTTTAAAATTTACTGCACCTTATTCCTTGGGCTTTTTTACCTAAAATTTTTACCACACCTTTCTTTATGTGTTGTGGAGTTGGGATAAAAATTTCAGATTCAAATTCATTTTAATATTTCACCAGTAAAGTTTTGAATCATCTCTGCTAGTGCTGAAAAACAGCTTCAATCTTTGAATACTGGTACTGCAGTGTTTGATTTATTTTTCTCATAATACACATCAATTTGACCTAAAATTTGTTTTTTATATCAAATATTGTGTTGATATTATCACATAAAAATTTCATACACAAAATCTTTCTGGATGAAGTTTCACAAATTTTGGAAGTTTCACAAATTTTGGAAGTTTCAATGTCTCTTTCATTCTAGAATTTTTCTTTTGAAATCTATTCTAGTGTTATTCTTAGGTTTCCTATTTCAGTGCTCACGGTTTGTGTTACCTTTAATTTTTTATTTGTGTCTTAAAATACTCCTTTCCGTTGTCAAATTAATCCATTTTAGTTTAGCAATTTTAATTGAGTTTTTTATTGATTTTTACTTGTTGGCCTCATAAGGTGAAATTCATATTGAGTGGAAGTTTGATTTTGAAGTTGTGAAGCTAATTTCTACTTGATGATCCATAGCTAAAGGCTAAAAATAGTGATTATTTAGAGAGGGCAACAATTGAAGACAAGAATCAAGTTCATATAAACAGAAGGAAGATTTGACAACTTGAAGAAAAGAAATTCATAAAAAAAGACTTTGTATCACGAAACCTTTTTAGTTCTTTTTGTGTCTTTAATTTTCTTGCTTTCTTTGTGTTTGGGAAAATGCTCTCAAAACAATCTCATTAAGACATTGTAATAATCAAATCCGTTCATTAGTAGGTGAAAGTATGTCAAGGTAGTGACTCACCTCTCTTTTGTGGAAGTGAACTTGGAGACAGTTTGACTTGTTGACCTTGATTGAAACTTCACCAAGTCTAAAACCTATTTGTGAAAATATTTTATCACTCATTTGAAATAATTTTTTTTTGTGAAAATCATTTCTTTTTTAGTTTCAAAATGAATGATCATTTACATGCATCAAGTGTACAGGGAAGTAATAGGGAACAAGAAGATGCCTATGGGTGGAGAGAGGAGAATAGAATTTTGAAAAAAGATAAAGATAGAAAATAGGATGATATAAAAAAAATGCTTCGCAAATTGGTTCTCAACCAAAATAAGGACAAAAGGTTTGAAGAAGAAAGACCTATTCATAGAATAAATATTTACCCACTATCAAAGAAAGGAATAGGTGTGTTTTGAGCCTAGAAGTTTTTATTATTCTACAAAGCCTAAAGTATGCATTCCCTACTTTGATGGAAACAAAAATGTTAAAGATTATTTAGAATGAGACAAAGCTAGGTCTTGGTGTGGCAACAAAGGCAACTTGATGGTAGAATTGGTACAACATCAAAAGTAGAGAATTAGAGTGATTTAAAGGCGTGTATGAGAATAAAATTTGTTTCGCCTTCATATGATAGAAAATGAAAGCTTAGAGAAGAAATGAAAGAGCTTGTTAGAATAGGAAGAAAATTTGTAGACAGAGAAAAAGAATACGCTAGAAGAGAAAAAGAGTTTAAAGAAAAATTACAAGTTCTTGACAGAAAAAAGAAGAGAAAGAAAAAAGAGAAAGAGAGGAGAACGAAAGGAGAAAGAAATAAAAGATAGATAAAGTGATGATAGAAAAGGAAAGAATAGAAAAGTCTCGTATGGAGTTGAAGCAGATATTGATAACATTTTTCCTTCTATAAACAAACATTGTGAGGAAGTTCTTAAATAAATATCTATGTCTGGAACTGAAGAAGATTGTTCCTCCACAGAAAAGACAAATGAATGTTTGATTGAAAAAGAAGAAGAGGAAATCCACAAAGAAGAAGAGTCTCTTATGGCACCCCCTGCAAGCATAATTGAGAAAGAATCCTTAAAAGGGGATTGTAATACTTTGAAATCTTCTTTTTCAATTATATAATGCTCATTCTTCTTCACAAAAATCTCAAAAACAACACTTTGTGATGTTGTTGCCTAGCTTGGGCAATAAACAACACAAAGTGAACAAAAATATTTTTTTAAAAGGTCTTATGTTTTTCTTTCAAAAAATTTATAAAAATAAATGACCTTATTTATGTTTTCTTTTCTTTTGTTTTGTTTTAATTTTATTTTAATAAAGAAAATTATCTCATATTTGTTTGATGTCTATTGTAGATTGACATTTGATCCAAAAGGAAAATAACAAATAAACAGAGGTTGTTGTCATTGAACATCATTCAGGATCTAAGGACAGATCCTTTTCAAGAGGGAGGGTCTAATGGAGGACCATCCGGAAGGATACATATTGGACCTTTAACTAAAGTCATGGATAGAAGAATGGAAGAAGAATAAGAAGGAGTTCAAAAACTGTATTTTGATGGAGAATTAATTTTTAACTTTTTCTTCCAAATTTCCTAGTCTTGTAAATTTGTACAAAGTAGTATAGGCTGTATTATGGGCTTGTATTTCGGCCATTATCTTGGGCCATGTTTTAGGCCAATTTTGACAATTAGAGTACGGTATAAATAGAAAAGGAAAGAGTCTAGCTAGAGTTACAATTGGGCCTCCTTGGACCCAATGCAACTCTAGACCATTGAAATTTTTTTTATTGTTAAAGTCAGCACCTTGATTGGCCATAACCCTATAAATACAAGTGTTAGTCCCCTTATAAATGAGATTTGAATTGATAAAGAAATATTGCCCAAGTTGTTAGCTCCTTTGTCTTGAAATTCTCACTCTCAGGTTTTCATTTCTATTAGTGTTTTGCTTGAATCTTCTTAGGAGTTGTCATAACCTCTCTTAAGCTTCATTATCATTCTCCATACACCAATACTTTACAGTTTCTTTAACCCATTTTAGCCATCCAATCCCACCAAATTCTGCACCCCAAAATACAAAACAAAAGACTCATAGCAATGCAAGTTAGGATTGAATCACTTGTTCTTTGTTTCTTGGATATAACTTTAAAAAAAAGGGTACATTTGTTTATCCTCTAAAGATAAAACATATGTTTCACGAAAGGATTCAATTAGACAAAAGGTTTTGCTTTTGATTACAACGAAACTTTTAGTTTTTTTGTTAAGCCCACTACCATTCGTGTTGTTCTCACTTGTGCGGTTTCATCTAACTAGCCAATTCGACAAATTGACATTGATAATTCCTTTCTAAATGGTGATTTAGAGGAAATAATCTGCATGCAACAACCACCAGGTTTTGTTAAAGGTAACTCAAATCTTGTGTGTAAATTACATGAAGTTATATATGGTCTTAAGCAGACACCACGTTCCTAGTATCAAAAGTTGAGTTTTATTCTACATAATTTGGGTTTCACCTCAACTAAGAGTGATTTGTCTTTGTTTGTAAAGTTTGGTGACTCTTCTACTCTTTTTGTTCTTCTTTATATGGATGATATAATTATCACTAGTACATTGTCTAATGTTATTTGTTCTTTTATTTCACTACTACGTAACCTATTTGCTTTGAAAGATTTAAGGCCTCTACATTATTTTCATGGCATTGAAGCGTCTTGGGTGGTAGATGGTAATATTTATTTATCTCAATCCAAGTATATTAGGGACCTTCTTGGGCGCACAAATATACTAGATTCCAAACCTCAACCAAGTTCGATGATCTTTTTTTTTCGTCTAACTCAAGATGTGTCTACTGTTGTTCCTAATGTTACCGTCTATTGCTCAATTGTTGGAGCCTTACAATATATTTTGATTGACCTGAGATAGCTTATATTGTCAACAAGGTGTGTTAATACATGTCAAACATATTCTTTGGCATCTTCCTAGTTCTATTGATCACGATCTGCTTATTTGAAACTGTCATCGCATTCATATTCAAGGTTTAAATGATGCTTATCAGGATTCAAATCCTAATGATCACAAATCAACTACTAGGTTGCATTTTTTTGCTCAAATCTTGTCTCATGGTCTTCTGACAAGCAAAAGGTTGTTTCATGAAGCAATACTGAAGTGGAACACATAAGTATTGCTACTGCTCTTGTTGAAATAAAGTGGTTGTCTTCTCTTCTCACTGAACTTCATCTTCCTTTTTTGATTCCTAAAATCTACTCAAACAATCTCAACGTTGTCTTGCTTCTAATCTCATTCTCCATTCCAAAACAAAAACAAAACATTGAATTTGATCTACACTTTGTTCGTGATTCATCAAAAACACGTTCAACCTATTTATCTTCCTGCTCATTTTTAGATTGTTGATGTGTTTACTATTCTTATTTTTGGGTCTCCTTTCTTGTGAATCGTGTTAAACTTATGGTTGTTGTTAATCCAATCGTCAGTTTAAGAAAGGTTGTTAAAAATATTGTGTGTTAGATGGTCTTCTTTGTATTAGACGGTCTGGTAAGTGACCATCTATAAGGGTAGACGGTCAGGTCTATGACTTTCTACAAGATAGACAATTTGTATTTTGTCTATTTAAACGGTTTGGTCTATGATCATCTATAGGATAGACGATCTCTAATATTGCTATATAGATGGTTTGCTTCATCCCTATATACAATCTATTATTTTGTTTTATAATATTTTTAAGATCACTGATAAATTTTTCTTTTGTATCCTCTTTCACTTCTTTCCATAAAAGGTTATTATGACCGTTAATGAAGATGAATATTCCTTGTCTGATGTAGTGCATCAAATGGAGCGCACGAAATCGCAATGGAGAAAGGGAGGTTCTGATGAACCCTAATTGCAAATGAAAAAGAGACAATGACTTAAGCATAAAAGAGGGAAAAGCAGAGAAAAGAAAATACAAAAGAAATTCTTATTTACTTGTATATTAGAGAGTAAAATACATGGTGTATATATAAGAAAAAGATTAAGACCTTGCTGAAACAGAAAAGGAAAGTTGGGCCAAACAAACAAAGCCCAATAACTTAAAACAGAAAAACTAAATATGTTAACATCCCCCCTCAAGCTGGGGAGTAGATATTTGTCAGGCCCAGCTTGGATTTGAGAGTAGAGAACTGTGCGGAAGCAAGGGGCTTGGTGAATATGTCAGCAACTTGCATGGCAGAAGTAATGGCAACAGTTTGAGGAGACCAGAGTTAAGTTTTTCACGAACTAGGTGACAATCAATTTCGATGTGCTTGGTGCGTTCATGAAAGACTTGATTGGACGCTATTTGAAGGGCAGATTTGTTGTCACAGTATAGGGTTGCAGGCTGGGAGAGAGGAAGATGTAAATCCTGAAGGAGGTAAGACAATCATTGTAGCTCACATGTGGTGGTGGCAAGGGCTCTATACTCGGCTTCGGAGGAGTTGCGGGAGATAGTTGGTTGCTTCTTTGATTTCCATGATATTAGGGAGTCTCCTAAGTAGATGGAATATCCAGTGACAGATTTGCATGTGGTAGGACATGTTGCCCAGTTAGAGTCACTAAATCCACAGAGGTGAGCTAGTATGAGAAAAATATAGTCCTTCACCAGGGGTGCCCTTGAGGTAACGCAAAAGACGTGAGACAACTTGTTGATAATGAGTTGTGGGTGCATATATGAATTGGCTTAAATTGTGGACAGCAAAGGCGATGTCAGGTCGCGTGTTGGTTAAGTAGATTAGACGTCCAAGGAGTCTTCTGTATTGGGAAGTTGCATCAGCAGCAAGAGGGGAGCCTTGATCGGGAGAGAGACGGGAGGTATGAGTCATAGGAGTGGCCACAGGTGCAAAGTCAAGCATGCCAGTTTCATGAAGAAGATCAAGAGTATACTTGCGTTGACTTAAATAAAGACCAGAACTGTTGCGAGCAATTTCCAATCCCAAAAAGTAAGTGAGATGACCTAAATTTTTTATCTTGAAGTGAAGAAGGTGAAGGGATGTAGTAATTGTATTGATTTCCTCCATGTCATCACCAGTTAAGAGCAAATCATCAACATAAACAAGAATAACAGTGAGTTTATCGTTATTATATTTAAGAAAAAGAGAATGATCAGCAGCAGAAATATAGTAATTATTTGATAAAAGAAAAGTAGAAAGTTTGGCGTATCATTGGCGACCAACTTGACGAAGGCCATACAAAGACCGTTGAAGCTTGCAAACATGCTGGGGAGAAGGAAGAGAGAGGCCAGGTGGGGGGGTCATGTATACCTCTTCATGGAGATCACCATGAAGAAAGGCATTATTGACATCAAGTTGTTTTAAAATCCAATTTTTGGTAGTGGCAATAGCAAGAAGAAGGCGGAGGGTAGTGAGTTTAGCAACAGGTGCAAAAGTGTCTAAGAAATCAAGTCCTTCAAGTTGGGTGAACCCTTTGGCAACAACTCTAGCTTTGTGGCGCTCAACAGTGCCATCAGAATGGTATTTGATTTTATATACCCATTTACAACCAATAGTTTTCTTTCCTGGAGGGAGAGGGGTAAGTTGCCAAGTATTGTTAGCAGCAAGAGCTTGAAGCTCATCTTGCATGGCAAATTGCCAAGAAGCATGTTTGGAGGCTTCGTTATATGTCCGAGGTTCAGGATGAGAATTGATAGAGGAAATAACATTTCTAAAATTGGAAGATAAGGAATTGTAAGACAAGTAATTATGAATAGGATATCTACTACTTACAGGTGTGGAAATCCGCAAGATAGGCAGGTTGTCGGTGAGGACGAGTTGATCTTCTTGGAAATTGGGGTGAGGTGCTTCCTGGAGATGCAGGCGGTGATAATTCTGGTGGAGGTGCAATGTCGGATGCAGGAGTAGAGGCACTATTTGTTGGAAGATCAGAGGATAATGAGGCTGGTGGAGGGACAATATTGGGTGCAGGAGTAGAAGCACATGGCTCAACAGGAGGTGCAATATCAGAAAAAAAAAAATCAAAAGCAGAATTATATGCATTAGAAATAGGGAGAGATAAAGTGTCAGGGTCCTTAGGCAAGCCACAGACCAATTTATATGGAAAGTGGTTTTCATGAAAGATTACATGTCTTGATATCTCTATGCTATGAAACTTTAAATTTAAGATAATATAACCTTTTGTATTTTGCGGGAAGCCAAGAAAAATACCTTTGATAGATCTATCATCTAATTTTTTTTCCTATGTGCAGTGATGGTACTAGCATAACAGAGACAACCAAACACTTTTAGAAAGGAAATGTCATATGGTTTTCCAAACAACTTTTCATGAGGAGTGATGTTATTAAGTAATGGAGTAGGAATAACATTTATTAAGAAAACAACATGATTTACAGCAAATTCCCAAAAAATAGGAGGAAGATTTGCTTGAAAAAGTGAAGCACGGGTTACATTTAGTATGTGTTGATGCTTACCTTCTACAATGCCATTTTGTTGTGGTGTTTCAACACAAGATTTTTTTATGTATAATTCTCTTTGAAGCATAAAAATTTGACATAGCAAACTCAACACCATTGTCAATACGAATCGTTTTGATATTAGTTTTGAAATGATTTTGAATGAAAACAGTGAAGTTAATGATGTGCTGGCGCACTTCAGATTTGTTATGCAGCAGAATAACTCAAGTATAACGCGAGTAATCATCAACAATAGTCAAGAAATAACGAAAACCTTGCATAGAAATTATGGAACATGGTCCCCAAATATCAAAGTTTACAAGATCAAAAATAGCAGAGGTAACAGTATTACTTAAAGTGAAAGGAAGTTTTCTCTGTTTTGCATGACTAAAAGTATCACATACATGATGAGTATCAACAGTAATAAAAGAGTATTGTTTGCTTACGACATGTAATCTTTCAAGTGAAGGGTGTCCTAGTTTATAATGCCACAGTGTTCTGTCCGTGATATTACAATTAATAAAAGGAGCAAAACAATGTGGTTTAGAACGACTAGAAGCAGGCAAGGTAATGACAAGGTACAAGCCAGCGATGGCTTTAACTGTATCAATCCTCTCTTGGGTGAGATTGTCCTATATAATGCAGTGGGTTGAAGTGAAAGTCAAAGTGCATTTAAGTTGGTGTGTAAGTTTAGAAACAGATATTAAGTGTAATTGAAAATGAGGCACATATAACACATCAGACAAATAAAACTTATCAGAAAAACGTACTAAACCAAAGTATGTGGCATAAACAGTTTGTCCATTTGGAAGACTAATTAAGACAGGTTTAATTTTAGTATAAGTAGTAAAAACGTTCAAATTGTGACAAACATGATCCGTGGCACCAGAATCAATAATCCAAGATTCTTTTATAGCAGATATTGAAGAGAGAAACTTACCTGTTGAAGAATGCTCAGTATTGGAGATTTCATCCGCAGAGAAGGTGCCGACTTGATTAATTTGAGTGTGAGAGGCAAGATCCTCAAGGTTTTGCTGACGCAAAATGTTGGTAAGGAATTGACACTGCTGTGATGTAAGTTGAATCCTCTTTGCATCTTGTTCTTTAGGAAAAAGCTCAAAAAAAGTGTCAGTAGTAATCATATTATTGGCTTGGGATGTCCAATTGGTGAATTTGTAGCCAGGAGGGAACCCATGCTTTTTATAACAGGTGTCGACAGAGTGGTCAAGATGATTACAAAAAGTCCAGACTTTTCTAGTAGAAGAAAACTTTGAGGTTTTAACATTACCAGAAGGAAAACCCACTTTGCGAAAACAAACAGCCTCAGTATGACCATATTTACCACAAAAATTGCATGTAATAGTGTGACTACTATTAAGACTATGAAGACTAGGGTTTTTATTAAACATTGTCTAAGAGATTTTTAAACCCAATCAAGATTTTGAAAGAGAACAAAAAAGATAACCAAGAACAACAAAGGGGGAAATAAAGATCAGAGAGAAGCGCAGCAGAGCTCTTCATTCGAATAGCTCTGATACCATATTACCGTTAATGAAGATGAATATTCCTTGTCTGATGTGGTGCATCAAATAGAGCGCACGAAATCGCAATGGAGAAATGGAGGTTCTTATGAACCCTAATTGCAAATGAAAAAGAGACAATGACTTAAGCATAAAAGAGGGAAAAGCATAGAAAAGAAAATACAAAAGAAATTCTTATTTACTTGTATATTAGAGAGTAAAATACATGGTGTATATATAAGAAAAAAATTAAGACCTAGCTGAAACAGAAAAGAAAAGTTGGATCAAACAAACAAAGTACAATAACTTAAAACAGAAAAACTAAATATATTAAGAGTTATAATTTAGTATGCATGTAAACTTGACTCATGTTACCTTTCCGACAAGGTCATATGTTAAGTGAAAATCTACTATCAAAGTTGTCACATATAATTAGAAATGACAACCTAGTTAGCAAATAGATTAGGAAAACCAACTTTTATACCCGTTTATATTTGGCTTGAGGAAGTGTCATTTCAAGCACAATCTGATGTAGGTCAATTGTGTCTAACTCTTAATAATCAGACAAATTTCCTTTTAAAAAAAATGTGCTCGGTAGACCCTCTATATAATGGTGGTACACCTTAAAAATCACCCAAAAAAAAACTTTTAAAAAATATATAAAAAGTTATTACTCTTTTTTTTCTGTATACTTTCTGGAAATAATTTAAAATGAATTTATAATTTTTAATTTTAAGAAACTTACGAAATATGTAATATATTTTAAATTAATTTTAAAAAAACGAATAAATGATATTTAAAGAAAATCTACCATTCTGCGTCATTCATAGCTCACAAATCTTTCATGTTCTGTGGAGCTGGCATAACGACCACGACCACTCACTCATATGCATCTTCTTCCACTGTTCCACACACCAAAAAATAAAGAAAAATGAACGTGAAAATATCCATGCAATTATGTTGTATATATTTTTATAATTGTATATTTTCATATATGACCCTTTTCTAAGTCACATTCATATTAAAAGTTGTTTGTGTGATTTATAGCACCTTGTTTGGGATTCTCTTATCTCACCACGACTGGTTGCTATCAAACAGGTTTAAATAAGTGGTGCTGCTCCGTGAATTTAGTACTGATTATTCTTGTACTTTTAGCGCACAATGTTTAAAAACAAGATTTTCGGAAAATAAAATTTCTCAAGAATAATTTTTAATCTAATTTCTTACAAAAATAATCTCAAAAAGACTTTATAAATTAAATTTTCCAAATTAATATAAAAAAATTTACTGAAAAAATTATCTGTTACTTTTGTTAAATTATTTAGGATGGTAAGTACTCTTACTAAAAAGGGTCAAACTTTTTGAGATGAAAAAAGTGGTATTTCTATAAAGTTGAATTTTTATATCCCATGATTGATCGTAAATTGTTGATGAAATACGAAGGGAGATTCATTTGAAAAAAATTATCTGACGTTGAAGTTAATGAAAGTTAGAAAAATTATAAAATATGAGTATAGAGGTGAAAGAAAGAATTGAGTATGCACTCCGTCTATAATTTATATGTATTAATTGGTTATTGGGTATAAGTTGAAATATTCTAAAAGATGTTTAAAATAAAATAAAATTTGTCATTCAACCACACATATGCGCACACGCACACATACATATTTTCCCTAACATAAAGAATATATAATTACTCCTACCTTTCACGAGTATTTCATTATTATAACTCCTGACTATACAACATGTAAAGGTGTTGTTTAAAGATTATAAGGAAACCATTAATCAAAGAGGAAATGAAATTAAAGACTCCTCGTTAAGAGAACTTCATAAAGAGAATGATTTACAAACATAACACATACCTTTTTTGTCTCTAAGATTATCCACTTATCTAGGACTTAAAAACGTAAGAAGAAAAAGCACATGCAAAACTTATCGTAAATTTATGTAACATCATTAGTTGATTTTGTGTAATTAGGTTTTTATTTATAGACATATTGAATAAGATCATTGATGCATGCATGTATATATATTATATCTTTGTGTCAAAGTTGTAGTAAAGGTTCATAGTCTTTTAACTAGCATCATTCTTTGTAGCACTCATTATTGTTCTTAAAGCACCTTCATATTGAACACTCTTTCTTATAGTAACAATGATGGAAGAGGCCCAAGGACAAGCCCAAGTACAAGCCCAACAAAGAGAAGATTCAGGCCTACCACTAAAGCCATGGCTAAGAAGAATTAAGAAGATTGGAATACTGCTACTGATGGCAGAGAAACCTTCTTGTACATGTTTAAAATGTCATAATTCTAGTGTAGAGTGAGATTTATTTTTTTGTTAAAGTAGAATAGGAAATTTTACTTGTTATTTTTTTAGGTGAAATTTGGTACCTAAAAACCAATATTGGTTAAATTAGGGTTCTTTGAACACCTAAATTAACCAAGGTCGGTTATGACTAAGTCATGGAGAAGAGAGCACTTGTTCCATGTGCTTAAAAGCTTTCCATCACATGCTCCATGTGCTACGTCCCAAATTAGGCGCCAAATGCATCACATTTGAATTTAGCTTTCATTTCACTTGTATTTGACTTTTCCAATTTCGGCCCTCTAATCCTATATAAGGAGGTGCTTGGCTCATGAAATGACAAGATTATTCTAGAGAAAATTGCTGCCAAAATTGTGCCAATTTTGCTCCTTGTCTCCTACCTCTCTAGGATAGACATTTTAATCTTCATTTTTCACCTTTGCCAAGTGAGATGGCCTCACCACTCACTCTCCACACCTAGCATGCACCTTCAAGGAGTTCACAACTCTACGTGAGTTCCTTGCTCATTCTCATCCATGAGTGCTTCCGCCAATTCACCAAAGAAAAGCTAAACGAATGAAGGCACTCTTCCATCAAGTGGTATCATGAGCCTTGGTTCTCCTAGAGCTAAGTGTGTCTTCTTCTTTTCATTTTAATTTTGTGTTGTTCTTCATGATTTCATGTTGTTAATCTTGTATCCTTGAATGTCTTGCTGTTTTTGCATTTTAATTTTGATTTAGATGCTGTTTGGATAAATCCAATCGGTGCAATGTGTTCAAATTGTTCTTGAGCTTCTAATTTCAATTTTGTGTAGGATTCCTTTGAGTTTTGGTGTTGCTATTTTATTTTTGCTAGATTTGAGCCTTTCTTGTAATTTTAATCGGTTCATATTGTTTGTGTTTGAGTCATTTTGATTTTTGAATCCATAGATGTTTTGTCAAGTCATGTGCATCCTAAATTGTCATCACTTCTATGTAGTACTTTTCTTGATAATTTTGGTTCATTGATTTTCATTTTGAGTCCAGATTTATAATTTTGTATTTGATCCTTTGGTGCATTTTAATTTTTAGATTTGAGTTCATATACATCAATTCTATTGTGTTTTTGAAGTTTCTTAAAATTGTTTTTAATTCCAAAATTAGACTTCCTCTGTTTTTGTTGAATCTGTGATGGCTGTTTTTGTTTATAGAATTTAATTCTATTTATGAAAATTTGTGGAATTCTAGATCTGAACATATTGAGGTGTTAAGAAAAAGTGAAAAAAAAAGTGAAGCAAAATTCAAAATAGAATCTAAATAGAATCTAAATTCAAAAAAATTGGTTTCTAAATTAGTATCTAATTAGCTATCAAGGTTTTTGCTACCAAATTTAGAATTTAAATAATTGGTAGTTAAAACCTTGGTAGCTAATTATATACCAATTTAAAAATTATTTAACAATAATAGAAACTAATTTAGAAACTAATTTTTTTTTAGTTTTTAAAATGGTCTCTAATTTAATCACTATAGCAACTAATTATTTTTTGTCTCTAAAATTGATTTTTATCTCATGATTTTCTTGTAGTGTATAGGTCCCATAATAAATCTTTTTACTGTTAAATAAAATTTAAATATAGTTTTTTTAACAAGGTTTTGTAAATTTACCTCTCCAAGCAATTAAAAAACTCATCGACCAAGTGCAAACTGAAAAAAAATTGACATGGACATGGCAAATATATTTTATAAGATAGATATGTTTGTGCACATGAAAATCCACTCTTATTCTGACCATTGATTAATGAATTATTAATTAATAATGCAAATGATAGTTGCAAGTTGCACCACCGAATACACAAGATTGGACTAGGACCCAGAAAGTGCATAATTTTTGAAGTTGCAATCATATAATTTGTAGTTATATCCGAGATTAGAGGAGTTTGATGAACAAACTTTATACTGTTTTATAAGGTCATAATCTTTCATTCTGTCATTTTCTATGCTCATGGATACATAATGATTTCTCCAAATACTTTTTTGCTAAAGTCACTCTTGAATAGTGGTTAGGTTATAGATTTGTTTTTCACTTAATTCTAACTTTCCTATATTTTATAAAACGATTTTGATTCTTAATTATTCTCTATAATTTTATTTTATTTTATTTTAATTGTCCACCGTTTTGATTTTAAATTTCTTACACGACTTTGATCCTTTATTTGTTAATCATCCATAATTTTATTTAATTTTTAATTTTAAAATTATATTAAATCACTATTGAATTATATTTAATAATAAGTCTCTGTGTAAAAGAGTTACGCATATTATGTTTTCCTTCAATCTGCTTCTTAAAATTTAAATGAAAATTAAACAGAATATGAATGATTAAAAGGATAATTATAAATTAGCAACTAAAATTCAGGAAAAAGATTAAAGAAAATAATTAAGAATTTTATAAAATATAAGGATTAGAATTAAACTATTTTTTTATAAAGAAAAATATTGTAATATTCTTCTAAACCTTTCAACACGCCTTGCATTTTAATTTAAATATTGTTATTTGTATATAACAAAATTACATATATCTTTTTTTTATATAATAAATGATAAGTTTTTATTAGACTTCATATAATAATATGTTAAAGACAAAAGTTTAACACCCTATATTACTTAAACCAACAAAGTATGTAGTTGTTTTGATAAGACAAAGACCAAATCATGTCATCATATCGTTTGTCAAAGATAAGAATTTTTTTATCACAACAACATTTGAAGAATGAAGAATAGATCAAAGAACATTGAGCATACATTTCACTTCATCTGATAAGCATTGATGAATGTCAAACAAAAGGAACATCACAAAAATCAACCATAATGTCTAATAAAGAAGTGAAAGAGCATAAGATAATAAGCTCAATACATACCTCAAGCTAACATAAGATCAAAGAATATTCATGAAGCTTTAGTCTATTTACAAAGATTGCCACCTACATTTATTCTCAAGAAAGGTCGCACTAAACATCAACATTCAAATATCTCTTAGTATATGAGCTAAAACTGTAAAGATCGGCATTTCTCCTGACACAACTATTTTCAAATTTTGGCCCAACTACTTGTCATGTACAGTGTGCACTTTTATCATGCAATGCTATAAAAGACTTTACCATCGAGGGAAAGATATATCGTCAGTCATCCAAGAGATTGCATAAAGATGAAGGTCATTTAAAGATGCATGAGGTGCTTTCAATGATCAAATTAAAGCCATCAAAAGCAAGGAAGGCATGAAAGAAGAACTGAAGCTGCTAAACGGATATAAATGACTTCTTAATAGCTACCTTCTTCTAGCAACTATATAAAGTATACCATTAGGAAGAAGAATACAAAAGCAGAGGATGCATTGTGTCAAAATGTTGTCAAGATGATAAGCAAACCTCAAAAGCTTCATAAAAGAATCTCAAATCTTAGAGTATGAGCATTTTTGAAATGTATGGACTCCTAAGAGCTTAGAAGAGAACACAAAAAAAGGTCTCTTTAGTCACCTAGGAGAATGAATAGAAGACCATCTGGAAGGACACACATTGGGCCATTAACAAGGGCCATGGCTAGAAGATTGGAGGAAGAAGAGGAGACTTAAAAGACTCTCCTTTTATGGAGAATAAAAAATTGATTGTTCTTCTATATTTCTCTAGCCTTATAAATATTTGCAAAGTAGTGTAGGTTTATTTGGGCTTGCTTTTTTGGTTATTTTTTATGAGCCATATATTGAACCTAGTAGAGTATGATGTAAAAGAAAAGAGAGTCTAGTTAGAGGTACAATTGAGCCTCCTTGGTTCCAATGCAACCCTAGACTCTCTAGGGTTCACCAAGGAGTGGCTAGGGAAAATAAGATTACATGGAGTGTCTAGGTGAAGCTTGAACGTCTAAAGCCTTGCATGGAAATCATGAAGAGCCCACCTAAGCATAGACAATGATGGTTGAAGGTCCACATGTCCTCTCCTCAATAGAGAGGATTTTTCTCCAATGAAGACATGTCACTTGTCAACCTTTAATTTGAGAGGATTTGCTCTAATGAGAATAAGCAATTTATCATAATGTGAGTAGAGATTTTTTAGGGTAAATATATAAATAAGTGTGTTAGGCCTCTTGTAAATTCAACTTGATTTGAGTAAAAAATTATACGAAAATGCAATTTGAAATTCTCTCAAGTTCAACCTATGTTAGCATTCTATATGGTATTTAACCTAGAACTCTTCTAGAATTGGCCTCACCTCTTATCGTCCTTCACTTCCATAGTTCATTTCAACATTCCTCACACAAATTCAGACTTCACTCATTTTCCAAATAAGCTCCAACAATATGCAACACAACATCAAGAAAGGCTACAAAGTAGAATTGCATCCGTGAACTTTCATCATGTACTATTCATCAAAAGATGTAACTCCTCCCTAGAATTCAAACAAATCTAAAGTAGAGGAGAAAGCTCAACCTTGTTTCGATCAAAAGATAGAAACACTCTTCATTAGTCAAACTAAATGATCAAACGATCATTCAAACCTTTAACCTTTCATGTGTTAGCCAGGAGTGGCTATAGAGTAAAGAATACTTAAGTTCAGCTAGAACTGGCTTGAGTAAAGAGTACTCCTTGATGGGTAAGGCAGAAGTGGTTGTGATCTAGAAGAATACTCGTATAGCTAGGAATGACTAAGTGCAAAAAATACTTAGGATTATTTAGAGTTGAGATCTTGGATGATCTGCCTAAACTATTTGTTAAGCTTTTAGACGGTTTGTTGAAACATTAGATGGTCTGATGACTAGAATATCATATATGGAGTTTATATTCTTATGTTTTGATGATAAAAAAAATCAGTAAAAAAGTTAAATCAGGTCCACATAACATGCATTGCATTTGTTGAAACCCTAAACAGTTTAAAACCCTATAGACGATTTGATGAAACAATAAACCATATATGACCCACTACACGGTCTGATGACTAGAAGATCATATGTGGAGTTTATATTTTGATGATATAAAAAACAACCTGAATGATTTATTTGATTTTAAAAATGATTTATGCAGTTGCAATATAAAATAGACCCTTTAAACATCTACTACTTTGTTTATGCTAGATGATCTAATGAACGTGTTGAACGAACAACCTATTTATTATAATAATTAAACAAAATCTTTTAATTACATAATTCTTCTAAAAGCTCGTTCAATCAAAGAGGTATTATATCTAAAAACAAAACAAAAAATCAATCTACATAGAAAGACTTTATTTGTCCTTGTTTTTCCTATATCTCTCAAATCTATCTTTTCTTAAACAAATTTTCTAAAATTAAATCTTGTGAATATATTCTTAATGTATTGAGAATATCTCTCAATCTTTTTTTAGTAGAATAATTTGATTAAATTGAAAATCTTAAATACTTTATTTTGGTATCACGCATTACGTAGAATAAAATAATTTTTTCATTATGTTTTGATTTGTTTTTAGTAACCCATATTACAAATACTTTCAAATTAGTTTCTTAAACATATTCGAAGCAAAAACAAATTGAAAGACATCAAATCTAAGTTTTTTTTAGTGAGTGTCTAGCATGAGAAAGATCCAAATATGTAGATATTGCAAAATGTAGAATTTACCAATTCAAATAACAAAGAAACATACATTATCCATACTATTTCTTTAAAATTAAAATAGAAAAAAATAGTTGCATAATAAAAACATAATTTCTATTTTAATGTAAAAAGTCTTGTTTTAAAAGTACAAGTTGTTATTTTTGAAGTTGTATTTCTTCCAGTATAATTTTTAGAAAAAATTGTCTATGTTGATAAACTCAAAAAACAACACATCAATTTTATGAAAATCTGTGATATTAGCTATTGTTGCTATTTTTATTAGTTGTTTAAAAAATGGTTTTGAAAAAGCTACTTGACTTTGAAAGGTACGAATAGATGGAATTATATTGGAATATATAATATAAATTAGGTTAGAAAATAGTTGGAGATGAGACGTTAGTGTGTGTGATGTGCGAGGCCATGTGCTACAATGCGGCGGTTATTTAAAAATGTCGAGTAGTTTAGGTACACACATTAATGTCAAAGCCTCTGTCTCGATTCTCTCCCATCATCTTCCCATTCCCATCACACCGATAACAACTTTCCTATTCTCCTTTTGTTGTACCCATCTAAAAATAATCAATGAGAAAAAAAAACATTAAATAAATATTTTATTCCCTCATATTTTTCTTTTAAGTTTTATTAAACCTGTCTTTATATATTTATTAAATTATACACTTTATTATTATATTTTAAAAATGGAATGATAAATATTTAAAATTGAAATTTTAATGATAGCATTTTTAAAGTTAGAAACGTTTAGTGATATAATATGCATATTCAAGTCTAAAGTCACGTTACCTTTAAAAGAATCCAAAAATGTAAACATATAAAAATATTTACACAGCGTTTGTAATAGCTTAAAGCTTTATCTGTGTAGAACTTTTATCAAAAACTTATAAGTGAATAATAATCATACTTCTTTTATATTCAAGCACTTAAATAGAAAATAAAAGGTTAATAATGTTGAAGGTTGACTAATTCAAAAGTCAAAAGTGAGAATAAATTAGTGGTTAGTTTGTTGTGGGTACCACTATAAATAGAGTTTGTGTGTATACGTGCAAATGTGTGCATATAACAGAAAGTGTATTTTTTCTCCCAGTTTTGTATTCTTCTGCTTCAGTTTGTTTAGCAGTCATTTTTCATTTCTTTTCTCCAACAAACTGGTATCCAGAGCGTAGTTCAGATTCAAGGGCGTTCTTGTGGGTTGATCTACAATGGGACACACCAGCGCAACCTTACAGTCGAACCTTCTTGTTCTTGATGGCAAGAACTGGAATCGATGGAGTATCCAGATGAAAGCCATTTTCGGCTTTCAAGAAATCACGGAGATTGTTGAAAATGGCTACCCAGAACTTGCTACAGATGCAACAGAAGCGCAGAGGGTGGCACACAAGGAAAACAAAAAGAAAGACTGCAAAGCCATGTGTCTTCTTCATCAGAGTGTCGACGATGCACACTTTGAGAAGATTGCAGAAGCAAAGACGTCACAGAAGGCATGGCAGATTCTGGAGAAATGTCATCAAGGAGCAGATCAATTGAAGAAGGTGCGTCTCCAAACTATGAGACGCCAGTATGAGTTGATGCAAATGGAGTCAAATGAAAAAATTGCTCAATTCTTTAATCGAATCCTCACTCTCACCAATGCTATGAAGGCATGTGGTGAAACGATGACTGATCAAGCGATTGTTGAGAAGGTATTACGGTCCCTAACCCCTAACTTTGACCACATTGTTGTGGCCATTGAAGAATCCAGGAAACTTGAAGAACTGAAGGTTGAAGATCTTCAAGGCTCCCTCGAGGCACATGAGCAGAGGCTCATTGAAAGGTCCACTGAGAAACCTGTAGAACAGGTTCTGCTAGCCCAGACTTTGAGGAAAGGAGGCTACGATGGCAGGGGTGGATTTAGAAACCGAGGAAAGGGGAAAGATTACAGAGAAAAGGGCAGAAGTTCTCATCAAGAACAAGAAAAGTCTGATCAAGATCAAACAGAAATCTCCTCAAGGAGGGGAGGATCCAATTGGAAAGGAGGTAAGAAGAAAATAGATAGAAAGAGAATCAAATGTTTCAATTGCAATAAAATTGGACATTTTTCTTCTGAATGTCAAGCTCCCCCAAGTCAGTATGATCATCGCAGGAAACAGCATGATGAAGCTCATATGGCAAAAGAAGATATGAAAGATAACAGGGATGAAAGTCCTGTTCTGCTAATGGCGACAACGGTGCAGGAAGATTTGTGCTCGTTCGTTTCGGACCCGTCCGTTTTGTCTACGTCTGTAATGTTGCAGACGACAAATACTCAAGAAATTTGCAGTGAGGAAGTTTGGTATGCAGACTCTGGCTGTTCTAATCACATGACAGGCCATAGAGATTGGCTCATAAACTTTGATTCAAGTAAGAAAAGAAAAGTAAAGTTTGCTGATGATAGAATGATTCAAGCCGAAGGCATTGGAGATGTGATAATCAAGAGGAAGGATGGTGGGAATGCGTTGCTGTATGATGTGCTCTTTGTGCCTACCATGAGTAGCAATCTAATCAGTTTGGGACAACTATTGGAGAAAGGTTTCTCAATAGCCATGAAGCACGGATTCTTGGAAGTCCTTGATGCTGAAGAAAAGAAAATCATGAAGGCACCACTTGCATCAAACAGAACTTTCCAGGTACACCTTAATGCTGTTGAAGCTCAATGCCTTAACTCCGAAATTCTATCTGATGATACTTGGTTGTGGCACATGAGGCTTGGTCATCTTAACTTCAAAGATCTTAGCCTCATGAAGTCCAAAGAAATGGTTCTTGGGCTTCCGTCTGTACACGTGCCTAAGAAAGTTTGTGATAGTTGCTTAATCAGTAAACAACCCAGATCATCATTCAGCAAGTATATTGCATCAAGAGCCAATAGTTTACTGCATGTGGTATATTCGGATGTGTGTGGTCCACTTGAGGTTCCGTCCTTAGGAGGGAACAAGTATTTTGTAACATTTGTAGATGATTTCAGCAGAAAATTGTGGCTTTATCTTATTAAGGCTAAAAATGAGGTGTTTCCCATTTTCAAATCCTTCAAGTGCTTAGTTGAGAAGCAGTCTGAAAAATCCATCAAAATATTGAGAACAGATGGTGGTGGTGAATTTACTTCCAGAGAATTTGATAGTTTTTGCATGGAAAATGGGATTGTGCATGAGATAACAGCACCTTATACTCCTCAACATAATGGGGTGGCTGAGAGAAGAAACAGAACTATCCTAAACATGGTTAGGAGTATGCTGAAGAGTAAAAATCTGTCACACGAATTTTGGGGAGAAGCTGCAGCAACTGCAGTTTATGTGTTGAATCATTGTCCTACAAAGAGGCTGGAATTTAAGGTTCCAGAAGAGGTATGGACAGGGAAGAAGCCTTCAATCAGACACTTCAGAGTTTTTGGTTCCCTATGCTATAGGCATATTCCAGATCAAAAGAGAAGGAAGTTGGATGATAAAAGTGAACAAATGATCTTCGTTGGTTACAACTCCACTGGATCCTACAAGCTCTTCAATCCTAAGACACGGCAAGTAGTATTCAGCAGAGACGTGCATTTCATTGAGTCAAGCCTGTATCCGTCCGATCATAACCCAATGTTGCACGCGTCTGATCGTGAGAGATCGCATGCATCCGGAAGTGGAAGCACGTACCCGTCTGTTCATGACATTATGTCTCTGTCCGATGCACCAGAGTCAGAGTCAAGGAGTTTGTTACCGTCCGATAGAGACGAACCCAGCACTGAGTCTCAAGGTGCAAATTCACCTGAGAGATGTATTCAAACAAGACCCACCAGATCCAGAACTCTACCAGCAAGACTCAGAGATTGCGAAATTACATTTGATGATGCTGCCACTAACGAAGGAGAATTACTCCAGCACATTGCACTTCTTGCAAATGCAGAACCTGTCAGTATTGATGAAGCTTTAAAAAGCAAAATATGGAAGGAGGCTATGCATGAAGAATTGAAGTCGATAAAGAAGAATGAAACTTGGGAGTTGGTGAAACTTCCAGCTAATAAGATGCCTATTGATGTAAAATGGGTATTCAAAACTAAGTTGAATCCAGATGGAACTATTGCCAAATACAAGGCAAGACTAGTGGCAAGAGGATTTATGCAAACAGAAGGGATTGATTTCTCTGAAGTGTTTGCACCAGTCGCAAGATTGGAAACTGTTAGACTGGTTGTTGCTATTGCTACTTTGAAAAACTGGAATATGTGGCAGCTGGATGTTAAATCAGCATTCCTAAATGGACCTCTTGAAGAAGAAGTCTATGTTACTCAACCTCCAGGTTTTGTTATAGAAGGAAGTGAAGACAAGGTCTACAGACTGAGAAAAGCTTTGTATGGCTTAAGGCAAGCACCAAGAGCTTGGAATAAAAGGATTAATACTTTCCTTTCAAGTTCAGGCTTCAAGAAATGTAATGTAGAGCATGGTGTGTACATTAAAGCAATGGGTGGTGGAGGTATTCTATTCATTTGCCTTTATGTAGACGACTTGCTCATAACTGGCAGTAATACAGGAGATATTGAAGCTGTGAAGCAGTGCTTGAAGTCTGAATTTGAGATGACTGATTTAGGAAGGTTGTCATACTTCCTTGGCATTGAGTTCAAACAAGTTGATGGTGGACTGTTTATGCACCAAAAGAAATACATTCATGATGTATTAAAGAAATTCAATATGCTGGAATGCAATACTGCAGAGACGCCTGCAGAAGCAAATCTGAAACTTGATAATGGTGAACAGGAATCAGCAGTGGATGGTACTTTGTTTAGACAGATGATTGGCTGTTTGAGGTTTATTTGTCATACAAGGCCAGAGATTTCATACAGCGTTGGCTTGGTAAGTCAATTTATGAGTAATCCGAAGAAGTCGCATTTCATGGCAGCTAAACGTATTGTGAGATATTTGTGCGGCACACTTGATTTTGGAGTGCTTTACTCAAATCATTCAGAGAAAGTTGGGTTACAACTTGTAGCCTATTCTGACTCTGATTGGTGTGGGGATTTATTGGAGAGAAAGAGCACTATGGGTTATGTGTTTTTACTCTCTGGCTCTCCAATCTCATGGTGTTCCAAGAAGCAGGCTGTTATAGCCTTATCAACCTGTGAAGCAGAGTATATTGCTGCATGTCATGCTGCGTGCCAAGCTTTGTGGTTAGAATCGTTACTGGAAGAACTTAAGGTTGGCTTTAATGGCTATGTTGACTTGTTGATAGATAACAAATCTGCTATCAATTTAGCTAAGAATCCGGTTGCACATGGAAGGAGCAAGCACATAGAAACGAAGTATCACTTTCTGAGAGATCAAGTTGGAAAAGGGAAGATCAGACTGAAGCATTGCAAAACAGATTTACAAATTGCGGATATAATGACTAAGTCATTAAGAGCTGATAGATTCAGAGAACTTAGAAGACTACTGAATGTTGTTTGTCTTTAAATGTTTTTTGTAGATTTTGAATTAGGGGAGAGTGTTGAAGGTTGACTAATTCAAAAGTCAAAAGTGAGAATAAATTAGTGGTTAGTTTGTTGTGGGTACCACTATAAATAGAGTTTGTGTGTATACGTGCAAATGTGTGCATATAACAGAAAGTGTATTTTTTCTCCCAGTTTTGTATTCTTCTGCTTCAGTTTGTTTAGCAGTAATTTTTCATTTCTTTTCTCCAACAAATAAAAGATTTAATAAACTATGAGATAAAGCCAAAGATTTTTATTAAATGTGTTTTATGCTGGACTAAAATTTAACTCAATCTAAAACTTTATGAACAACGGATATAAGAATCAATTATTCTTATACTATAATAGGTTTTATGTGTAAAAAAAATTCTTTAGTTTACATAACTTTAGATTGTGAGTGAAGTAAGAGAATTTTCATTATATCATTTATTTTTTTATTTGATACTTGAATGTATACAAATTCAATACTGTTATTAAGTATGTGACCATACTAAAGTGAAATTTCAAACAAAGTTATCATTTATATCTACATATATTTATGTATACACATATTATCACCAATAACATACAAACCAAAATATAACTGCATTTAGTTTATTTAAAAATTGGATAAAACAATAAATTAAACCTTGAAATTGTTGCTTGAGAGAAATAATATCACTTGAAAAAAAAAAATATCTTATTGAAATCTCCATGCTCAAACTATATAATGTTGTTGGAGTAAAAAATCATATCTCTTAAGTTTTATGTTAATGTTCGAAATTATTTTTTTTTGTCTCTTACCTTAAGCTTTAATGTACCATTTGAGAAAGAAGAGTTATCGTTCAAGTATTTAATTGTCTCTCGAATAATAGTTTTTTACACTCTAAGAGTAAAGTCTTTGTTTGAACGATAATTTAACGTGTCAAAATCACAATTTATACCATGAACACCAAAACAAATCTATAAAATCTATTTATCAATTCTACTATCTTAACAATTAACAATTTCAACATATTGATTTACGATCTTCTATAACCCAAACTAAATTCAATCTCTAAACTTTTCTCCTGCAAATTCATCTTTATTCACAAGTTCAAAAGTTTGAAAGCTTAAAAAGTTCATTTTATTCCCTTGGATTCACAAGTCAAAAGGCAAAAAAACTCAATTGCACCATTATGAACGAGATTCTACTAAATCCCTTACCTCAACATAAGTTTTTTCTATTTGTCTAGCACTTGTGAGAGAATCCACACCAACCAATCATCAACCTAACCTCCTTATTCAAAATAAAGACAAATACAACTTGTTACAGAGTTTTAACCTAAATGCCAATTCTAGCATCAAATAATTTCTCATATTAAGATCAAAACTAAATAATATACCATAAACATTTAAATTTCCAACTCAAAAATCCAGACAACACAAAAGGTAATCCACCATGTATAAACCAATAATTTAATTATATGCATCAATTCAACATCATAACCCACAATTACATCTTTTCCTCTCAACTATCTATTAGGATCTATTTAAAATATATATATTTTAAACTTAAATTTGCAATGCAAAGGTCCAATTTATTGGAAAGTAGAGTAAATTAACCCCCCTTTACTTGGAATTTACTTGAAATCCAGGGAAAAGATCAAGGAACTAGTACTTCAAAAATCTAAACAATTACAAACATTCTAAATTTAAAACAGCCAAACACACAAATTACAAGAAATATGAAAGTTAATTGAGAAAGCCAAAGTTTATACAGTAAGAGAAGAGCTAGAGGGAGAAAATTAACTCACATTCATTCTCTTTTTAAGAAACCAAAACAATTAAGAGAAAAGGAAAAATGAGAAGAAAAGAAATTAGATTCATGTCTATGATTTTTTGTGCCCCTAATTTGATAGCTAATTATTGAAAAAATAAAATGTTTATTTTTTAATTTGAGATAGTAAATTATTAGACTAAAATATAAACAAAAAAATTCATAAACGTGCGAAAATTCAATAATAAAATATACCATTAATGCTAAAATCTTTTATACCTGATTAAAAAATTATATTGTTATGATTTTTTAAGAAATGTATTATGAAAGCCAATAGACTTGTACAGTTTTTTTGCATTTTTTATACAGTTATAAATTTTAGTACATTAATTTATATTACTTAAAAAATCCTACATTAACATAATATTTTCTTTATTTAGTGGGACATATGCCAATAAAAGAGTTTTTTAATAACAAGATCTATAAAAAAATCCATTGAACTTAAATATAAGTGTAGATGACGAATTTATTTTCACAACAACGACAAAATGTTACAACACAATAAAGTATTCTTTCCAAATCTCTTATATATTTCTTTTTCTTAAGTCTCTTTCATTTCTTTTTTTTAGTTTTCTTTCATTTTCTTTGCCCTATTGCCAATTACAGTTCTGCTTCCATTATTTAACTTAATGCAGCCATTTTGAAGTCCATTACTGAGCTTATTCAATTTTGAACTTAACATTATAAATGAATTTTTAATTTTATTTAATGAATATTAACTAAACAAACATCATTTTAATAATAATAATAATAACAATAATAATCGCAAGTACTATTTAATTAACCCCGTCACATTCAAATTCAAGGAAGTTGATATGCATAGATACAACCATATATCTTCAAGCCGCGTTAATGTGGCCCCACAAATCGTTCAACACAGCACACTCAGGACAACAATCATTCATTCTCAACCATCAATTGTATTTTCTACTATTTTTACTTATGAATACAAAATATAATCCTACATATCTATTATAAATTATTTCAACTAAATCTATAGTTATAAGGTTTAATAGACATGCATTTATTAGTATAAATTACACTATTGTTAATTAATTAAAAAATATATTTGATATTAATTTTAAGATAATTATTATAAAAATTAGCTAATTAATTATACATAATGACAAGTTTTATATTAAATGCAAGTACCAATGCTTTTACAATGTTAATATATATTATTTTTATAATTATATACTACTGTAACTTCTTTTATACTACAAAAAAAAAATATTAATATAAATATTAAAAGTTTAACTGCTATGCATTAAAAAAATATTATATATTTAATAAGTTTGTTAATTTATATTATTATAAATATTAAAAGTTGAATAGACATGCACTTACCAATGTACATAAATGGGTTGAATTTTATAATAATTTTCTTAAACGTTTATATTAATATTAATTTGTAATTAAATGACATTGTAAATTATTTTGTCTTTATTATCAATAGTTTCTAATGTATTTTTTTATTTTATTTCTTATGTATGATAACTTTTAATTTAATTATTGTATATGTAACACATTCTTAAATTGATCTATATATACCTAAAAAAGAATCCATAACACTTCTTCTTCATACATATTAGCATCTTTAATATTTCCATCTAAGAACCAATTTGGTAATTTACTACACATACAAAACCATATTATATGTTTGAAATATTTTTTATAAATTAAAAATAATTATAAAATTTATGAAAAGTCAATAATTTTCATATATACAATTTACAACTAAATAACTATAAAAATATTTACACTCTGATTAAAAAACAATTTAATATAAATGTACTTGTTTGTAAATACTTTTAATATGAATTATAAACTATTTAACACAAATACATGTGCATTAATTTAAGATAATTAATAAATCTAAAACGGGCAATATTAATTTATCCATGCTATTATCAGTAACAAAATATATAATAAATTTATCCATGAGTTACTATAAATGTCATTAGTTCTTACTGTACAAAGGAGGTTTACCCAGTGAGAATGAATTAAACAAAGCATAACTTAGCTATTTAAAAAAACAATGGCTAAGTTCTGTGCTGTTTATGTAGTTTTGTTTTTTGCTTAAATTATTCATTTCTTCTCAAAGATTCCGATTTCAAAAATCACAACACCACAAAATCCTGAAGAAACAGCTGGTTTTATGGGGAGGTGTAGGAGTAGTAGTAACAGTTTGAAGTTTCGTACACCCCTTTTCTTCTCTGCTGTGGGGTCCTCTTTTTTCCTCAGTAAGTGACAGCCTAATCACCAGCCTGGAAAAGGGTGTTAGCAACCACACTAAAAAGCTCAACTTGATGAGTTTATGGTAATGGGGTGCTTCTTACTTCATTTCATTTTCATGTGTGTACTGTAATCTGAAAAGGGTCTCTCTCAAATGTTCTAAACCATGTTCCTTTTTGCACCAGCTTATTCACATTAAGGTAAGTCTTGTTACCATTGTTTGTTTTTAACCTTTGCTTAATTTACTTACGTCAGAATACTATAGATTTAATTCTAGTGTAGGTTGTGGTAGTGGAGGTAAGGTTTCTGACTTTCTGTTGTGTTTGTGACGTGGAAACCTTCGTACTTTGTCTCTTGCTGTAGTGGAGATGTCTTGTTCTGTGCATTGCTCCTAATAGATCCATGGTTGTTGCAGGTTTTGTTGTGGGATTTTAGATTTTCATTTTTGGGGTTCCTTTGGATCTGGATTTTGAAAGAACCCGTTTAGGTGATTTGGCTATCCATCGGGCAGTTTATGGACTGTTGAAGAAGCTACAATGGTGAAGATGGAACTCATGAGATGGGTTCCCTGGGTCTTGGTTGTTGTTTTGCTAGTTTTGGTTAATGGGTCATTTTCCTTATACACTCCTCCTGATAGCTATCTAATTGCATGTGGTTCTTCTCAAAACATCACCTTTCAAGGTCGCACTTTTGTTCCCGATTCACAGCATTCTTCACTTGTAATGAAAACTGGGAATTCTTTTGTTGCTAGCACCAATTCGACTGCCCCTTTTCCTATTTACCAATCGGCTCGGGTTTTCACCGAGAAAGCTTCTTATAAGTTTGAGATTCAGCAAGAAGGTAGGCACTGGGTTAGGCTATACTTTTCCCCTATTCCAAACTCCAGCCACAACTTGACTTCAGCTTCTTTAACAGTGGTTACTGATGATTTTGTACTCTTGAGCAACTTCACCTTTAGGAAATACAACGATTCCTATATGTTCAAGGAGTATGCAGTCAATGTTACCTCTGATATGTTGCTTGTCACCTTCATTCCTTCTAATGGTTCGGTAGCCTTTGTGAATGGAATTGAAGTTGTGTCAATGCCGAATGAGTTGTTTGTTGATCAGGCACTCGCAGTTAACCCGCCAGCACCATTCAATGGACTTTCTGAACTTGCCTTTGAAACTGTTTATCGCTTGAATATGGGGGGTCCTTTGATTACTTCTGAAAATGACACCCTGGGTAGGAGTTGGGTGAATGACAGGAAGTACCTTCATGTGAACAGCTCTGTCCTTAATGTGTCCGTGAATCCTTCGAGCATTAAGTATCCGGTGGCTGTTAGACCTGAGACGGCCCCAAATTGGGTCTATGCCACTGCTGAAGCAATGGGAGATGCTAATGTAAATGATCCCAATTTCAACATTACTTGGGTCTTCAATGTGGATCCAAATTTCTCCTATTTCATCCGGGCACACTTTTGTGATATTATGAGCAAGTCACTTAACACTTTAGTGTTCAATATGTTCATAAATTCTAACATAGCTCTTCAGAGCCTTGATCTCTCTACCATGACTAATGACTTGGCTGTGCCTTACTACAAGGACTTTGTAGCCAATGCCTCAGCAGGCACTAACACTTTGACTGTGAGTGTTGGTCCAGATCAAGTGGCAGACTTTCCAAATGCCACTATGAATGGGTTGGAGATAATGAAGATCAGCAATTCATTGAAGAGCTTGGATGGGCTTTATTCAGTTGACAGTCTTCTTCCAAGTTCACATTCAAAGAAAAGCATGGTAGGAGTAATTGTTGGTTCTGCTGTTGGGGCCCTAGCTGCTGTAGCAATAGCTGGTTTGTGTTATGGCTGCTTGGTGAGACGCAAATCAAAGGCACCCGCTCAACAGGGCCATTCATGGCTGCCTCTGCCCCTTTATGGAAACTCTCTTACCATGACGAAAAATTCAACACTTTCACAGAAGAGTGGAACCGCAAGCTGCATTTCTTTAGCTTCATCAAATCTTGGACGATTCTTCAATTTCCAGGAAATCCTAGATGCTACAAACAAATTTGATGAGAAGCTACTTCTCGGTGTTGGTGGTTTTGGAAGGGTTTACAAAGGAACGCTTGAAGATGGGACAAATGTAGCTGTCAAAAGGGGTAACCCAAGATCTGAGCAAGGCCTTGCAGAATTCCGGACAGAAATTGAAATGTTATCCAAGCTTCGCCATCGCCATCTTGTGTCCCTCATTGGTTATTGTGATGAGAGGTCAGAAATGATTCTTGTCTATGAATACATGGCTAACGGACCCCTCCGGAGTCATTTGTATGGAACAGACCTGCCACCTCTCTCATGGAAGCAGCGGCTTGAGATCTGCATTGGAGCAGCAAGAGGCCTTCATTATCTCCACACCGGAGCAGCTCAAAGCATAATTCACCGAGATGTAAAGACAACAAATATCCTCTTGGATGAGAACTTTGTTGCCAAAGTTGCTGATTTTGGCCTCTCCAAGACTGGTCCAGCTCTTGATCAGACCCATGTGAGCACTGCTGTTAAGGGTAGTTTTGGTTATCTTGATCCTGAATACTTCAGAAGGCAACAGCTTACTGAAAAATCAGATGTGTATTCATTTGGGGTAGTGTTGATGGAAGTGTTATGCACAAGGCCAGCCTTGAACCCTGTCCTTCCAAGGGAGCAGGTCAACATAGCTGAATGGGCAATGGCCTGGCAGAAAAAGGGTATGCTTGATCAAATCATGGATCAAAATCTTGTTGGCAAGGTGAATCCTGCATCCCTTAAGAAGTTTGGGGAGACAGCCGAGAAGTGCTTGGCCGAGCATGGTGTGGACCGGCCGTCTATGGGAGATGTTTTGTGGAATCTTGAATATGCATTGCAGCTTCAAGAGACATCATCAGCCCTCATGGAGCCTGAAGATAACAGCACAAACCACATAACCGGAATTCAGTTGACACCCCTAGACCATTTTGATAACAGTGTGAGTATGGTTGATGGGGGCAACTCTTGCACAGATGATGATGCAGAAGATGCTGCTACAAGTGCAGTGTTCTCCCAATTGGTAAATCCTCGCGGAAGATAAGCTCTTGTGTATCCACAATTCTGGCCAAAGGCCTTCAAAGTAAGTGGCTATTCTGGCTTGATTGGTGAATGAAGGTTGTTTCTTATTTAGTTACTGCTTTTGTAATCGATTTTTTCCCACCCGAAATCAATTTACTTTGTAGTATACTTGAATGATAGTGAGGGGTGCCATTAAGCTGGTCAGTTATTGCATGCAAGGTACCCCATAAAAATTCTGTTGTACTAAATATAAACCAATTAGGAGTTCTGCTCCTCAAGTTGTTCTTACACCTTACCATATATGAAGGTTATAAGTTCTTTCTTCAGGACATGAATACTGCATAATGGTCAGTTGAATTCCTTTCCTTCCAACTTTTCAGGAAACTATTTAGATGCTATTCACCCTTTACATATGGCTTCCAAAGTGAAGTTTAAAAAGTTTCATGACTTCATGAAATTAGTAGATAGTTGAAGTTTTTTTTAAGTGTAACTTAATCTTAACAAAGTGAACTTCATTAAGAAGTTGATTTTAGACTCAATTCAATCTTATAAAATTGACTCATAAGGAAAAATTTATACTTATAAAATATTCTTATTTTTAGGTTTTCAATAGATTTTAATGGAAATATACAAAAAGAAAAGAAAAAAAGTGATGTAAAATAAATAAAATAACTGCTAAAGAAATTTTTACTATTTTATCCCTTACTTGATGATAGATGCTGAGATATATTTGAATGTTGCAATTTGTCTCAATATTATTTCAATTTTATATGGCCAATGTATTTAAGCAATGATTTTTAGCAATTGTATGTTACAAAGAATCAACCATTATCGATTAGCTTTCCAATTCTACCAATGAATGTTTGGTATTTGAAATTAGAATATAAAGAATCTCAGCTTATGGACTTTGATTTCAAATATTTGCTTGGAATAATTGCATGAAGAATATAGGAGGAGTATATAACGGATAAGGCTTGGAAATAATCAATTATGTCATGAAAGATAATAATAGATGCAATCCATTTAATTATCTGACAATTCACACATGAATATTAAACTATACTAATTTACTTTCTACTTTCTTATGCAATGAGGTATACATAAATTTAAATAAAATTATATCCATGTAATTTAATTAAAATTGATTTTAGTTTTTGTTATTTCTTAAACTTTTAATAATCCTTGATAACTTTTCCTACTTTAAGAAAATACCAAATAAACTGTATGAAAAATAAATTGTTTAGGTAATAAATAAAAGTAACATAATAAAGATTAAGTGTGTTATAATTATACCTATTCAATTTTATATCAGTTTAATCTTCACCCCTCATTTATCATTTGGAATTTTTTTTTATCATAATTCATTTTTTGTAACTGTTATGTGGATTTTTTTTATGTGATTTGCAATTAATTATTTGATTATATTAAAATTTAAATCATTTTTAATTTTATAAAAAAAAGTTCAAAATTAATAGTTTTTTAATTTTAATTCGTATTTATTCTTTTTAATTAAAGCAGGGATATTTTGATAAATCACAATATTAGTCTATTAGTTTTTTTTTTCTGTCAAATTGAATATAGTATAAACTTTTCCTTATGTCTTTTTACTTTCATTATCTTTCTCTTAATTTAGATAATCTTATTTTTCACTTTTTTTTTTCTATTCACTTCTTTTATTCTCTTTTTAATCCAATTAAACAAGTGATGAGTGGTATATAGTTGTGAAAAATTTCACATTTTATATGTTCTAGTAAGTCCAATTTAGTACCACGTTATTTAAACCAAGGTAGTTTAAATAACATTTCTCCTTTAATCCACCGAGGTGCTTTTTAAGGACAAAATCGTGACGGAGCTCAAAAACTTCAAGGCGAACAATACCTCGAATGCGGTGATTGATCTTCACAATACTATCTCAACGGATTTGAGGTCAGATCCTTCTTACTCTTTTGTGTTTTGAATAGCATGGTAATATTGGATGTTTCTCCTTGACGACTGCCTCCTCTAGGGTTTCTATCACCTTTTATTCTCCCAATTGACGTCTAGGGTTGTGCCTCATAGGCTTGGGCTAAGTGACGTCTCACCTGGGCATGATTGGACTCGCCTAGGCGAGTTAGACGAAAACATGCCCAACGTCACTAGAGTGGCGAGATCCTCTGGGAGCTTCTGGCTTGGGTGAGTGCTAGTATGTTCCAACTTTTCCTTTTTAGTTTTGTTTATTCTCCTTTTCCCTTTTCATTTCCATTATCCCTAGAATCCTGAAATTAACAAAAACTTGGGAATAAATCATTCTTATTCAAATTAAAATCACAAAATATGTAAAAAAAGGTTTAAATTCATAAATTAAGGGTTATTTTATAGTTATTTTTATCAATTAATATTCGTAAGTGTCCGTATTTTAATATGAAATATTACTGAAATCTAGCACTTATCACAAGGTTTTTCCCACCTCTCTGAAGGAAGGAGCACTCAGTTGGTTCACTCAACTTCCAGTTGATTTAGTGGATAGTTTCAAAACTTTGTCAGCCAAATTTGGTACCCAATTCACAACCAGCCGATAGCATCACACAACATCTATAGGTCTTGTCAATATAAGACAAGAGAAGGGCGAACCACTATGGGCGTTCATGGAAAGATTTAGCAAATTGTCCCTAAGCATTAGAAATATCATCCTAGAGGTAGCCATGCATCATTTAATCTCGACACTTCGACCCGGTCAATTCTCCGATAGTCTAATTAAAAAAATCAGCAAAAAACTTAGATGAATTGATGAACTGGGCTGCCAAATTCATGCAAACTTGAAGAGTTGTGTGATTATCACAAGAATGCTTGAACAGATGCAGGAGGAGATAAAGGAAAAGGAAAAGAATGGGCTGACACATATGTGCCCGGCCTGTCCGATAAATTTAGAGAAAACCGAGGCCCTTATTTTCATACTTATACGCCCTTAAATGTTGAACGGTGGATGAAGCGTTAAATGTTGACTTAATTCAGACACTCAAAAAGCTATAAAGTTTGAAGGACGCAAATATGTCCAAACAATGTCGCTACTATCGTAACTTTGGTCATACAATCGAAGAATGTCAGGCATTAAAGGACAAAATTGAAGAACTCTTCCAAACCACTCATTTACATAGATTCATCCAAATGACGAGCAGGAGTTTTGATACGTGCCTAATTTCAGTAATATTTCATATTAAAAAGATAGGCACTTATGAGTATTAATTGCTAAAATATATTTAAAATAATCCCTAATTTATGAATTTATACCTTTTTACATTTTTTAATAAGAGCATTTTATTTTCAAATTTGGTGTTAATTTCAGGTTTTTAGGGGAAAATGGAGATTTGGACTAAAGAGGAATGATATAAGCTAAGAAGAGAAAACTGGAAGGTCAGAAACGCACAAAAAAGCACAAAAAGTCCAACTCAACATTAGGAATTCTCGCTCAAGCGAGCTCATTTCTGCTTGAGCTTGAGCGAGAATACTCCAGGGCATTTTTGAAAATCAATGCCTTTCTCGCTTAAGCAAGAAAACTTGATGACTTTTTATGGCAAGTGCACCACGTTGTCAGAAGTAATAATTTGTCCCTAAGGACGAATATCGATCCCACAAGGAACAATTGAATATTCAAGTAAAAGATTTGCTAAATACAAAAACAAAATAATAAAAGTTGGTTTGAGGATTGTTATGATGGCAAGATTAACAAGTAAACAATTCAAAGAGTTGTTGCTTCAATTGGAAAAATAGGGATTTGGTTTCATATTTCTCACTCTTATGTATTCTGATTAGCATGTTAACATTATGTTCTTTGATTGAAATTGATGCCTGTAGAAAAGTCATTTATATCAATTCATCACATATAAAATTATTAAAAATGTTTCATAAATATCGATTCCTCGCATATTTATAAAAACAACTTATAATCATGCTCATACATTAATAGCAATTAACATTTCAAGTCTATTCTTAACACTCAAAGTATTTTGTTTAGGTCAGAACCCTAAAAATACTTCCTAGTCAGATTTAAGATTCTCAAACATGTCACAACTATTTAGAAGCAAAACAACAATACCAATAATCAATAATAATATAATATTATACTATATTTAAATATCACCTCAATACATAGTTTGAACATATTACTCTCAAATCCACAGGGTAGAATTAGCCACACATCTTCTAACACCTTTTATTCTCCCAATTGATTACAAGTCACTCAATGGTGTTTTCCTCTCAATCTTGCGCATTAGGATTGAGCCTCCAACCCCCTATTTAACCTAATTTACTAGGGTTAGGTGACTTCCTGCGTCACGCTAATGGGCTTAATGATAAAACATAAAAATGACTCAATTTGTCTAACACATTCTCGCTCAAGTGAGAATATCTTGCCTAAGCGAGAAAGGCGTTGATTTTCGAAAATGCCCCTAGAGCATTCTTGCTCAAGCGAGAATGAGCTCGTTTGAGCGAGAATTTCTACTGCTGAGTTGGACTTTTTGTGCGTTTCTAACCTTCCAACTTTCTCTTTTTAGCTTATATCATTCCTCTTTAGTCCAAATCTCCATTCTTCCCTAAAAACCTTAAATTAACACTAAATTTGGGAATAAAATGCTCTTATTCAAATAAAGATCATAAAAAATGTAAAAAGTTATAAATTCATAAATTAGGGATTATTTTTTTATATATTTTAGCAATTAATACTCATAAGTGCCTATATTTTAATATGAAATATTACTGAAATTAGGCATTTATCACTCTCCCCAACTTAGAATTTTGCTTGTCCTCAAGCAAAGTAAATGAATATATTTGAATTTAAAAATCAAAATAACTTAATTTACTAAACATTAGATTAAATTAGAAACTTACGATGCTTCCAAATCCAAATATAGAAACATATAGGCACAATCAACTTCCAGGATCAAATAAAAAAAATGACAATTCATCAAGGAATTTCTTCTCATATGCTCATAAGTAAGTGTTTCTCTCTATTTTCACCGAATCATAACAAATCACAATTGCTTTTCATTTCATATTCCTATCGCAAACATATTAGAAACATAAATCTCGAGCTCTTTTCCAGAGTTGTAATGAGGTTAGACTTCCAAAAAGTATTGTTTTTAAGATAACAAAATGCACATCTTAAAGAAGAAGAACGTACCTACAATTCAATTATAGAGAACATATATGTTATCTAATCACCATTTTCTTTTGAATTCACACTTTTCCTCATTTTCCTTTTTCTTTTATTCATGATTTTCAACATGAATTTTTCTTTTTTTTTTTCTCTTTGAGAATATATATATATATATATATATATATATTTCTTTTTTTTTCATCAATAGGAATAGATTCTTCCTATTTGCAATTTTTTGAGCTTTCAAAATTTAGAACCAATCATTCCCTTTTCTATATTTATTGCATCTACGTTCTCCTTCCTTAAACATGATAAAGGGTAGGAAAATATATCATCAAATGTTAGGGTGCAATAATAAAAAAGTTCTTGGCCCAAAGGGGATATATATAAAAAAATAGAATTCTAATAAGATAAAGGTTGACTATTTGACCCCGGGTTCCTAATTAACACAAATGCCTCAATCATCTTCATGCTCTTTTTATGATGTAACAAAAATAAAAGTTAAGCAACCACAACTGTCAATTCATCAATAAAACTCTCAAAACTGTTTAAGGTTCACACACTCACTTGGTTTAACTGGTCTCGTTCCTTTTTCTTTTGTCTATGAAAATAATCGATCACATCACTCAAAGGATGATCGACATCCTTCAAAACAACAACGACAGAGTGAAAGCACCACGCGGGGCGAGCGCTCAAGAAAAGGCACTTGTGAGGTAATAAACACGATTGCTGGAGGATTTTCATGTTGAGGATGTTCGAGCTCCGCTCACAAGAAACATCTAAGGGTTATTCAGTTAGTCCACTTAACAACAGTTAGAGACTGGCCGAGGATTCCACCAATACTTTTCACAGATGATGATTTCACCGTTATTGATCCGACCTAAGACGACCCTATGGTCATAACAGTTGAAATCGACAAGCTTGCCATCACCAAAGTCTTCGTAGACCAAGGCAGCTCCGTTAATATTCTATACTGGAAAACCTTCAAGAAAATGAGGATTCCAAAGTCAGAAATCCAGCCATATGATGACGAAATAGTAGGTTTTTCTGGTGAACGAGTGGACACACGTGAATATATTGATTTATATACCACATTTGGCAAAGGAAAATACTCTACAGAAACATTAGGGTCAGATATCTTCTTGCCAATGCCAATACTTCCTACAACATTTTGCTTGGGCGATCGTCCATAAATCGCCTAAGGACAATAGTATCAACTCCACATCTCACCATGAAGTTTTCATCTGCTTCAGGCGACATTGTTATCAATCATGTTGACCAAAAGGTAGCACGAGAGTGTTATGTTGCAAGTATGAAAGTCAAACCAACCAATCGACCCCGTGATGACTTTTTACGGCAAGTGCACCGCGTTTGTCAGAAGTAATAATTGTCCCTAAGGACGGATATCGATCCCACAAGGAATAGTGAATTATCGAGTACAATATTCGCTAAATATAACAACAGAACAATAAAAAGAGTTTGAAGTGATGATGTTGGCACTGATCAATAAGAAAACAAACAAAGAATTAGTTGCTTCAATTGGAAAAATAGGAATTAGGTTTCATCTCTTCCACTCTCATGTATTTTGATTAGCATGTTAATATTAAGTTCTTTGATTGAAATTGATGCCCGTAGAAAATTCATTTATATCGATCTCTCGCATATAAAATTCTTAAGAATGTTTCCTAAATATTGATCTCTCGCATACTTATAAAACAACTTAGAAATCTCACTCAGATGTTAATGGCAATTAACATTTCAAGTCTATCTCTAGCACTCAAATATGCTAAGTATTGATGTTTAGGTTTGAACCCTAAAAATACCTCTCGGTCAGATTTAAAATTCTCAATTTGTCAATGGAAAGTTAAAAGTAAAACAACAATACCAATAATCAATCAAGAACTGAATATTAATATATAAAATATCACCTCAATACACAAGAGTTTGAGCACATTACTCCCAATCTCAAAGGGTAGAATTAGCCACGCATACTTCTAGCACCTTCCATTCTCCCAATTGGGTTACAATTCACTCTATGGTGTTTTTCTCTCAATATGGCACACTAGGGTTGAGCCTCTAGCCCTCTATTTATCCTAGTTTTCTAGGGTTAGGTTGCTTCCCGTGTCGCGCTTACGGAAATGCTGATTTATTTGCTTGGACGACTTCTTATATAGTTGTCAAATCTGATTAATTTCTACAACATATCAAGGATTTCATAGAAGTCTTCAAAGCTCTCAGAAATCATGGTATGCGCCTTAACCCTGACAAGTGTGTGTTCGGGGTGGAAGGTAGAAAATTCCTAGACTTCATGCTCACCCATTGTGGCATTGAAGCAAATCCAGAAAAGTGTATGACTATCACTGAAATGAGAAGCCCTGAGAATACAAAAGAAATTCAAAAGCTTATTGGCAGGTTAATGACGTTATCCAGATTTGTAGCAAAATTACTAAAAAAGACTAACCCCATCGTCCAACTTTTGCGGAAAACGGCAAAATTCAAATGGACACCTGAGGTTGAAGAAATCTTTCTCCACTTAAAAGCATTCTTGGCAACTCCTCCGGTCATAAAAATATTGGACGCCCAACAACCAATTATTGTATATCTGGAAGTATCAGAAGAAGCAGTCAATGTGACATTAGTACAAGTAGTTGAAAAAGAAGAGCGACCAATTTATTTCATTAGCCAAGTCTTACACGACGTAGGTGTCCGTTATCAGATGATTGAAAAGGTAGTCCTGACACTTATTATTACTGCAAGAAGGATACAAATGTATTTTCAAAATCATCACATTGTAGTCAAGGCCGACTATCCTATTATGAAGATCTTAGCTAAAGCCGACCTGGCCGGACAAATGATTGGATGGGCGATTGAATTATCTAAATTTCCACATTGAATATCAACCAAGGGAAGCAATCAAATCCCAGAACCTAGCTGACTTTATGGCTGAACTCATCCCTAAACCAATCGAGGATGAAGATCTTCAATGGATCTTACATGTGGATGGTTCGTCCAATAATAAGTCATGTGGAACAGGGGTAGTCCTTGAAGGCCCGGGCGATATCCTCCTTGAACAATCATTGAAGTTTTACTTCAAAAATACAAACAATCAGAAAAAATATGAAGCCGTATTGGTCAGGTTTACTTTAGCATATGACGTGGAAGGCCAACAATTAATTTGTAGAAGCGACTCTTAGCTAGTAGTCGGAAAGGTTAAAGGAGAATTTGAAGTAAAAGAATCTTTACTCCAAAAGTATTATCACCTTGTTCTGAATCTGATGTCAAAGTTTAAGACATTTCAAATTGCGGTGAGGGTTAAAGGAAGGTTTTACGAAATGGGACTGAGAAGGGAAGGATTACGGTGAGGGTGAGAGGGTTTACGAAATGGGATTAAGAAGGTTTAGAAGAACGTGAAGACTGAAAGAGGATTAGGGTGAGAGTGAAAGTTTAGAGGTTGAGTGAAAGAGGTACATTTTCAAGAAGGTATATTTTCGAAGAGGGAAAACGAAAACTTTGGGAAAGATTAAGGCTATGGAGGGAACGAAAAGCGGGAGAAAATTTATTTTGAAGGCTAATGTGGCGGTTCTAAATGCCACATTTTGAAGGAACATTATGGTGCTTACGAAAATGTCGTATTATATAGTAAATTGTGGCGGTTTTTAATAACCGCCATATTATAACCGCCACCACATACACATTTTTTTGTAGTGTGAACACATACGACGTGAGCATAATGCCAGAGTCGACATGCTTTCAAGGTTGGTCACTACTAAAAAGAAACGGTTCCATCGTTCGATCATGTATGTAGTTCTTAAGAATCCTAGTGCCAGCATAGATGAGTGCATTGCCATTGTTGAAAAAGAAACGGTGATGACACCTATGAAAAACTTCCTAGAAAATGGTGAATGTGGAACACAAGAGGAGAAAACAATGAGGCAACAAACTGCTCGATTTGTCCTTATTGGTTCTAATCTCTACCGTTGAGGGTACACTCGGTTGTTTTTAAAATGTATCTCAACAGAGCAAGCCGACTATGTCATGCGCGAGATACATGAGGGTGTATGTGGTAGTCACTCGGGAGCATGAACTATGGCTGCTAAAGTACTTAGGACAAGATACTACTAACCGACCATCTGAGGTGACTGCACTGAGTTTGTGCGCAAATGTTTAAAGTGCCAAGAGTATGACACCCTATCTCATCAGAGACCGAAAACCTACATTACATCCTCTCTCCACGATCTTTTGCAAAATGGGGAATGGATATCATTGGACTTTTCAGTCCAGGTAAAGGTCAATGTAAATTCCTCTAAGTTGGAATTGACTATTTCACAAAGTGGATAGATGTCGAACCTTTGACGGTCATGACAACACGAAATGTTTAAAATTTCGTATTGGAAAATATATTATGTTGTTTTGGCATACCACATATTATCATCACGGACAACGGTCAACAGTTATCGACCGTGGACTCACAAAGTTTTATGAAAAGCTCAACATCAAACACATCACCAGTTCATTCGAACACCCCCAAATCAATGGACAGGTCAAAGCTACTCATAAAGTAATTCTTAACAAATTAAAAAAACGACTCGGCCCAACAAAAGGCAAATGGAGCGAAGAACTCATTGAAGTTTTACGGGCTTATCGCTACACACCTCAGACTACTACTCAGGAAACTCCATACATTCCAACGTACGACACTGAGGCTATGATCCCAATAGAAGTCGGGGAACCCACTCTATGACATCAACTATTCGACATTAACATCAACCAGGAGAGCTTATTGGTCGGACTCGACTTAATTAACAAATTTAGAGATAATAGTGTAATAACAGAAAAAGCTTGCAAGATCCGAGCGGCTAGAAGATACAATTCAAAGGTGGCACCTCGAAGCTTTCAAAAAGGAGATTTGGTTTGGCGAATGCATAATGAGGTTAGGAAAAATGAAAGGAAGTTTTCAAGCAACTGGGAAGGACAATTCCGGGTTAAAGACATTATGGTCGACAGAGCATATTATTTAGAACATCCGTTAGAAAAAATTGTACCGAGAACATGGAATGTCACGCATCTCAAAATTTATTACAGCTGGCATATTGAATATTATACTATTTCCGCACTCGGTTAAGGAGAATTTTCGACCGATAAAATTTTAACGAGACACTTTAAAATTACATGTTTTTTTAGTTTTGGCGAAAGCGCTACATTACCCATATGGAAGTGGTCACGTAAACCTAATCGATTAAGACAATTCGCTTAATAATTAGCAGTCCTTGCTGACTACACAATTAAAAGCACCAAAATGGTCAAGGGCAAAATTCCTTAAAGACGCTTATCCCAGCATACCCCTATAAACCTAGTTGGTAAAGGCCTTACTGACCGCATGTGTGACATTGTTGATGTGGTCAGGAATATTGCCTTGAAAGTGGTTATCCCACCCTACTCTCATAACCTATGTGTTCTCGAACTAGGTAGGGGACTGGGAGAACTATTGTCTTCAGATGTCACTCGGTCGGTCGTGTCTCACGTTCCTCCTTGTCTTCCTCGCCGAACGGCTCCTCAGACTGGTGGGGTACCTGCAGATGACACTCCAACGCTCAAGTCAGTGGGGTATCGTATTCGGCTGGTTAGAATACTGTAGATAATGACGTACCTTCTTCCTTGGAATACGTGATATTTATATTACCTTGATGGGCCCTTGCTGTTGGGCCGGATTAGGGGGTTGTTTAGCGATTAGGGTTGGATTAGGTCGTTTTCTAACCATGGGTTAACCTTTGCTAATTGGGTCAACCTTTGACTTGAGCACCTTATGTCGGTCGGCCACATATGACACGTGGTCGACCTCGTACCTTAAAGTAGGGTCTTGACGCATGGGTTGACCGAGTCCATAGACCGGTCGGTCATCCCGGTACAGTTGCCTCCCAGGCTCGAGAGATGGTACAGCCGAAGAGTCTGAAGAATGGGCCTCGGGCGGATTGTGTAATGATGGGTGAAGTGATGTTTTGGGGGCGCCTGAGCGATTGACGTGACGCGCATTTATGAGGGGTTTTTCTGGGCGCCAAATGATGCGAACCGTTGGATCAAGCGAATCCAACGGTTGAGGTTTTTGCGACGTTTGGAATTCCGAGGTCCTTCCGGGCTATAAATAGGGGCTGGGAACAGTAGTGTTTCACGCGTTATCTTTGTTTGAGCTCTGACTCTTTGAATCAATCCGACCGATCTCAGTTGCCTTCTTCGTTCGTCCAAAGGTTAGTCATGTCTGCTCTTTCCGAGTCTCCCCCTGCTTGTTCGTCGTCGTCTTCTTCGTCTTCTTCTTCCTCTTCTTCTTCCTCTTCTTCTTCTTCTTCTTCTTCCGGCCAAGCCGCCCCGGTCGGGGATGTGGGGAGTGTCCATTCTCCGGGGTTGGTAAGGGAAGATGCTGGTAATGCGTCGGACCGTTCGGCCCCCTTTGAGGGGCTGCGACCCCATATGGGGCCGGCTTGGGTTGATCCCCGGGTGTGTGAGGTGTCGTCCTCCTTTTATACCGATACCTCCGTTGCCGAGTTTTTGGACGAGGTTCCCGTTTTGAAGGCTTCGGCTGAGGAATCCTTGTTGGCATTTGGTCCTTGTTCTTTGGAGGATCTTGTGTACAGGGAGCGGTCATCTACCGAGCCTCCCTTTTTCTTCATGTATGGTTGTCTTTTTGCGGACCTGCATGTGTCCCTTCCCTTTGATGCCTTTACGGCCGGGGTTCTGAAGGAGCTCAACGTGGCTCCGACCCAGCTTCACCCCAACTCGTGGGCGTCTATGCAAGCGTTCCGCATCGTTTGCCGGACGTTTGGGTTGCGCCCTCTTCCTTCTTGCTTTCTTCATTTTTATTCGTCGTACCCGGCTAAGCTTGCCAGTTGGCAATCGCTGGTCAGCCGGGCGGGTAGCGTGTTGTTCAAGCCCTTCACGACCTCTTATAAGAACTTTAAAGAGAAGTTCTTTAAAGTGTACCTGGAGCCGGCTGGGACACGTTACTTTTTTGACGAGGTCGGTCAGTCTTGTTTCCCGCTGTTTTGGTCGAGGAGTCCAACGAAGATAACGGATTGGCCGAGGCCAGCATATCTGAGCGAGCATGAGCGGCTCATTTTTTCTTTGTTTGATAGCCTCCCCAGGAAGCTTCCCGCCCGGCCGCTCATGTCGCTGTACAATGCGACCGATCGCGCGGAGGCTTTCGAGGGTATGCTTTTTTCACGCATAGTTTGTTTTGTTTGTTGTACTTATGCTGACCGACCCCTTGTTGTTTGATTTTCAGAAATCGCGAAGAGAGAAATTCCTCAGGCCGTCGGGATGCTACATTCGTTCAAAAACAAGTTGAACGAGAAGAGGGGGGCCACCAACGCCAAGCCCCGTGCAGAGGAGGGTGCCCGGGCGAGGCCCTCGAAGAAACGCGGCTGCGAGAGCGGCAACATCGCCCGCACCGTGCGGGAGGCGGGACAAATGCCGACGCCTCCTCCTAGCCGGTCTGCTAGGAATACTTCCCCACCCACCGACGACTTCAACCGCCCGATCCCAACGGCGGTGGCGATGCCCGTGTCGACCTCTGGGGGGTCGGCGTTGGCCTTGCTGGGGGGCGACCGATCCTTCAGCCGGGCTGTCTCCTTTCGGTTGCCCCCTGCTGGCCTTGAGGGGGAAATCAAATCGATCCCCGAGGGCGATCTTCTCAATGGCGGCATTGAGATGATATGCCGGGGACTGGTGCTGGCCAGGCAAGGGGCGGACGCTTGGAGGGACCGAGTAGAGGAACTTTCCCGCCTCGAGCATGAGCTGCAAGAGGCGGGCCAAAACCTGAAGCAGGCCGTGGAGGCCAACACAACTTGTGAGAAACAGTTGTGTGCGCAAGCTGCCGAACTGGAGCTGCGTCAGAATCGGCTGGCCGAGCTGGAGAAGGCCGATGCTGAGAAAGCCGCGGAGGTTGCTCGTCTCCGTAAGGCGTTGGAAGCGGACGACCATCGGGTCGCTTTGATGGGAGAGGAGGTCGCTGCCGAGCGCGAAGGGAAAAAGGCGGCCGAGGCCGAGGTTTTGAAGACCATGGAAGATACCATGGTTCTTATTAACCAGAGCTTCGACCTTACCGTCCGCCAGGCCGTGGTACTCTATGGTGGTCCTCCTCCTTCCGGTCAATTTGACCAAGACATGGAGGTCGTCGACGGGCGTTTGGTCCCTGCGGAGGCCGGCCAGCCCGCTGATGAAGCCGATCCCGCCGGTGCCGTTTTGAATATTGTAGACTAGGCGGTCAGCTTTTATTTTGATCCCTCGGGGCCAGGGTGTGGCCCCCACCTCTTTCGTTTAATAGAATGGTTTTTCCTTCAATTGTTTTTATGCTATTTCCGGACGAACGGGCCTTTACGATCCGAGTGGGTTGGAATAATTAATCTTAAACCGTGGTAAAATTAACTGAGTAAGAAGAACAAAGTAATCGGTCGGTAGATGAAATCAACTGAGTGACTCGTGATAATTAAAATCAATCAAGTGATTGTAACGGACTTCGATCAGTCGGTCGTTCTTTAGCGAATTCGATTTAGACGAATTTTATTGTGTCTAGGTGAACCTGGGTTCTTAACGAACGTTATGTGTGCATCGGGAGGGTATGCCGGTTGTGGCTATGTTCTGGCCGAGATAGGTACGGGTTTCGGGAGGGTATGCCGGTTAAGGCTACATCCTGACCGAACCGTGTGGGTTGCCGGTGGGTATGCCGGTAAAGGCTACGTTCTGGCCGTGCCGTGTGGGTTACGGGAGGGTATGCCGGTTAAGGCTACGTCCTGGCCGTGCCGTGTGGGTTACGGGAGGGTATGCCGGTTAAGGCTACATCCTGGCCGAACCGTGTGTGTCATTCGTTATATATACCATGTATGAAACGCCTCCTTAAAACCTCTCCGACCGATGGATCGGTCGGGCGAGGAAAGAGTGCGTGTATTTTATTCATGCTTAGCTGAAATAAAACTTTAGGTGCGTGGCATTCCACGTCCTAGGTACAATTTTTCCCGATAGATGCTCCAAGTGATAAGCCCCCCCTCTCCTACTTCTCGGATTTGGAATGATCCTTCCCAGTTTGATGAGAACTTGTCGTCCGACTTCCTAGCGTTGCTGCGCATTCTCCAGACGAGGTCGCCTTGTTGAAAGCTTCTGGGCTGGACCTTTGAGTTGTACCTTCTTGACGCTCGGAGCTTACATGCCGCCTCTCGTATCTTGTTTTTATCTCTAAGCTCGTTCAAGAGGTCGAGGCCGACCGCCAGACTTTCCTTGTTGAGGGATACGTCAAAGAGTTGGCGTCGAATGGATGACTCCCCGACCTCTACCGGTATCATGGCCTCGGTGTCGTATGTGAGGTTGTAGGGGGTTTCTTGTGTGGTGGATTGCGGGGTGCAACGGTATGCCCACAAGACCTCGGGCAGCTCCTCCGTCCATCTTCCCTTTGCAGTGCCGAGCCTCTTCCTTAGTTCGTTCAATAAGACCTTGTTGGCTGCTTCGGCTTGTCCGTTCGTCTGTGGGTGCTCGACGGAGCTTGTGAGGGATTTGATGCCGAGGTCGTTGTAGAAAGTCATAAGGCCTTGGTCGATGAACTGCCGGCCGTTATTGGAGACTATCGAGTGTGGTATGCCGAATCGGCACACTATGTTCTTCCACACAAAATTTTGGACGTTTCGGGCAGTGATGGTGGCTAGTGGTTCGGCCTCTATCCCCTTGGTGAAGTAGTCTACCGCGACTAGCAAGTGCTTTGTTTGGCCTTTGCCTGGTGAGAACGGGCCGATGATGTCCATCCCCCACATGGCGAACGACCAGGGTGATGTCATGCTGTGCAGTTCTTCTGGTTTTCGGTGGTGGAGGGGGCCAAACTCTTGGCATTTTTGGCATTTCTTGACATAGTCAGCGCTATCTCCATGAACGGTCGGCCAGTAGTACCCCGCACGGATTATCTTGGCCGCCATCGTTCGGGCCCCGGAGTGGCTCCCGCACGCTCCCTCGTGGATTTCTTGCAGCACGTATTGGGATTGTTCTTTGGTGAGGCACTTTAGGAGTGGTGTTGAGTACCCCATACGGTATAGGTCTTGGCCGATCATGGTGTATCGTGCGCACTGTCGTCTGATGCTCTTTTCTTCCCCCGGTTGGCATGTTCCGTGTTCCAAGTACTGGGTGATCGGGGTCATCCATGTGTGGGTCTCGGTGACTGTCATGCATTCGGCGTCACCTACGCTCGGCTGTGCTAGTCGCACTTGGACGACCGATCGGTGATGGCTTTGTTTTTTAGAGGATGCCAGGCGTGAGAGTGCATCGGCACGCTCGTTTTCCTGCCGTGGTATGTGCTCGACCATGACCGTGTCGAACTTGGCTATGACGTTGCGGACCGTGTGATAATATCGCTGGAGGAGGGGCTCATTGACCTCAAATTCTCCTTTGATTTGGCCAACGACCAGTTGGGAGTCACTCTTGCATGTGACCTCCCGCGCGCCTAGGTCGTTTGCTAAGTTGAGGCCAGCCAGTATGGCCTCGTACTCTGCTTGGTTGTTCGTTGCTTTGAAGGAGAACTGGAGGGCTTGCTCAATCAGTAAGTCCCCAGGCCCCTCGAGGACGACCCCGGTGCCACAAGCCGTTTTGTTGGATGAGCCGTCCACGTAGAGGACCCACTTGGCCGAGGTTTCTGGATTTCTGGGGAGCTCGGCGGCGAAATCTGCCAAGCATTGGGATTTAATGGTACCTCTCGGTTCGTACCTGATGTCAAACTCTAAAAGCTCGACCGACCACCCTATCATCCGTCCTGCAAGGTCGGGTTTAGATAAAATTTTGTATATAGGATAGTTGGTCCTTACCCTGATTTCGTGGTTTTGGAAGTATGGGCGCATCCTCCTCGCGGTCAGCACCAAGGCTAGTGCCACTTTCTCTATCATTTGGTACCTGGTCTCGGCTGCGTGGAGCGTCCGGCTGACAAAGTATACTGGGTGTTCTTCGTGGTCCACTTCTTGGATAAGGGCGGCGCTGACCGCTTCCTCTGATACGGCCAGGTAGACTACGATGGGTAGGTTCAGACGAGGCTTTTTGATAAAGGCCGACGATGACAGGAACTTTGAGCTGGCCGAAGATTTGTTCGCATTCCTCGTTCCAACTGAATTTCGAAGTTTTGCGGAGCATTGTGGCTATCGGCCTGATCCGCTCGGCGAGGCAGGGGACGAATCTGGAAAGTGCTGTTAGCCGGCCGAGTAGCTGCTGAATTTCTTTCAAGTTTTTCGGGCTTCTCATTTTCGTTATGACCTTGCATTTGTCAGGGTTCGCTTCGATCCCTCTGTGGGTCAGCATAAAGCCGAGGAATTTGCCACCTTCTACGCCGAACGCACACTTCTCAGGGTTGAGGCGCATGTTGACCCTTCTCAGAGCGTCGAAAACTTCTTGTAGGCCTTTTATGTGTTGGCCGCACGAGTCGGATTTCACCACGATGTCGTCTACGTACACCTCCACGCTTCTGCCGATCATCCCTTTGAAGATCTTGTCCATGAGCCTCTGGTAGGTGGCTCCGGCGTTCTTTAGGTCGAACGACATTACCTTGTAGAAGTAGTTGGCGTCGTCCGTCGTAAAAGCCGTTTTGCCTCTATCGCTATGGTGCATGCTGATCTGGTTGTATCCGGAGTAGGCGTCTAAGAAGCTCAGTATTTTGTGACCGGCCGCTCCGTCCACCAGCCGGTCGATGTTGGGAAGGGGGTATGAGTCTTTGGGGCACGCCTTGTTGAGGTCTTTATAATCTACACACATCCGCCATTTGCCGCTTGACTTTTTAACCATAACCACGTTGGCCAGCAAAGTGGAGTATCGTGCTTCGGCGATAAAGCCGGCTTTTAGGAGCTTCTCGGCCTCGCTTCTGGCCGCCAGCCGCTTGTCCTCTCCGTAGTTTCTTTTCTTTTGTGCTACCGGGCGCGCTTCTTTATACACTGAAAGGCGATGGGTGATGATGTCCGGATGGACGCCCGGTACGTCGGTCGTTGTCCAGGCAAAGAGATCTACGTTCCTCTTGAGGGTTCGATGAACGCAATCCGCATCGGCGGCGGCCATTGCTGTGCCGATGCTCGTGTATCGGTCATCCCCATCGAGTTCGGCCTGGCGCAGCTCGTCCTTGGCTTCGAGTCTTGGCTCGATTTCTCTTGGATCCAGATCTGCCATGGTGATGGCTTTCTTTGGTTGCGGTGAGTACCGGTGGGGGCTTCTTCCACGGTCGGCGATCTTTCGTTTGGGTGAGCGGCTGTTGTTGGACCTCTGTTGTGTAGGTTCAACTCGTAGGCTTTCGGCGTAGCATTCTCGGGCGACCTTTTGATCTACGTGGATCGTCAAGATGTCGCCTGAGAGGGAAGGGAATTTCATTGCTAAGTGGGGCGTGGAGACGATCACTCCGAGCTTGTTGAGGGACGACCTGCCGAGGAGGATGTTGTAGGACGTGTTGACGTTTATGACCAAGTATCTGATCTTGAGGGTTTTGCTAGCCCCTTCAAGGCCGAATGTTGTGTATAGCTCTATGTAACCCTTCGTTCCTACGCGTTCCCCAGAAAAACCGATAACGTGGTCGTTGTAGGGCATCATTTCCTCCTCCGGGATTCTCATGGCTTTGAAGGTCTTCCAGTATAATATGTCGACCGAACTTCCTTGGTCCACGAGGGTCTTCTTGATCATAAAGTTGTCGATATCGACCGATATCACCATTGGGTCGTCCTGTGTTGGGTCTATCCCCTTGAAATCTTCATCTGTGAACGTAATCGGTGGCATCCTCGGCCGGGCGGAGACGAGGTTTACTTGGTGGACGGCGCGTAAGTGCTTCTTGCGTGCGCTGTTGGAACTGCCTCCGCCAGCGAACCCTCCGGCTATGGTGTTAATTACCTCTCGGCCCCTACGAGTGTCGGCTTGTGGGGGGTCGTCCCTTCGTCCCCGTCGGTCTCCGCGCCTATCACCCTCTCGTGGACCTGGGGGGGTTCGATCTCTTCTCCTAGGCGTTTGCTCTTTGCATGGGGAGCGACGCGCTTCCCGGGTCCCACGCACAAAGCGTCTGAGGTGTCCGGCCTGAATGAGCTCTTCTATTTTGTCTTTCAGAGCTTGGCATTCTTCGGTGGAGTGGTCGGTATTCTTGTGGTACCGGCACCTTTTGCTGCGGTCGGCATTTTCTGGGCTCAAGGCCCTTCGAGGCGGTGGTATCAGCTCGGCGCTCAGGGCCTCTTGCAAAATTTTGCTCCTATTCGCGTTCAGAGGCGTGTAGCGGGAGAAGCGGGGTCCTCGGTTGTCCCTTTTTTGGTCTCGGCCAGTTCGTGACCTTCCTTGCCGTTCCCTGTCCTCCTTCTTTTCTCCGCTTGCCTCGGCCCGGGCGTTGTTCCTGAATTCGCGAAGTTCCTCTAGCTGCATGAATTTCGCCGCTCGGCGTCTAAGGTCATCGAGGTTGGTAGCAGGCTGCATACACAGGCTATCAGCAAACGGACCGGGTCTAAGGGCGGTCAGCATGTGGTGCATAGCCACCTCGGGACTGAGGTTGCGAATGCTCATAGCGGTTTTGCTGAACCGATCGATGAACGTTCTGAGGGACTCTCCCTTCTCTTGGCGAATGCCGACCAGGGCTATGGATGTTAGATGGAGGCGGCGGCTTGTTGCGAACTGGACATCGAATTTCACTATCAGGGTCTCGAAACAATCTATCGAGTTTGCAGGGAGTTTGGTGAACCAGCTCAGAGCGCCTCCCTTTAGGGAGGTGGGGAAGACTCGGCAAAAGACCGCGTCGTCTGTGGTGTACAGGCTCATATGTGTTCTGTACGCGTTCACGTGCTCATTGGGGTCGGTCGTTCCATCGTACCGATCCCTGTTGAAGCCTTTCCATTTGTCCGGCAGGGGGGTATCCATGACGCGGTCAGTAAAGGGATGACGCCGATCTGGGCCCGCCGTGGCGGTAGTGTTGGCTGTTTTGCTAGGATGGGACTCCCCGTCCATTTCCAGAGTGAAGTCGTTTTTCGTATCCTTCTCGGCCTGGAGGCCGGCACCGGTGGCGTAGGACTTGCCGGCCTGGTTGGTCACGGCGAGGGACGGTACCCCCTCGACCAGCCTCTTCATTCGTTTGTTTTCTTCCTGGAGGCTTTTGATTTCTTCCTCGTTCTTCTTAGCGGCCTCCTCGTGTGCCTTCTTCATCTCTGCTAACTCCTTCTGGAGGGCTATCATCATTGCCGTTTGGTCTGCCTCGGTCATGCTTGCCATGCTACAGGTTGATACCATCTACTGCTGTGGTTGCTTCTGGCTCTCCTCGGGCCCCACGGTGGGCGCCAATTGTTCTCGAACTAGGTTGGGGACTGGGAGAACTATTGTCTTCAGATGTCACTCGGTCGGTCGTGTCTCACGTTCCTCCTTGTCTTCCTCGCCGAACGGCTCCTTAGACTGGTGGGGTACCTGCAGATGGCACTCCAACGCTCAAGTCAGTGGGGTATCATATTCGGCTGGTTAGAATACTGTAGATAATGACGTACCTTCTTCCTTGGAATGCGTGATATTTATATTACCTTGATGGGCCCTTGCTGTTGGGCCGGATTAGGGGGTTGTTTAGCGATTAGGGTTGGATTAGGTCGTTTTCTAACCATGGGTTAACCTTTGCTAATTGGGTCAACCTTTGACTTGAGCACCTTATGTCGATCGGCCACATATGACACGTGGTCGACCTCGTACCTTAAAGTAGGATCTTGACACATGGGTTGACCGAGTCCATAGACCGGTCGGAATATTGCCTTGAAAGTGGTTATCCCACCCTACTCTCATAACTTATGAATATCAGCTAACGTAGTTCACTTAACAATTAGCAACCCTAATCAGCTAACGTAGTTCACTTAACAATTAGCAACCCTAATCAAATGACTGCATAATGTGATTAATAAGAACTTACGACTAGTTCATCAAACATTCAATTGAACTTAAAAGCCTAACCGCACAACTTGTTTGAAGAATATTGTTAATTTTTTTCAAGATGTGAATCAAGTCTAAAGCTTGAATGACATTCCAAAACCCTAATCTTAAATGATTATTTGACTATAAGTTATTTAAAGAGAATCACCAAGATTGTTTCAACATTCATCCCGTCAGTATTTCGATCATTTCAACTTTATTCAAGTATTATCCGAGCATTCGAGTTTGACCACTGTAATTCGGTCGACAATACAAAATAAAAATTCATACACATTAAAAAAAATATTGCATAAGTTAAATAAAATTAGTTAAATTGTTTAAAGTTCTCAAAGGTGAATTCAAATATCTATAAAGGGTCAAACAACTATTCCAGAGAGTATTCGACCTCCTCATTTGCCTTGGTTACACCGCCACCTTCATCTTGGCCTTTCTCTTCTTCATCTCTCTCGACTGGGACCAACTCACCATTGATGACGTCTTTTGTATAATCGTAGCGTTCGTCATCAATAGGGGTTCCATGGAAGAAAGCAGCTTGTCGTATCCCTTGGGTTGAATCTGTCATTTCCAATTCGGAGGAGGAATGACTGATAATATGCTAATTCTTCAGCAATAGCTTTATGTTTCACCATTGCCTCCTCCTCGGTCTTCACCCGCTTGACGTCTTTGTTTAACAACTCAGCCTCTTTGGTCTTCAGCTTGACTTCCAAAGTAGAAATTTTACCTTTCCCGTGGTTTTGGGAATCATAAATTCTTTCCCTTAGCCCTCAATTAGGTGTCTATTCCGGTACGTCTTATATAATTTCACATATCATTTAGGATTCGAGATCAATGTCAATTTAAATACATCTTCGTCCTTTAATTCACTAAGACGCCTTTTAAGAACAAAACCGTGACGAAACTCAAAATTTTCAGAATAGACAATATCTCAAACACGGTGATTGATCTTAGCGAGTCTATCACATGCCGGAACAATATGCAAAGGACAAACTATTCTTTTTCTTGATAATTTGAATTTATTTTTATAAATTTTAAAAAAACCTTTAATTATTTTATTTCTTTTTTATTTTTCTTCAACTTATTTTTTGTAATTTCTTTCCTATTTTCTTTTTCACGCGCTTACTTTTCATCTCTTTATACTTTTCATCTCTTTATTTTTTTTCCCTTTCCCATCAAGAAAAATCTGAGTGAAATTGGGAGAATGAATTTTTTTCATATTGAATGTCATGCGAAAATTTTGTATTTATTTATTTCCTTTTCAAATGCATATAAATTTTAATATGGTTTCACCTATTTAATTTCTAAGAGAGATAAACGATGATGCGAAAATTTAATGATGGGTAAAATGAGAAATTTCTTCTATACAACTTTAGTGATTTATTTTAATTTTAAATGAAATTATGTCATAAAAAGTACATTTATTTGTGTAGATGGATTATTTTTCCTAGTATGGTTGAAGATCACATTAGCTACTAAAATATAATCAAACTAACTCATACAAATAAGACAAAAATCTTAATTCATATACCAACTTTTAGAATTTGGTTCAGGTGTTTAATAACCCTATTTATAAGATGTACCATATATACAAAGGGAACGAATTTTATTGACATTTATTAAGTAAGTTGTGTTTTAGTAAATCCTTTCTCCGAGCAATTAAATATTTCACATTATTATACAGACCGATTATAAATTCTTTCTCGTACGTTTTCTTTTTCGACATCACCTATGTGTATGGTTAGTAGTTCAACTTAGTTAATGTTTTTCTTTCAGTTTTCTAAGAGAATTGTTGAAAAATGTACTCTTTTTTCTTTAGAACTAAGCCGAACGAAACATGTCTAAATATTTGTTTTTAAGATCTAAACATCTTCTGAAATCTCCCATTTCTGTTATCTCTAATGCATTAACAGATTTTTGCATGCAGTGTTTTTATATAGAATGTCTCATCTAGGTGTCTTCTTTTTTTAGTATTGATGCAATTCCGTTTTGAAATTCCTTAGAAGTAGTATAGTTTATAACTTTTGGCAGATTGGTGTACGTTGTAGTTGTAAATTTTATCAACCAAAGTTTTATGAAATAGTATGGTAAACTCACGAGACTTATTTGTTAAACAGATAGAAACTTAACAAATATGCATATGGGAAAAATGGTAAGAAAGACGTGTTGTTGAATACATTTATTTATTATTATTTTTATTAATTCTATATTATATATATATATATATATATATTGATGAATCTTTTAAGGAGGGATTTCCATCAGAGATTCAACAATAATGAGACATAAGTTAAACCCACATAAGATGTTGACATTATCTCCAACAAGAGTTCACAAGTCTTTCTTTCTTGTATGTTGCTTAACTTCTCATTTCTAGCTAGTTAATGTGAGACTTAGACTCATACTTAGATTCCTAACAATCTCTTCTCCCAAGTGTGAGTCTTTTCGACGTTGGTACACCTCCCTCAAGCGAAAACATTTTAAACTATGAGTACATCCTCACTCTTTTACTTATACTATTATTCATCATAAAGGATACACTTACTTGAAATTTGTATCAGGAATACTTTTGATACAAGGACAACTCTTATATTGTACTCGTTCGAGCCGATCACAAAGACAAAGTATCAACTCTGATACCAATGAGACATGAGTCAAACCTTCATAAGAAATTGACACCATCTAACCAAAAACCTTAAGGCAATGAGTTTATGCGACACACATTTTAATTAAATTTATCATTTATATATATGTATATATAAATCATTATTAGTTAACAATTTTTGTTATATATATATATATAACATTTATCCTAATGATAAAGTGCTTTAATTTGATAAGAAACTAAATAAAATAATAAAGTAAAGTTTTGAATTTGTTGCTTAAAAAAAAGCCCAACTAGAGATAAAAAATTTAAATTTTATGTTGTTTTTGCTTGAGTGAGAATGTTTTTGTATGAGAAGCAAGGTTTTGTTTGAGTAAGATTTCAATTGCACGAGAAGACTCACGCTTGATTGAAAACTCAACCAAAATCAAGTTCAAGCACACAGTCTCATTTTCATTTGAGTGAGGGACGCTTGGATACTAGCCGAGCTTTGAATCAAACACATTTTGTTGTAGATGTGTAATTATATTCTGACACTCTAATTATATTTCTTTGAATATCCATTTGGACCCAACAATACTCTTGCACCCAGGTGGTCTTACCAGCTTTGAAATGTCATTCTTTTGTAGTGACTTCATCACCTCGTACATGGCGAAATCCACTTGTCTCCATCAACATTAGCAATTACTTAATGAAAAATAGTTGGTTCAAACATCTTCATCTTCTCTACTACAACTAGCGCATAGGTAAGTGTACCATTTGACCCATATATCTCAAGTTGTCCTATCTTCCTTTGAGACCTTTGAACAATAATTTAATGATTTGATGACTGTTGTAGTAAATCTTCTAGACGTTCGGATCCATAGTTTTTAAGCTCCCTAGGTTTATCACACGTTTCTTTTAAGAGAAAACTACACATGTTTCTACACTCTCTCTAACTCTCCGACCATACTTCCGTATGCCTCCTCAGACTTCTTCAACATAACAAAGTCGTCATCAAACATGGCATTTTTAGTGACAATCTCCTATTTCAAAAGGTTACCTAATCCTGAAGCCTTTCACTACTACAAGAAATTTGCTATGCTATTACGTATTGATAATTATTTACGAATTTGGATCAAAAATAAAAATGAGTAGGAATGAAAATAATAATAATTTTAATATTCGTAGAGAACTTTATCTACACCTAATTTACCATTGGATTTTTGTCCGTAGGTAATTCATAAATAACGTTGTTTTACCTACAGGTTTCTGTTGTAGGTAATTGTAAATTTTCTTGTAGTCCTGGATCTTGGTTAAAGCTTACCATTGTCTACATGATAATATGCTAGACACTCAAAGACCTTCAACGTTGTGTACTCCGGTGGCTCACCTGATCATACCTAAACTTGAGTTCTCCATTCAATGGCAATGGATGGAGAACAATTGGAAAATAGTTCACTAGATAGCACACCATGATCACAACATCACCCTAATAAAGTATATTCCAAACTAGAGTATGATAACATGCTCTTTATTCTCTCCAACAAAGTCATGTTCATCGACGTCTGTAGTTTGGAGTGAGTTTGACAAACAAAGGCCTTACAATACCTTTAATTATCTCTAAAGAAGTTGTTAAACTCCTTAGAGAAGAATTCCAAAACATTATTAATCCTTAGACGCTTGGCCATTTTCTCAGTTTAGTTAAGTATTAGAAAGGTCCAATGCTTAAACATCTTAAAGGACTATGATTTTCCATTTTATCATGAATACCCAAGTGAACCTTAAGTAATCATTGGTGATTAAAAGTACCCAACACCTTGAGCAATCTTTGTAGGAATTTTGTAGATATATAAGTTGGCATCCTTGGGCTCAATTGGGCCTTGATCTGGGCTTGAAAAGGTCAACTAAAAATTCTAGGAGGCATGATCAAAATTTGTCCAAGAGAGCTCGGAAGCATGTAGTCTCACACCATGTGAAAGATGCCTTTTCTAGGCTAATTGAGGTGTTTGTGTAGCTTCACATTCAACCCTGGACGTCACTTTTCCTGTCTTTTAGTTCTAGATCCCTTGGTTCATAAAGTGCAAGAGGCTTATACATCTACAAATAAGACCCATTGTCTTCTTGTTCTTAGGTCATAACATAACATGTGAGTAATCTTTTCCTCATTATCTCCAAGGAATACTATTTGGGAGAGGAAAATATAAGCTTCTTTTGAAGCTTGGAAAGCTTTAAGAATTTTTTTCTTTCGTTACTTGGGGAGAAGTTGCTTTTCCATCAGGTCTCCTCCCTTTGGCTTCCTACTGTTTTGAAAAATGTCTAACTCTCTAGCCGACATGTGTCCTAGACTCATGTTCCAAATTGTTGCACTAGGCGAGGCAGTAGACGATGTTAAGTAAATGCAGTCCCAAAAACTTAAACAAATTCCCCTTGAAGGGAATACAAGTTATCCTTCCTTGAGCCCTAGATAAGTGTATCACCCTTCCCCCCTTCGCTTGAGTCACTCCACCTTCCATTCTACATCTAAAATCCTTCATATCCAAAGTTCCAATGGATATAAGTTTTTGCTAAGCTTCAGGACATACTTGAGGTTGATTAATGTATGAATGACGCCATCATGAATCCTTATCCATACAGAGCCAACACCAACCGTCTTGAAAGAAACGTCATTTCCCATTAAAATGTTTCCATCGTCCACCAACTTGAACATGAAAAACTAGTCCTTCCTATGAGTGATGTGATAGAAGCATCCAAAGTCCAACACCCACCTATCAAACATTTGTTGTCGTGAAAAGACAATTAAAACCAATTCATTGTTAGACATCTCCTATTTCATATGCTTGCAATATATACAAATGTCCTTCTAATTAGCCTTGATCTTCTTCTTAATTGTCATGTCTTTCTTGACAATCACCAACCTAAAAGACAATGCATGCTCAACTTTCTCAATAGATGAAAATATTGCATATAGAGACTTGACTTAAGTTTCTCTAATGTGAAGCAATCGTCACCTACACTCAAAGAACTTACCAAGTTCTCGTAAGGTGGGAGAAAGGCTAATATAATTATTGTTGCATCTTCATCATCTACCTTGACTTTTATGTTATAAAGCTCCATCAAGATTAAATTGAGTTCATCAAGATAAGCTTTAAGTGACCGACCCTCCTTCATATGAAGTCCAAAAACCTTCTCTTTAAGAGAAACTTTTTGAAAATGGACTTTGTCATGAATAGATTCTTCAACTTCAGCCACACTGCCCTAAAGGTCTTCTCCTTTGCAACCTCATAAAGTACCTCGTTTGATAATGACAAAAGGATAATCAAATGAGCTTTTTTCTCTATCTGCTCCAGCATGTGCCTCTTCTTTATTGAACAATGATGCCTATACCCCTTGCTTCTTGAGCAAGGCTTTCATCTTGTTCATCCAAAGGGTGAAACTATTCATCCATTGAATTTCTCGATCTTGGAAGTGATAGTTATTTGATCTTGTTATAATCTTAATGATTAACAACACATATAGATAAAAAAATTAGCTTTGATGCCAATTTCTGGTGCACTTCATGACAAAATAAGCACCGAATCATAGGAAAATGAATGTAATGTAACAAAGCAAAAATGGTTAAAGGAGTCATTAGCTAGGATAGAAGGTGAGAAACACTTGGGGTAAGTGGCAATGGATCTCAGGAGAGACTCAAAGCCTAAAATAACCAATTCCAAATTGAAGGATTTCTATTGGATGGTGGAATAACCTTATAGGTCGTGCTGATAAAAAAAAAAAAAAACTTATTGGGGTGTCTTCTTTTGTGTCGTATTGTTTTTTTTTTTTTTTTTCTGTTCTGAATCTTTTGCTTTATACTCTTACATACGTTGTTCCTTGAATCCAAAAAGTAATGTGGAATTTCAATATTCATTGATTTTCATTTTTTTTTCTTGTGATCTCATTACACACATTTTAGAGACGAAAGAACAAAGGCACAAAACAAGATAGAAAGAGTGAATTCATCTCTTATTATTATTAAGTCATGCAAAATTACATTTCTTTATTATCAACGACATAACAATTCTTATATAGTTGATAAACATAAACATTACTAGATGATTTAAATCAATAGACATTAGTAATCAACAACATGCTTTATAAGAGAATCTAAATTATTAGACTCTAAACTCTCTCCTCTTATAACGTAATTCAGTACACAATCCAATATCCAATTTAATAAACGTTGAATTGATTTGATAAGTCAAGTTTAACCTTCGTACCTTTTGTCTGTACTTTTATATTTTCTTATTTTATTTATTTTAATAATATTCTTTTAAATATAATAAAGAATATGACGACATCTTTTCCTTTGTTTTTAAATAATAATAATTTAATCTTTTAAATATAATAAAGAGTGTGATATTTTTTTCAAATGGTGATAAATTATACAAATGAGAAGGTTGACTTCAGGAAGCTTACAACTAAGGGTTGACTTTGTCATGAATTTGTAACATCAAATGCTCTAGACCAAAACAATTAAAAGTCTGCGTCACAAATCAAAGTCAAGAGAAGTGAAATGAGATATTTCTTCTATTGGAAGGGTGTGAAATCTGATCCTAAAGTTCAGATAGTCTAGGATCTACGTTAAAACTACTAAATCATAATTTGTTCTTAAATGTATAAATTTATGACAGTTTTATCATTAAAATAAAGAAAATATATAATTAAAACTTTATAATTTAATGTCAAATTAATTCTTAAAATATATAATATAATTTTAAATTGGTCCTCAAATATAATTTAATGAAAAATTAATCTTACAAGATTTAATTACACAATATAATTGCCACAATTTTTTATACTTTTAAAGATTAAATGAAAAAAATTATTTTTGAACTAGCCGAAATTGTAGGAACTAATTGAAAGAAATAATAGGAAGCAAAAGATTGTAGCAACTGATCGAACGTAATTGCACAAAATTGCAAAACTGTTGAACTAATCTTATTCATTTGATTTACTTCAATAATATATAATAAAATTACAATTACCGGAAACTATAAAATAGGAATATTAACCGTCCTATAAACTGACCATTAATGCAATAATAACGGTATAATAGTTTAAGGATAATAAAATCAGAATTAATAATAATAAAATCAGAATTAATAACCAACATACTCCCTTAATTCTGATTTGGAAGAACTGCCCAACATATCTCTTAACTTAATGAAAATCTGCAATCTGATCTTCTGATCTGCAGTATTCCAATTTGATTATGTTCTTCCCAACTTGGTCTCGCAGGAAGTGATATCGAATATCAATGTGTTTACTTCTTTGATGAAAAACTAGATTCTCTACCAGATTAATTGCAGAGATATTGTCAACATAAATCTTAATTGGAATATTTAGATTAAAACCAATTTGAGTCATGATATTGTTTTTCTCAATCGACATCAATTCTTTATTCATAACCTCTTGCCATTTGATTTGAGGTGTTGAATGACATCTGCAAGTCTCACAGGTTCTGATTATGCAAGAAAAACAAAGTGAACTAAATCTCCATTGTCATCAACTTCATCATCAAGATTTACTTCACAATCTTGAAGGTGTACAAGTTGTCGTTGCTGCCTTTTTGGTCGCTCCATCATAGTTGCAATTGGAGCTACAACTTCAGATTGAATTACAACTTCAGGTTGAACTGCAGGTGCTTCAGGTTGAATTGCAGGTGCTTCAAGAGTGACTCCATCTTCCACATCATCGTTCAAAATGTAAATATATCGTTTTTTTGAATCCATTTCAGTTGTTGCATTCCATTGCCATTCCTCATCTTCAACAAATGTAACATCACGACTAACAATCACCTTCTTTGTCATTGGATTGTACAATTTGTATCCCCCATGCTTATATCTAATGAAAATGGTCTTCTCTGCCTTATCATCCAACTTCGATCTTGCTGTCTTGGGGACATGCGCATAAGTAATTGACCTAAATACCTTCAAGTGCTGCACATTGGGTTTGAATCCGCTCCATGACTCAATCGGAGTTGTGTTAGGAACACTCCGAGTGGGTGATCTGTTTATCAAATATACCGCACATGTTACGGCCTCACCCCAAAAATAATTTGGCATACCTTTCGCTTTAAGCATGCTCCTCAACATGTCCATGATTGTTCTATTCTTTCTCTCGGCAACTCCGTTGTGTTGAGGTGTGTAGGTTATGTTATGTTGCAACCCAAGTTCTTCACAGTGCCTCTTGAACTCATTAGACTTATACTCACCTCCTCCATCACTATGCACCATCTTAATTTTTCTGTCACTCTGTCTTTCAACAAATGCTTTAAATATTTTAAAGCAGTGAAATACCTCATCCTTGCTTTTCAATAGATAAATCCAGGTTTTTCTAGAAAAATCATCAATAAAGGTTAAAAAATACTTATTACCTACAATTGATGATATGTTCATCGAGCCACAAACATCTGTATGAACAAGCTCCAAAGGAAATTTTGCACACCAAGGCTCCTTAACAAATGGTATCCTGTGATTCTTTCCAAAAATGCAAGCCTCACACAATTGATCAGGGTGATGAATATGGGGTAAACCATTCACTAAATTTCGTTTGGAGAGATTTTCCAAACTCTGAAAATTTAAGTGCCCAAAGTGTAAATGCCATAACCACGATTTATTATTGCATTCAAGCACTTGAAATCATCCATATGAATATCTACGGGAAACATGCGGTTTTTTGATAAAAAGGTTTTAAGAATCAAATTACCTTTTTAATCAAAAAGTGAGAATTTATTTTCAACTATGTGCATCACGTAACCCTTTTCGGCCAGCTGTCCCATACTCAACAAATTACTTTTCATATCAGGTACATAGAAAATATCATAGATGTACCTGTGATCACCATTCTTCAATGTGATAAGAATTCGCCCTTTTCCAGTCACCAGAACGAACCTGCCATCACCGAATTTTACTTTTGTGCGAAATGAGTCATCCAAATCTGCAAACAGCTCCTTCTGACCACATATATGATTTGTGCAACCTGTATCCAAATACCAAGTCTGATTGTTTGGAGCTTCATTTGATGTGGCTTCCATTAGTACTACATGATCCTCTTCATCTTGTTCGTGAATACTATCTTCTGGAGCACAAATGACAGCATGATTATCACCTTTGGATCTGCACTCATTTGCATAATGGCCGCGTTTATGGCAGTTATAACACTCCACATTTGATTTATTATAAATGCCTCCTCGTTCTCCACAACCACGTTCTTCGCGCCAAGAGTTATTTGAACTTGGAATGTGATTGGAACCAGTGTTGTTTTGCTCAGCGCCTCCATGATTCTGGCCACCACGACCTTTACTACAATAAGTACCATGTTTATAATAGGAGATACCAATTGAGGCTTGTGCTTGTAAAACCTGTTCAATTGGTTTTTGAATCTTATTGTCATTCATCCGCTACTCATGCGCTCGTAGGGAACCAGACAATAACCTTACTGTCATTTTTGAAATGTCATTGGCCTCTTCAATTGCGGCAACAACATGTTCAAATCTGGGAGTTAAAGATCTCAAAATCTTCTCCACCTTTTCCTGCTCTGAATGTGTTTCGCCATTGGTCTTCATTTGATTGGTCAAGGCAAGAACTTTATTTATATAGACATCAACCGTCTTTGTGGTTTCCATCTGCAACAGTTGATATTGGCGTCTTAGGGTTTGAAGACGCACCCTCTTTATCTTTTCATCATTTTTATAATTGGTTGACAAAATTGTCCAAGCCTCACTGGCAGTTGTTGCTCCTTCTATCTACTCAAACGTCTCGTCATTCATCCCTTGATGGACGAGATACAAAGCCTTATTGTCCTTTTTCTTCTGATCACGATGCGCTACTCGTTGCACCTCAATTGCATTATCACCTAATGCAAACACTCCACTCTCAACGACATCCCAAAACTCATGATAATCAAACAAAACTCTCATTTGCACACACCACCGATTGTAATTTTTTCCATCAAGGATAGGGACTAATAATTGGGTAGAGTTCATGATAACAGACTGGCTCTTGATACCTGTTGTAGGAACTAATTGAAGGAAATAACAAGAGGCAAAAGGTTGTAGCAACTGATTGAACGTAATTGCACAAAATTGCAAAACTATTGAACTGATCTTATTCATTTGATTTACTTCAATAATATATATATATATATATAATAAAATTACAATTACTGGAAGCTATAAAATAAGAATACTAACCGCCCTATAAATTGACCATTAATGCAATAATAACGGTATAATAGTTTAAGGGTAATAAAAATCAGAAATAAAATCAGAATTAATAACCTACAGAAATACGTGCATAATAAAACTTGTATATTTTCACATTATTTTATGTTAATGTATTATAAATACAATTATATTAATTATGATTTTATTTATTTTTTAAAATAAAATTATTTATCTTTTAAAATTTGTAATTAAAAAGAATACATCATTTACAAACATAATAATGGATATCACCTACTACAACCTCATTTTTCTTTGTCATATCTATTTTTTTTTCTTCCATATCACACTATATATATTATAAATAGGAGTAAATGAGAAAATTAATTTGTTTACATTGTACCTGTAAGGACAAAGAGGGACCTAGATAGTACTTGGAACTAGTTATACAATTGTTGACGTGTTAGTAATCATTTGGTTTCTTCCTTCAAGTCTCCTTCTCCAAATGTTGATGCTCGACTAGAGGGTGACCTGAAAAAAGTACTTCGACGCTAAAGTAATTACTATGTATTTAGAGTGTATTTTGTAAAGCTGATTAAAGCGTACCTTACACCTCCGCAGAGAGTTTTATTTATAGTGTTGGTTATGGGCCCTTGCCATGATGGGTCGAATATCAGTTATTGACGGATATGCATAACAGGGAGATATATTGGTATATTGGAATGTCTGGAGATTTGTAACATCTTTCAGTTAATCAATATTTAGTTGATTTGTCGGAGATATTTCCCGCATATTTCAGGATATGAATGTAACTCATTAAGTGTTATTGTAACTGTTGTTATTGTTATTTAATGCATGACTTGATGTGTTTTTTGACTTAGTCGGTCGGTCACCAAACTCGACCGACCGACTAAAATAGATAAAACTGTGCCTATTTATATTTTCAGAACCAAAATAATCATTTATCCATTACTGATGTATTACCTTTTGCACTATGAACACGTCGTGTCATTGATGCAAATAAGATTAGGAAAATAGAAAATGTACATAAGAAAAAATCATTTTGAAGTGAATTGAGGGATGACGGAGAAATAGAGCTAATAAGAAGATAAAAGAAAGTTGATAAATATAATCAACGAGAAAATAAAAATCAACTAGTGCTTACTTGATGGCAGAGTTCAAAGCAGAGGAACTACCATTGATGAAATGGCTAGGAGGATGCAGGCAGGGACTAGAGACTATCTTTTACATACTTTTAAAGTCTTCACCTAGTTGTAGAAATTAGAATAGAAATTTCAATTCTTATAAGTAAAATGGGTCTCAAGTATGACCTGACGTGATTCTGCCTTAGTTTGTGTTGTGTTTATTCCTAGGACTAATATTCTGTGGATGTTTCGTAATTGATGAAATACTTGTCTTAATTACGGTGAGAAAATCAGGTTTAGGGTTACTCATATTTTTCGTGAAGGCAATAGGTGTGTTGATAAGTTGGCAGATTTATGATTTCCTCATAGAGAATCATTTCATTATTTCATTGGTATAATAGGCTTCCATCTAGTCTATTATTAGAATTCTTTATGAATAGGTATAGTCTACCTATGTATTGTTTTTGTTAACATATGGGTTTTGGTCTAGTCTCCCCATATTTTTTTTTCTTATTTTTTAATCCTACTTTTTCATGTGATGACAGATGAGTTTTGTTACTTGAGGTATCAGTCTAGCTGAGATGTCAAGTTGCATAGTCATGCCTAACATGAAATTTTATATAAAGAAAATAAATTGGGTCCCAAACATTGGACCAAGTAGCATAGGATTTGGCCTTGTATTTGAACCTTTCATAGTCTAGGGTTTGATTAGGATTTCTAGAAACCTACCTAAGGTTTAAATTCGGCTCACTTGGTCCAATATAAACCCTAGGTCGGTCATGGCATGAGAGTGGGCACTTAATGGTTGTGTTACACATTAAACACATGTTTAATGTGTTTACTAACCGACATATGGGAGAGAAATTCAAATTTGAATTTCCCTTTTCCCTTTTGGCTTCATTTTATCCCGAACTTATGCTTATAAATTGAAGGCTTGTGTACTTTAATTTTTGATCAAATTGAATAGAGTTTATGTGGTAGAAATTGATAGTCAAACTCTACTTCTTCTTCCTTCTTTTTAGGGTAGACGTCTAGTTTGATCTCCTCCACCATTTTTACGTGATCAGGTCTCACCTATCACTCTCCACACACCTCACAACCACTCCAAACTCCATAGAACTCCTAGAGTTCTTCATTAGCTCCAATTTCTTCATTGCTTCTACCAAAGTCTTTAACTCATCTACCAAACTTTGAAGAAGAGGCTCCATCATGTGGTATCTAGAGCCATGGTTCAAAATAATGCAATTTGACTACAACAAATTCTTAATGTATACACTTGTTTTAAGAGAGAGAAAACATGACACTAAATGGAGAAACTCAAAAATGAAAATATGAAAGTATTGGTGTTGTCATAACTATTTCCTACAATTTTCAAGTCCTTCACATGGTTGACAGGAAAAGAAGCATACCTTTGTTGGTTCACTTTGTAATTGATCTTGGGAGGAGGTGCTACTATCAATATATTTTTCCAGTAAACAAAAGAGATGAAAAAAATCATATTGAATTAAAAGATCATTAAAGTAAGTAAAACTGATTTCAGTTTAAACATAAATGTTTAGTCACTATATAGTACGAATAGAAGTTAATTCATGATGAAAAAATTAAATTAAATTAATTCATACATTTAAAATAATAGTTTCCGATGTTAAAGCATGTGATATTCATGTTAAGTAAATGTAACTGAGAAAGAAACGGTAAAGAAAAGTTGACACAAATTATTAGGAGCAACAACATGGAGTAGAGTAGTGACTATTTCTAAATATAGTGCTAATAGCCAACATTTTCCTTTTTATAATTAACAACTCTTTATATTTATGAATTGCAAAGAAGTAAATATGTTGCTTTTAAGAGTGTGGTGGACCAACCTAACTGTGAATTTTATATATAAAAAACAATTTATTTCACAGTATACAAATAATAACTTTTAATTAATTAATTGGAAGAGTTTTTTTAACAACTGAAACAAAGTTTACTTATGTAATCTCTTCTTTGAATTAGAACTTATAACAAAATTTTAAATTTAAGTGTTTCACTGACTCCTTCATTCTATAAGTTTCACAAAGTTATTTTATTTTAAAAAATTATTTTAAGATAATAATTTTTTTATCAATTAAATAAAAATAATGTTGTTGAAATATTTAATTATTTTATTATATCATATTTTTTAATTATTATTATTACTTATTTAGTAATTTTGTGCTTTATTTTATTAGAAAAATATAATCTTTCTTTCATGTTAATTGATAATATTTTCAGTTAACAAGACGTCAAGTTTGTTTACTATTTTCAATTGTTGAGAGATGTTTCAATATTGGATTTTAAAAAATAATAATTTTGTTTTTAAATATTTTTGTATCAAAATTGATTTTTTTTTAAAACTTTGGAATCATATAAAATATTTAAAAAAAGTGAGGACAAAATTGCATTTTTTCAAAAAATATTGGGACCAAAATGGTGATTAAGTCTAAAATATTTTTGCATTCCTTTTACAATATTTAATTATTTATTGTGTCATGTTTTTTTTAATTATTATTATTATTATTACTAATTTATGATCTGTGTGCTTGATTTTATTGAAAATTGAAAAGTTTCATTGTTAAATGATAATTTACTTAAGTTATCAAAATTGTGTTCACTCTCTTTCCATAATTGATATTTGTTCTTATATTCGAATCTAAAAAATAATAAATTTGCTTTTAAATATTTGTCATCAATTACCCTTTTACTATATTTAATTGTTTTATTATATTTTCTTTTTTAATTATTATTATTATTATTATTATTATTACCCATTTAGAATTTGTGTGTATGGTTTTCTTTGAAATTGAAAAGTTTGGTACGGTGTTAAATGATAATTTGTCGAGTTACCAAAATGTCAAGTTTGTTCACTCTCTCAATCGTTGATATTTGTTCCAATATTTGAATATAAAAGTAGAAATGAATTTTTAATTATTTTTGCATAAATTATCCTTTTACAGTATTTAATTATTTTATTGTATTGTGTTTTTTAATTATTATTATTACTATTATTATTACTATTACTATTATTATTATTATTATTATTATTATTACCACTCATTTATGGATTTATGCTTGATTTTATGCGAAACTGAAAAGTTTTGTGTAGTGTTAAATAATAATTTGTTGATGTATCAAAAGGTTAAATCTTTTCACTCTCTTTTGATAGTTGAGATCCATTCCAGTAATGTTAAAATATATTTTAGATTTATGATAGTATTTATCTTTTTTAAAGATAAATGTTTTGTTCTATTTGTTTCACACACAAGTCAATAGTAGTCTTCATGTTAAGGTTCAAAAATTATAAACTCATATGTTATGTCGTTCCTAATGATATTAGTCCTAAAAATTAAATTGAATATGATGATCTCAAAAACAAATATATTGATTAATGAACAAACATTTTCTAAACAACAAAATTATGATAATACATGTTATTTTGTTTGAAAATTTTATTATAATAATTATTATTACTTATATTATTTATTATTATTCTAAAATTATATAATAGTAAATTCTCAAATATATTGAAGATGGATGTAAAACTTCTATAGGTTAAACTACTTCGAAACTACTGGAACATAATTAAATAGAAACCAATTTTAAAAACAAAAAAATATTAGTTTTTATAGTGACTAAATTAGATACTATTTAGAGACTAAACAAATTATTGATATCTAAATTAATTTATATTATTGATAAATAGTTTATAAAAGGGTATCTAATTAGCTATCTAAGTTTTAGCAACCAATTATTTATATTCTAAAGTTGGTATCTAAAACCTTGGTATTAAATTCTAATTTAGAAATTATTTATGAATAATAGAAATCAATTTAGATACCAATAATTTTTTTTAGTATCTAAAATAATATTAATTTTGTCAAATATAACAACTAATTATTTTTTGTCTCTAAAATTAGTTTCTATTGAATAATTTTAGTAAAAGGTGACAAAATTGTCTTTGAAACATAAGTCAATGAATCAAATAACAAAATTCGAGTGATTCTCTTTTATGAATGATTATCTTTTATGAAGAATAATTATTTTAGATTATTGTTTCTTACTTTGTCGAGATTTAAAGAAGACTTAAACTTGAACAATTTATATTTATGTTCAATATTTATGATTTGTTTGGCTGATATATATTATCATGTGATTTTTATTATGTTTAGTTTTTTTTATGCAAATATAATTAATGTTTTTTTTAAATTCATACTACTTTATATTTTTAACTATTGTTATTCCATATAATTAATATTTCATATAATTTTGTCTTTTTTTAAATGTTTTAAATTATTAACTATTGTAAAACTTATATTATATTTTATAATATCAAATTCAAATTATAATTTTTTTATATTTTTTTAATATTATAATTTATAATTGAAATTTTGTGAAAACCACATGGCATTGCACGGGTCAGGGTCAGGTACACTTTATATATGAAAGATTAACATTAAAAACAATACCTTTTTTTATAAATAGTTATTATAAAAGTTCCTATTAAAATGGCTCTAGATAGTAATCTCTTTCCGAAAACAGACAAAAAAAAAAAAGAAAAAAAAGTTGCAATTTGAATCTGCTACGGAAGAAAGACAAGAAGTACCATGTCATCACCCAGCACGTTGAACTCACCTCTATCCCTTTCTTTAGTTTCGTAGAAGCTCAACTCTTCACTCCACCTTCACTTCTCCACTCTATCTTTCTCTATGTTACTTCCGTCAATCATGGACAACCCAATCGCTGCCCAAGATTTCACCTACCTTTCCGGCTTCGGAAACCACCTCTCCTCCGAGGCTCTCCCCGGAGCTTTGCCGGAGGGGCAGAACAGCCCTCTCATCTGCCCCTTCGGTCTCTACGCCGAGCAAATCTCCGGCACCTCCTTCACCTCCCCTCGCAACCGCAACCGCTGCAGGTCAATCACAGCTTCTTTTACGCCTCCTTCTTTTAACTACCGTATATATTGATTTTTGGTTTGGTTTTGTTTTGTCCTTCAAAATATGTGTATGGAAATTTGTCACCACCATCAGAAATACCATTTTAGTACAAGTAATATCTTTTTGATAAATCGTAAACTAGAGCACACAATTAAAGTTGATGTACAAATTTTTATGCTCTAAATCAATAAAAAAGCCAATACATCAATTTCTAAAGTATGTATTAACGAAAGAAATTGGAATACATATACACCAACACTTTGTAGTTGTTTTTACTTTTTTCTATCGCATTATTTGTTATATCAAATAATTTTGTTTTACAATCAGTATTTTTCATTTAGAGATCCGATAAAATGAAACAATGTGTACAATACCATTTTTTGTGTTCGATCTTTTCCTTACATCATTCATTACATTATCAAATTCTCTGTCTTTTCTCTGCTTCCTCTCTTTCTCTGTCTTGATTATACAAAAGTGTTGCATATGTATTATTTTAAATGGTTATTAACTCTTGTGTGTTCTTCTGCCTTTGCTGGCTTTATTATTTGTTGTAGTTGGTTTTACCGGATCAAACCATCGGTGACCCACGAACCGTTTAAACCTAGAGTACCTAGTAACTGGAAAATTTTCAGTGAGTTCAACAGCTCCAACAGTTCTGCTAACCCAACTCAGCTTAGATGGAAGCCCATGGATGCACCTGATTCACCAACGGATTTCATTGATGGGTTGTCCACCATTTGTGGTTCTGGAAGCTCTTTCATGCGCCACGGATATGCTATTCACATGTAAATAATTGGTATCCTTTGGTTAATACTTTTCTTCTTTATCTAATGGGTTTTGTGCTAGTCAATCCTTTTTTTCTTTTTCCGTTGACTTTTTTGGTGGGTTAGGTTTCCTAATTAGTATAACATTTTTGTGAGCTTAAGTGTCTTAAATCACATGCACTAAAACAATATGTATTGATGTCAGTGTTTAATAGCTAAGAATTGAATAATATATGCTGTGATAAAAGTAGGGTATGATAAATTAAATTTTGAAGGTAACATCATCACTTTAATAAATGGGAAAGTGTAATATGATTTATAGGTACGCTGCAAACAAATCAATGGACAATTGTGCCTTTTGCAATGCTGATGGTGACTTCTTGATAGTTCCCCAACAAGGAAGTAAGTCACAATAACAATTTCCTTGATTGTTCAATATTCACTTAGAAACTGGTCTTTGGGGTTGCTTGCTTTGTACTTGCGGGCATATAATTCTTTCTGGACCCATATAATTTCTTTTTTGATCTATGCTCTATAAACTCAGGGTGCTTCCTTTTTCCTTTCGAATATAGAAAGTATGTTTGTTCTCTCTCTAGACCTGAATATAAAAGAAATTACCTAATTGAAGGATGTATTTGGACAAAAGCACTGGTACACTGGTACAATAATCTTGTGAGTGGGTATTTACGGTTTATATTTTCTGTGATTTCTTTCATTATAGTTGTTTTTTATTCTTGTGTATCTTATTATTATTATAAGGACAAACTGTTGTCTGCCTTTTTTTTTTAATTCTTCCATGCATTAATTTCTGCTTTGGCTTTGTGGTTAAATAAAGTTTTATTATGCTTATTCTCTGCTTCCTGTGTATCATGGCTTTTCAGAAGTATACCTTTCGCTATATTTTATTTTTTTCATATTGTCTGAAATTATAGGACTCTTAATCACCACTGAATGTGGAAGGTTGAAAGTTTCCCCGGGTGAAATTGCTATACTACCTCAAGGTTTTCGTTTTTCTGTGAATCTGCCTGATGGTCCTTCGCGTGGTTATGTTGCTGAAATATTTGGTACTCATTTTGAACTTCCTGATCTGGGACCAATAGGTATCTTCCGTCTTTTGCTCTTAAGAAATTTAAACTAAGATATTTTGTTTCTGAAAATTCAAGGTGTATAAAATTAAAAGAGAGTTTTGTTGAATTTTAAGGTGCTAACGGTCTTGCTGCGCCAAGGGATTTCCTTGTTCCTACTGCATGGTTTGAAGATAAATCCTATCCTGGCTACACTATAGTGCAGAAGTTTGGTGGTGAACTGTTTGCCGCAGTTCAAGATTTCTCTCCCTTTAATGTTGTTGCTTGGCATGGTAATTATTTTCCATATAAGGTAGGTGATTTTCTCTTCCAACATTGTTTTCAGAGAATGACTTGTGATTAAAATTCTGCTTGTTACGGGTATAATTCCTGTGAAAGAATTTATGCATCTTAATTTGGCAACTATTGTTTTTGCTTGCAGTATGATTTAAGCAAATTCTGCCCTTATAATACGGTTCTGTTTGATCATAGTGATCCATCAATCAATACTGGTATGCATCTTTAAAAATAAAAATTTCATGGCCCATTCTCTCTTTTTGTTCGTGTAAAATTGTTTGTTTTTTTTAACTTTTTGACCACTTTTGTTCTCATGTGCAGTGCTGACAGCACCAACTGACAAACCTGGAGTGGCATTACTTGATTTTGTCATTTTCCCACCCAGATGGCTGGTTGCTGAGCACACTTTCCGGCCTCCATATTATCATCGCAACTGCATGAGTGAATTTATGGGCCTCATTCATGGTGGCTATGAGGTAATATCATATCAAAATTTGACTTTTAATCACTGTTTGTTGGAAGCACTATGGTAGTATGTAGCTTTATATGGGAAAATATCAAGACTAGTTTTGTGGTTAGTTGAGTCAGAATTTAGTCTTCTCTAGTCTATGCCTAACACATTTGTTTCTTCAGGCCAAGGCTGATGGATTTCTTCCTGGTGGTGCAAGTCTCCATAACTGTATGACTCCCCATGGTCCCGATACCAAGTCATATGAGGTATGGTTTTCCCAAACAATCATGCACAATAAGATTACAAGTACAAAAAGTAAACCTCTATTCTAATGGGTGACTTGGGTCCTTTAACCCGTGATTCCGAACTAAACTGACCAACCACACATTGTCTTAGATTTGGGAGTTGTTCAGGTTGAACCTATTGGGTACCAGAGATCAAGTTCACAAACAAAAACATATTAAGGGAACGCATAATTAACACGTAAGAAAAGATAAAAGATTAAAAGAAATGAAGATTACTTTTTAGAAATGTTTTTGATGAGCATGTACAGGAACAAATACATTGATTATAAATAAAATAAAATGAATTACAGAGATGATTAACAATGAATTACAGACACATGTTAATCCATGCCACTCTAAGTTAGTTAGGCTTGTTTATATACAATGTTGCCACAATTGTAACTAACTATATATAAGAAAAATAGAAAACCTAAGGAACTAAAAGAACAATCATCTAATAACAACCATGAACTAATGCTGACACTTCAGAAGATAGATGACATCTAATCATCTATCAAATACACCAACTATATGCCACTATTAGACGATTTACCAGATAAAGAATGGATAAGGCAAAACTCAACAATTCTTCACCTTCACTTGTGTCTTCCAGTTCAGTGTTGCAGACGATTGCTGGTAGCAATCGACATTGAACAATTCCAAACACTACATTAATTTGCTCCTAGGAACTTGGTGAAGATATAAGGTACATTATCTTTTGTACTAATTTTCTCACTTCGACTAGCTCTTCAGTGCGAAGAAAAGGATACTTGACGTCAATATGTTTGATTAGTTCATGATGCACTTGATCACAACGAAGCAAATCACACTCAGACTATCACAAAAGATATTAGCCTTATGTGGAAATTCCATATCAGTAATGAAACCCTTTCAACTAGATTCTCTCCTTTATTCCTTTGCAAGAACCATATATTGTGCTTCAATAGTAGACAAGGCTACTGTATGCTGCGAAATTGCTTTCCGACTACTAACTAATGAATTCCCTATATTGAAATCATAACCACTTATAAATTGTCTTACATCCATATCACTAGCATAATACGAATATGAATATCCAACAAGAGTACACCCAGTGTTACCCTTGTAGACGATCTTGTAGACCAGGCTCATATCATACTTGTCCTTAAGATACTCGAGCATACGTTTCACCACCATCCAATGCTCCTTTTTCTGAATTAACCATGTACCTACTCACTAGACTAAGTGCTTGGGTAAGGTCGACGTAGTGCACACCATTGGATACATTAAACTCCCCACTACAGTAGCATATGAAACACAAGTCATGTATTCCTTCTTGGATTTTGGAAAAGTATTACTGGTTATAGATAGATGAATAGGCGATGTCAATGGAGTAACAATTGACTTGGGACCACTTATGCCAAAACGATCTGAGACCTTATGAATGTGATATTGTTGACTCAAAAATAACTTCTTCGGACGACAAAGCTTCTGTCATACAAAGTCCAAAATGTCGTTTCTTGAAAAACAATTTACTATTTATAGACATACAAGGTCATAAAGAACTTCTTCAGCTCCAACCGCAACCCAAAAGTAGATTCTTTATTTGCAATTTCATAAAGAATTTCATTGAGAGAGACAAGAGAATTAGGAAGAGTCTTCTCTTGAATTCTCATAAAATGACTCCTCCATGTGTTGTCCTCCAACAACGATGTGTCTAGACATCATGTTCTTTCATAAAGAATTTCATTCAGACAGACAAGAGAATTAGGAAATGAGTCTTCTTTTGAATTCTCATAAATGACTCCTCCATGTGTTGTCCCCTCCAATAGATATGTGTCTAGACATCATGTTCTTTCAATAAAACACACATCTAGATGCATCAATGATTAAAGTTATTCTTTCCCATAACTTCTCGGTGTTAATTGTGTTGGTCATCTTCTTGAAGATCTTCATGACAAAATGAACAAACAAAGGTGACTAATCTTAATCACGAATCAACCACCTATGGATGCAAAAAGGATCAGAACTGAATCTCATACCAGTTGTTGGGTATTAGAGATAAAAAAGTTTACAAACAAAAGCACATTAAAACGGATCAGAACTAAATCTCATAATTGGGTATTAGAGATAAAAAAGTTTACAAACAAAAGCACATTAAACTGGATAGTTTAGGGTATTGAAAATTAACATGTAAGGAAAGATAAAGAGATTACGGAAAATGATGATGATTCTCTATAAACCTTCTTGATGGACGCATACAAGAAAGAAAGAACATGATGATTCTAGAAACAGAGTATACATGCTCAAATAGAAAAGAGCAATACAAGGATGATCAACAACAAATTACAGGTACACGTTTATATATATAAACCTACATATCAGAATAATAGAAAACCTAACAACAATCATCTAATAACAAACATGTCACGAGCTTCAAACGATAGATGATCTCTATTAGATGCACTAACTAGACAATGCTATCAGACGATCCACTAGATGAAGAAGAGACAAAACTGAACAAACTCCACAATTAGGTTAGTTGAGTTAGAATTTGGTCACGATAGATGATTTCTATTAGATGCACTAACTAACCAGACAATGCTATCAGATGATCCACTAGATGAAGAAGAGACAAAACTGAACAAACTCAACAATTAGGTTAGTTGAGTTAGAATTTTGGTCTTCTTTAGTCTATGCCTATAACATTTGACATTTGTTTCTTCAAGCCAAGGGTTATGGATTTCTTCCCAGTGGTGCAAGGGTGTTATAGTCTCCATAACTATATGACTTCCCATGGTCGTGATACCAAGTTATATGATGTATACTTTTTCGGAACAATCATACACAATAAGTCACAAGTTTAAAAGCTAAACCGCCAATCTAATGAGTGTTCTTGGGTCCTAGCAACCCAGGAATCCGAACTAAATTGACCAACCCAAACACATTGGTTTGGATCTCTGAGTTGTTCAAGTTGAACCCAATTTGATTTGTTTCAAATTTGATGACCTCTGGTTTGGTAATGGGTTTTTTTATTTTTATGCTTGAAAGTCCAATTTGATATTTTTAATTATTTTTATGCAATTTTTCATTTATTTATTCATTTATTATTTTTAAAATTTAGAAAATTCTAAACAATTTGTAAGGTTTTGAGATTCAATGGACCAGTTCTAGTGCATGCGCTAGTCCTTCAATTTCTCTACATCTTTTGAAAATTTTATTTACATCCGTGAATGGTTGGATGCACATCCATCCTTTTCAAAATCGTTTCTTATATCCTTTAAACACAAGCTTCTTTTATAGCATCATATTTCTACATTAGACACTGAAAGATTCTTTTACCAAAGTGACGTAGAAACCAACATGCTATTAGTCCTTTTTAGAGCAAAATGCCGTGTGAAATTAAGTGAAAAATGATCTCATTATGTGCCATTTATTAAATCTTCTAGCAACCCATGTGTTGGCATTTGATTTACAGGCTACCATTGCTCGAGGTAATGATATAGGACCTTCCAAGATCACAGACACAATGGCTTTTATGTTTGAATCAAGTTTAATACCTCGGATCAGTCAATGGGCCCTAGAATCACCCTTCTTGGATCAAGATTATTACCAGTGTTGGATTGGCCTGAGATCTCATTTTACAGTTAAAACCAGAGCATGCGGAATGGACAGTAAGGAGTGAAATGGGTGCCTCACAGCTACAATTGTATCCCTAATAACTTACGATCTTGTGGTACATAAAAATAGATGTAATTATAAAATATAAGAGAAATAATACTTGTACAACAAATTGTACAAGGACTAACTAGTCTATAATCAGTTGGTTGGTTGGTTGGTTGTTGAACACGACACCCAATTGTGAATTATAAAACATTTTGTCTACAAATTTTTTTAATAAAAGAATAGATGTTGTAGAATAAAGAGAAGAGAGAAAAGATTGTAATGTAATAAATGATGAAATGAAGAGAGAAAGATAAAATATTGTGAATTATTGTTGCATCATGTTTTAGAATATGATTCAGTCGGTTATGTACAATAAAAGCTATTGGAGTATTCAAGCTCGGTTCGGCTAAGAGATGGAAAAATATGAAAGAGAACAACAGTGTGAAAGAGAGTGGATGTTTAAATCTGATTGAAGAGTTCTGAAAGATAAAGAATATAACAGAAAAAAACGATATTGTTCTTACAGTGTCGTTAAGTCATCAGATGTGGTGAATTTGAGATGGTGAATCCAAGATGTTAAGATGATAGATTTTTGTCTTGAAGGATTTTCGAGCTTTAATGATAAAAAGTTGAACGAAAAGATTCTCAGTAAAAGTATAATACTATCTGAGTAGTAAGTATCAAAATATGAGTAAGAAATATTCATATATTTATAGGCTCAAAGAGCCTAAGGTATCGAGTTTCATGGAGACATTCTGAGTTTCTTGATCATGTTGGAGTGATTATATCTATCTAAGAGCGGTTATCTTATCAGCATTACAAAACCTTTCATACTCAGCTCTATCCTCCCTTTTTCTTCACCTCCACAACCAAAGAATTAAATTTGTGTAATTTATTTAATATTTTATATAAAGTTGAGTTTTTAACAGTTTTGAGCGAATTAAATCTGGAGCAATGTTATCTGCAAGTTTTTAAACTGTGGTCGAGTTATAATTGCCAAAATTGTGAGCAAATGTTGTTGACGTGGCTGCATTTTGTAGCATTTCTTTGTCAAACATTCATAACTATTTTACTTGGGATTTTGGGTGATGTTGGGTCTCTGCATATTTAACCATGTATTGAAGGACTTAGAATAAAATAATTTTTTTAATTTACTATTAAAAGAATTTTGAAGGCTGGTGTAAATGTTTTACTTCTATAAGCTGATGCAGCAATAGGGTCTCTGCATAATGTTTTTAAGTAACAACAAAGAATTTTCAAGCTAAGTTGGCTATATTAGCTGCACTAAAAGCTTCTTTTATGCTCCCTGTCCAATGACCTTTTGCCAAAGGGAGTTTTCTAAAGATCATTACAACTCCTTCCATGAACTAAAATTAAAACCATTAAATCTTGAAAAGGCAAGCCAGGATTTTTTTAAACATTTCAGACAAACGATACAAGAAAATCATCAAATTGATTTATAGAAACCAATTTTTAGAAAACAAAATAATTAATTACAATAAATAATTAAATTAAAGACCATTTTAAAAAAAATTGGTTTCTAAATTAATTTATATTATTGTTAAATAGTTTATAAGTTGCTATCTAATTAGTTACCAATATTTTAACTATTAATTATTTAGATTCTAAATTTGGTAACAAAACCTTTGGTTGCTAATTAGATATTAATTTAGAAACTATTTAACAATAATAGAAATTAAAAATTTATTTAATCTCTAAAATGATCTCTAATTTAATCACGTAACTAATTATTTTTTGTCTTTAAAATTAATTTTTATTTCATGATTTTCTTATAACGGAATTTTCTTGCAACGGAATGAATGATTTTGTTGTAGTGAAAGGAAGCGGTTCTTTAAACTAAACTATGTTATCTCCTTATATCATGGTCCCATGAAATGATGTGGAGCATTTAACTAATGTTGGCATGTATTTGTTAGAATTTTTTATGCACGAAGTTCAAGCAAAGCATACCAGTATGAAAATAAAATTGGTGTCAACAAGTTCACTATTAACTTTTAATATAAAATTAAATATCTAAAAAATTATCTAAAGTAAAGTTAGATAATATCTCAACACAGTGGAGCAACATACATAGTAACAATCATGAAACTAAACATACATCAAAGCACTTGATCCAATACTGATGAAGCCATGGCGAGTTTCTAATTTTCTCTGGTACACAGGATTATTAATAGGACTTCAATTTTCTTAAAACTCAATTTATTTTGTATCAAACACGTTATAAACATGAAATTGAACACTACCAAATTTAAAATCAGAAATTTTATAGATATATTTTTTTGAAACATGCTTCTAAATATATTTTCATTAACTAAAATTTGCTTAAAATTTATAATTTTCGATTAACTTTAAGTTAAAGTAAAGTGTTTAGTTTCCCCTTATAAAATATGGATCTTGTTTTTGCAAAAAGGTTGATGACTCTTATTCAAGCTGATAACACAATATTTACAAGTTGATCTCTTCGGCGAGGCTTTCAGCTTCTCCTCTCTCGGTTGAGCTCTCCAGATTGGACTTTCGGTTTCTCCTATCACGGTTGGGTGTGTACCTGCAAGGTGCTCCGATGCCAAAGTTAGAAATAGTTTATGCATTCATAAGATAAAATTCACTCTTACTTATCTTTTGGGTTGATCCTCTATTTATAAGACTTTCTTATTGAGCTTATAATTTATTTGGACATTTCTTTCTGCACCACTTATTATTTTAAACATATCCATTAATTTAAACTTTATTAATTTGAACTTTGATATGGTGATTATATACCTCTTTATATATATAGTTTTGGGCATCGATGTATTCTTCGTTTATACCTCTTTAGTACAGATCCTAATAATGCTAAAGCAATAGTAGTATATTGTCTCAAAAGAGATGTTAGCAACAATATATGATTGGTTAAGAATAAGTATTGCCCTACACTTTTCAATAAAACTCGTTTGCAACCAAAGAGTGTTTCTCAAATATTTTATATTCCAGGTAGAAGAAGTTCGAGATGCAGGGGAAGTTATTCTAAGCAATGCAACTTCTAATAACCTTATCAAACTATAGATACCCAAAACTACCTATCACACGAGATAATTCACAAAACAGTTCACACAAAAATGTATACACTTGTGCCAGTTCCAACAACTTCAAAATACAAAAACAAATCCAAAATTAAATAAATGCGAAAAAAAAGTGGTGTCCAGAGAGAAATGTTAAGCACGAATGTAAGGTGAAGTTTTAGAACTACCTCGTAGAACAAGTTTCGGTGGTGTCCAAGGAATATTAGGGTTTTAAAAGTTTTGTTGTTTGAGAAGAGAAGATATTGAAGAGCGTACGTAGGTTTCAATTTCACATAAATTTTCTTGCAAATAATATATGATCTGATATATTAATTAATAAAGAAATTAGGATGGAAGCATTAATGTAGCATTGAGATGCGTAGGTCATTATTGGGAACTACACAGTCAAATACTTCATACTAAAAGGGTTCCTTGGAAAATCTGCCACCACACAGAAGAGGAAGTAGAAGAAGTGGAAGAATTAGTGTAGCATAAAGATGCTGAAGTAGGTTATTATTAATCCAACACTGCTGCAACTGAATAAGCTACATATGTCAAACATGCAGAGCTAAGATTCAAATTCATCATCAACTTTCAAAATTGTGGAAGCCATAGTCTGCATGCTGAGGGTTGGTGGCACAAACAGCATCACCGCTGGATTCCTTTTCAGTGATGCATAGAGATGCTCATCCTTTTGCAGTAATGCATGGAGTTTGATTCGTACAACGTTGAAGCTGTCTAAAACATGTTTCATCGCTGGATTCCTTATACTATGCCAGATCAAAGACATGAATTGGTATTCATTAAACAACATCACACTTTAATCCAAACATCACAGTCACAGAATTCCAACGCAAACCACATGACAATTATTTATTAATGTAATTATCAATTATCACACAATAAGTTTATAGAATTCCATATGACAATTGCATATCAATTAACTAAAATTATCTCACACCATTTATCCATTTTTTAACTTAATTAAACTTATTTTAAGCATTATAAATTCATTTTAACCTAAAATTACTACTTTTCTTTGAAAGGCTTTTTTTTTACAATTTTAATCTAATTATTTCTTGGTAAGTATTCAAAGGAAGAAAACAAGAACTTTAATGTTCTGGCCTGCAGAGCAGATATAAAACCAATGAAATTCTGAACTGCTAAAGTAGCATGGTGCAGTAAACAGCAGCTGCTACTTTTTTGCAGAATAGCTTGTGTTTGTAACCTAATTCAGCATCTCAAGGCTTTGACGTTAACTTTATCTCAATAAAGTTATTAAAATTCATTGGATCAATGGTACACATTTCAATATTTTCTTATAAGAGAAATTATGATGAATTTTACATGCACAGTTGAATCTGACAATCAAATTTGACATTTATGCACAAAACCTAAGAAGTTCCAACGCATGGTGGTAAATTTGAAACATACGGCAAATTACAGTTGCCTTTTACTGCACCCTGCTATTTTAACAGCTCAGAATTTCATTGGTTTGACTTTATCTCTATTTTGCAGGCATCAATATTAAAGTTCTTGTTTCTTCATATGTGAGCTCACCAAGACATAATTAGATTAAAATTGAAAAAAAAAATGCTTTGAAGGAAAAGTAGTAATTTTAGTCTTTGCCAGATTATCTTAGCTTATTCGTAAAATCTATATTTTACACTAAATAATCACTTTTTATAGAGGAAAACAATGCAATATATGAATTAACGTTTACTTGCTAACTTCTTGATCCTATGCAAAAGACTTGAAAATTAAATTTAAGAAAAAAAAATGCTATCATAACAAAAAGTTATTATTTTCAGGCAAAATATTATCATTATGATGAACTGTTTTTCTCTACAAAGTGATTATTTATAAAATATGGATTAAAGTGTGATGTGGTTTAATGAAAACCAATGCATGTATTTGATCTCACAGTGTATAAGGAGTCCAACGATGATGGTGTTTCTGCCACCAACCCTCACCATGCATTGGCTGTTCAATCTGAAACATTTTTTTAAAGTTGATCATCAAGTTGAATCTTACCTCTGCATGTTTCACATATGTAGACAGCTTCAACATTGTACCAATCAAATTCCATGCATCACTGCAAAAGGATGAGCATCTCTATGCATCACTGCAAATGGATGAATTGCACCAGTGTTGGGCTAATTACATAATTGAGCATCTCAATAACCTAGTTGAGCATCTCTATGCTACATATTAATGCTTCCATCTTAATTTGTTTATTAATATATCAGATTATATATTATCTGTATGAGAATTTAATGAGAAAATTTTGATAATGTTCTAGTTCTTGTACTTGGTGTTCTGTCTGGTGGTGGAGGTTGATTTTCCAAGAAACGGTTTTGTTATGTAGTAATAGCGTGTGTAGTTCCCAAGAAAATGAATACTACTGCACTTATTGTTTTGTAGCAATCTTGGCCTAATAACCTACTTCACCATCTCAATACTACATTAATGCTTCCATCTTAATTTCTTTATTCATTAATATATCAGATCATATATTATTTCTAACAAAATTTAAGAAAACATTTAAGACTCTATAGAGGTGAGAACCTCTTGTTTGTTATCTGTGTATGGGTTGGAATACGTGAAGTATCCTCTTTTATTATATTATTTGTTAATAAAAAAATAAAAATTGAAGATTGGTGTTGTAACTTGTATCGTATGTAGTAAATATGTAGTAAATATTCATTAACAAAATTATTTAGAGGTAGACAATATATGAATGAAGATGTTTTTGTTTCTTAACTACTCTCAATTGAATTGAAATGAAACTTTCTTTTTTTTATAGCAAAGAAACTTTCATTTGAATCAAGTAAGACTACAAGCCATTTTCATTGGAAAATAAAACTTTTAACACTCTTCAAGATTTATATCAGACTAAAAACAAACAATGATTAACCATGCAATGTTCATTTCCAGTCAGTTGTGCAAGATAAGATTTCACTCATGCATACATTCTTTTTATAATAAAGATATATTATTAAAATTTCAAAGAATAGCTAAACACATAGCAGTTACTAAACAAAAAATGTACTTACCAGTCACGAAGTAAATGATTCCATTTGCAATAGTGATGTAGCAAAGAAATCAGCACCCAAAACAAAGAAAGGCTTTTTGAGAGGAAGAAAACCAGTGAAAAACACTTCTCACACAAGAAGGAACAAATGGTAAAAGACTAGATTGTATGCTTGTTTGGGGAAAACCAGTGTGGTTTATTCTTGTACAAACTATTTGTTTCCTGCTTTTATTGTTTGGAGATGTTGGTTAAGATATATATAGGATAGACTGTTGTATGCTGTGGCACCTTTTCAGTAGACACCAGTTTTTTTATAAGAGTTCAGATATCCATTAAATACTCATTTGTTTAAAATTAAAAAGAAAATGATATTTAGCAATCTATTTAGTTTATGTATATTGTAGTCTATAACAGATTTTACCATGAAGTGAATGGTAACCTACAAACGTATATAACTTGAACCATCGTTGGTCACTCATATTGCACTTAATTATGCTACATTGTGCCGTCAGATTATATGCTGGTTTATTGGTTACATGCATGTATTTTGTTCGTAACATAACATTTATTTAGTAATAATAATGTTATGGATATGATTTAGTTTCATCTAAGAAATAACCATCACTGAAATTTTGTAAATTGAATAATTAAACTTTAAACTTTAATCTAATATATAGAAAGGTCAATACATAAACTTTGATAACAAGAATATACATATGTAAATATCAAGGTGCGGAGGCTGCGAGGACTATGGGAACAAGGTACGAAACCATCATGCCTGCGGTGGAGGTCTAAGGGAGGCTTAGGGCCCCTTCATTACGGGGTCAATTCATCATCCAGGTTAAGTCGATGCTCCTTTGCTGAATCTGATAATGATATTGAACATTGCAATAACAGATTAAGGGTTGAGGATTATGTAGCTGAATCTGAACGTATTTGGGATGTGGGTAAACATCTAGGTGTAAGGTGTTCCGGGGAGGAGGTGAATATTGTAGTTGAATTGGTATGGAGGAAAGGGATAAGAAAGTTAAGAAGAATGTCGAGGAGGGTACTAGTCATGCTGAATTATGATCATATTCAATCTTAATATTAGGGGCAGGGGCTGGGGGGGGGGGGTACTAAAGCTAATTATCTGAAACACTGTATAGCCAAGGAGGGTGCGGAATTTGTGTGTTTGCAAGAGACAAAAACTGTGTCTTTTACTGATAATCGTTGTTTCTCACTCTGGGGGACAGTAATATAGATTGGGTGCATTATGAAGGTGATAATGGTGCAGGGAGCATGTTATCAATGTGGCATAAAGATAAATTCTACTATGATTCGCATGTTGTCGGGATAGGTTTCATTGCGGTGGTAGGGCAACACATTAAATCTAGTTAATATCTATGCAGCCTGCAACCATAGTACAAAAATCACTTTATGGGAAGCTTTAACATCTTTGAAGAGGAAGTATCAGAACATGGCTGGATGTTTTTATGGAGACTTTAATGCTATAAGAAGGGAGGACGAGAGGAAAGGAATCAGATGTGGGTCTAGCCAGAGGAAGGAAATAAGTGGATTTAATTGTTTTATCGACGCAAACAGTATGGTGGACATTCCAAGTGTGGACAAAAAATATACCTGGTTCAAACCAAATGGAACTGCTAAAAGTAGGTTGGATAGAGTCATGGTTTCAGAAGAATGGATTCAGATTTGGCCTTTCTATAAAATATGTGCAACAAAGAATAGTGTCCGATCATTGTGCTATTGTGGCAAAGTCTTGGGCCAAAGATTGGGGCCATAAACCTTTCCATTCAATAGATGCTTGGTTCATGGAGCCAGGGTTCAAGGTGTTTGTGAAGGAGAAATGGGGGTCGTACAATGGATAGGGAAGCAACATATCTAGCCTCAAGGAAAAACTAAAATCCTTGAAGGCAGACCTCAAAGTATGGAATAAGAATGTGTTTGGGTGTTTGCAGACAAATCAAAAGCAAATCCTGAAGGATATTGAGATCCTTGACGTTAAGGATGATAATGATGATTTAGAGGAGAGCGATCGGATAAGAAGAATGGAATTACTTAGCCAATTGAGAATGATTGATAATAAATTGGACTCTCTTGCAAGGCAAAAAGCAAGAACAAACTGGTGCAAGTTTGGGGACATGAATTCCAAATTTTATCATACGGCCATTAGGTGGAGAAGACTTAAAAACGAAGTCAAAGGTGTGCAGGTTGGGGGGGCAATGGTGTGATAAAAACGAAGTAGTTCACAGGGAAGCTAAGGCTTTGTTTGAAAAGAGGTTTACGGCTACACGAGACTTTGGAGTAAATTTGGGCTCTGTGGAGTTCAAATCCCTCCCTCATGAAATCAGCTTAAGTATGGTTTCAAGTTTTACAGAGGAAGAAGTGAAAGAAGCTGTGTGGCAGTGTGAAGGATCAAAGAGTCCAGGGCCGAATAGTTTCAACTTTACCTTCATTAGGAATTGCTGGGATGTTCTTAAATCTGATGTTATGGAAGTTGTAAACTTGTTCCAAGATATTGGGGTTATACCAAAAGGCTGTAATGCCTCCTTCATTGCTTTGGTACCTAAAGTGTGTGACCCTCTTTCACTAGATCAATTCAGGCCTAATCCCTCGTAGGTATGTTCTATAAGATCGTGACTAAGGTCTTAGCTGGCCGTATGAAGGATGTTCTTCATTTGGTTATCGACGAAAACCAATCTGCCTTTCTGAGGAATAGAGGAATGCTAGACAGTGTGCTCATGGCAAATGAGGTGGTTGAGGAGGTTAGGAGGAATCGAAGGAGTGCTCTTTGCTTCAAGGTGGACTACGAGAAGGCTTACGATTCGGTAAGATGGGACTTCTTACTTGATATGTTACAGAGGCTAGGATTTCATAGCAAATGGGTGAGGTGGGTTAAAGGATGCTTGGAATCGTCCTCCATCTCAGTGCTTGTTAATGGAAGCCCAACAGAGGAATTCAAACCGTCAAGAGGATTAAGACAGGGTGATCCTATGACGCCTTTCTTGTTTCTTGTGGTTGTTGAAGGTTTAGCTGGATTAGTGAGACAAGCATCTAAGCAAAATACACTAACAGGTGTGAAGGTGGGAAGGAGGGAAATTGTATGTAGCATGCTTCAATTTGCAGATGACACTCTCTTCTTGTGTGAAGATTCTTTCTCTAATGTATTCACTATAAAGACGATTCTTAGATGCTTCGAACTAGTTTCTGGTCTGAAAATCAATTTCCACAAATCAAAATTGGCTGAGATAAATGTTGATAGGTTTACCTTGGAAACCTACGCCAAGACTCTAAATTGCAACACAATGAGGATACCTTTTAAGTACTTGGGGTTAGAAGTAGGAGGTAACCCAAGGAAGGTACAATTCTTGGAACCAGTAGTCAATAAAGTCAGTGCTAGACTTAGTACATGGAAAGGGAGATGTCTATCCATGGCGGGCAGAATTTGCTTAATAAAATCAGTCTTCACTTCTATCCCTCTCTTCTACCTATCCTTCTTTAAAGCCTCGGTCTCGATTTGCGAGAGAATCATGAATATTCAAAGAAGATTTTTATGGGCTTGGGGTAGAGATAATAGATCTATACCATGGGTAAGTTGGGGGAACATTTGTAAACCTCTTGAAGAAGGTGGTCTTGGAATAAAGGATGTTAGGAAGTTCAACTATGCTTTAATGGCGAAATGGAAATGGAGGTTAATGAGCGACGAGAAAGGGAAATGGAAAGATATTTTGGAGTCCAAATACATAGCGACATTTGGTAATAACCATGTACGGCCTTGCTACCATTCTTGGTGGTGGATAGATTTAGAAAAAATATGTAGGGAGGGTAATGGTGAAGGCTGGTTCCAACAAGCTGTTACATGGAATGTCAGATCTGGGGACTTAGTGCGCTTATGGGAGGACCCGTGGGTTAATAACAAAAGTCTCAAGGAGTTATATCCTAGATTGTTCTCTCTCTCTCAATCAAGGGATGAAGGTGGGTGAGACTGGATTCTGGGACAATTATGGGTGACATTGGCACTTAAATTGGAGAAGGGAGAGATTCTAGTGGGAATCCATTCTGGAGGAAGAATCATCATTAGTGTTATCTAGGGGTGTTATGCATAAGGATTCTAAGCATTTTATTTCTTGGAATGGGGATTCCAAAGGTTTTTTCTCAGTGAAATCAGCATATGGGCTTTTAGCTAACCAAGGAACCAGACCAAGTAATGATGTTTTTAGACTTTTATGGAAGACCAAAGTGTTAGAAAAGATGGCTTCAAACTAGAGGGGGGGTGAATTGTTTAAAGGGGTTTTCGCAAACTTTTCAAAGCTAGAATGAACTTATTTCAGAAACCAATTGATTCAGCAATTCAGTTAGCCAAAACAGCAAGCAAAACTGTAATACTAGAAAAAAAACAATCGGTTGTTTCTTCGAAACAATCGGTTGTTTATACCAGCAAACAACAAACAAACTGAAATTAAAGAGTTAGGGATAGAGAGATTGTACACAGTTGTTTATATTGGTTCACTCCAAACTAGAGCTACATCCAGTCTTCTTAGAAACCCTGAGGATATCCACTAAGCAATCACCATTTGATCACTTACACCACAACCAAGAGAATAACCTTGAACACCTCAAGAAACACACTCTCCTTGGCCAACACTAAGATTGCTGATCTTGAACACCTCAAGAACACAGCCAGTCTCAGCAAAACACACACACGAATTGTTCAGCAGTTTACAAAGATTACACTTGTTACAGATGAATATCTGAAATCAATACAAGTAAAATCCTATTCAGCACCTTGATCAATCTCTCAACACTTTTGCAATCTCAGAACTCTTTGAAAAACTCTTCTTTTAAAACTTTGTTTCAAGATCCTTAAAACATAAAAACAGTTTTTCAGAATATATCTAAGAATATAGTTTGTTATCAAATCTTAACAAACTCTTAATTGCATTTAAAACAGATTGGTCAAAGCATTTAATGACTGGAGCGTATTCATTTAAAGCATTTAAAGCTCAGTCAAAGAAAACAGTTTTTTCTGTTATGGTTTCAAAACAAACAATCGATTGTTTCCTCGAATCAATCGGTTGTTTTGTTACTTAACAAAATCACCATTCAAAAACAGTTTTCAAACTTTCTCAAAACACCTAAGTGTAAACAATCGGTTGTTTCGACAAAACAATCGGTTGTTTCAACTTAGTTTGAAAAACATTTTGCTTTGATAAAATTGAGATGCTAATTGCTTTGAGATTTAATCTAAGGGTTGATTACAACATTGAACTACCCCAGAACAAAGCTTAAACCAGCACAGCAGCATCAAGCAAAGCAGAGGCTTCATCCTTCAAAGGATTTGGATTCTTCAAAACATTGAACACCACTTGGTTCAACACAAAGCTTTCCCATAAGCTCTAATAACAGCCTGGAGAATCCTTCTAGACAGAATCCCAACTCGTCAGAATCTTGTGGCACGAGGGATTGTGGTGAATTCTCCTCTGTGCGTTTTATGTAACCAGTCAGTAGAAACTACCCAACATTTGTTCTTGGACTGTACCTTTGCTTATCGCGTTTGGACGTTATGCTCTAGATGGATAGGTGTTCTGGGTGCAAACAATAAGGATATATGCAACCATTTTCTGAATTTTTATCTTTCTAATATGTTCGAGAAGCAGAACCAGGTCTGGAAGGAAGTGTGGGTGGCCATCCTACGCTGCATATGGGAGCACAGGAACAATGTGATCTTCAGACAAGGGGTCCCTGACCACGAGGAAGCCTTTCAAGCAGCTAAACTTATGTCCTGGCTGTGGCTGAAACATAGGGAAGGGTCATTCTCATATGCTTTTTCTGATTGGCTTTTAAATCCAATTCAATGCATGTTGTGTGTACGTTGATTATTCATGGCAGAATAGGTGTTTTTCGAAGGTCTGATCACGTCAAAGCTGTACTAATATTACCTGGGTTCCGGGTCATGCTGAAGATAACCAAGAAATGGGGTTTGTTTGACCCTTAATTATTTTGTAATCTTGTGCTGGTTTCGTTCTGTTTATTCGGTGCTTTTGGGGGATATAAACGCTGCCTTTGGCCTTCATAAGTTGAGTCAGTCTTAGGCAACAAACCTTATGTTGGTGTTAAGCTTTCATTTGGGAGCTATTAGCGGTTGGAAGAAGTATAAAATAGGGTCTGCTTGGATAGGAAGTTTTATGGAACGAGATGACCCAAGTTAAACATTTCCATAAGTGGTCACAACAAGAAGGATGTATTGGTTGTACTGATGGAGCCCCTGTCCGGGTGGTGTTGGTTTGGCACCGAACCAAACAAGGTAATTGCCGAAGGTGGAAGGGTTATTAAAATAGCAGGCTCGGTGTAGTTGGAGTGGTGGGAGTGTGCTGGTGGGTAGGGGTGTGGTTTCTAATACAAGTGTAGTTTTTATATGGTGCTTTCTTGCAGGGTAGGATCAACATTTTATAGTCCTGGGTGGTGTATGGGAAGGATGGAATATGCAAGATGTATGTACAACTAATCCCGTAAGTTGGTTTTACTTTTAAGGGACAATCTTTATGCTGCTGTGCCGAGGAAATGGACCTTGGCTCATGCTTATTTATGTTTGTCTTAAGCCCAAGCTCTGATGAAAAGATTAGGCTTGCCTTGTCTTTATACCGGGTGTATCATGCAGCCTTTTTATTTTCCTTTTTTAAGTGTTTTTTAGACTTGCTGTTGTTGGTACTGTATAAGGGTTGGGACACCCCTAAAGTGTCCCCTTTAATTTACTTAATTCTTTGTTGATAAAAAAAAATGTAAATATCAAGGTTTTGGGTGCATTGATATATATCCTTATTACAACAAGCTAAAGCATGAAGTACAATCAATATGTAATATCAAAATATTTTGTTTAATTTTTCGTTATCAAAAAAGAATAAATGAAATTAAAAAGGGATATTTCAAGAATATTTTAACCCTTATACAAGTGCCAAGAAGACCCACCCACCAAGCAACCAATTACATCACAACACCAAACTATTTTCACATATGTTAGGCTAGGTACTACCCAACACACTTGTTAAGAGAATTCCAACACTTCACACCAAGCCAATTGGTTCACCCAATTCGAAGATGCCCTTCCTTCCAAAAATCCAACATTTTTGTTTAGTTAGAAAGAAAGTAAGTAAGTTTCAAGTGAGAGTATAAGAACAAATTCTAACATTTTGTTTAGTGGAAAACAAAGATGCAAGTTTCAAGTGAGAGTATGATTAACCTGTGTAAATGATATTTTCTTTCTTTACTCTGTCATAGAAGCTTTCTTTGTTTTGTCTTGAGGAATTTGATTGGTGAATCACATTTGGAAGCAGAAAATGCATCTCGAACAACAATGCTTTGGTACTTTGCATGCCTTTTGTTATGTCAGGTAAAAAAGAAGAAAGAAAGTAATGTTACTCATTAAAAGATTAATACATTAAAACATTGTAATAATTGATATTGTAGATGTTTGAGTTGTATTAATGAAAATCTAAATCACATAATAATTATGTAAGGTCAAATTGGACTCACCTGCTACCTGCAAGATCAATTTTATAATGAAATTTAACAATGCATATAATATAATCATAAATCATAATGCCTAACAACACAATACGGGAATCAATGTCCAGAAAAACTGTTAAATTAATTAAAATGGGTATCAAATCCACCAATACTTAATACTTAGTAGCCATAACTTAGAATAGAATGAATAGGTGCTGATAAAAACAAACTTAGAATAGGCTGGAACAACAAGACATGTGAAATAAATATAAAGTCCACTTTCAAATTAAAAACACATTAATCTAAATTAAAGTACTAATTACACAAAAATAATTTTCACATGAAAAATATGAGTTTGTAGTATAAGAGTAAATGTTAGAAAATAATGTTGGTGAATAATATGCTGATAATGCCACTAATCTTCCACAATGGTGCTTCTCTTTTTTACCTGTATGCAAAATGACATGGTTTAGGGAATGAAAAAATAAAATCTTCACCAATACAAAAAGGTAAATTAACGACGGTTAAAATCGACATTTAACGACGGTTCTGGAACCGTCGTTATTACCGGCGTCGTTAAAAGGTATGGTTTTTTCACGACGGTTCCATAACCGTCGTTAAAACTCCGACTTATAACGACGGTTCCCACAGTCGTTAAAGATGGGTTGCGCTTTTTTAATTTAAAAAATTGAAAGCACTTTTAAAGACGGCTCCAATGGGAACCGTCGTTATAAGTGTGGCTTTAAAAGACGGTTCCAAGTGGAACCGTTATATGTCTTGAATAATTTTTTTTTTTTTTTAAATCTCAAATAACCTACTTAAAGTTTTTAATTCCAGAAAATAAAAACATTTCAAATCATAATTTAAATATAAAAATTAAATACAACAAATTATAACATTATACAAAAAAAGTTTGGTAATATATAAAAAAATTTGTCATTGTAATGATTTATCTATACTAGAGTGTTATACATGGTTACAAAATACTTTGACCATGTTGTTCTCACATATTCCAATGCTTCTAAATCTAGCGGGTGTTGGTCGTTGAACAACTGTGACATTTGAAATATTTTGAATTAGTGCATGAATAATAAATCTCAAATTTTAAAGTGTTTATTGTATAGAGGTATTACCTTATCCCAACCTTTCTTAATTTCAGCTTGCAAAATAGTCAACATCCACTGCATAACATAATAACCGCACTCATAATTTTCAGGTTGCCTGTTGGACTGCATGTGAAAATAAATGTATTAAATGAATGAGTGAAACACATTAAATTAAGTAAACAAATATACTTTAAATACCTTAAGGTACATCCAAGTGAGTTTTTGTGGGTTTGAAGTTCTCCTCCCACACAACATATTATATCCAGAGTAAGCACTAAAATAATAAGATTTCATGTTAAAATACATAACATTATATAATATATAAGTAATAATAAATGTTAAATGAAACTGTCGTACCTATCTATAATGTTTTTAAAATAGGCAGGAGGTTTTTTATGCAAGGAGCAAAACCATGCAGCGGTATGATCTTGAACAGATATGATCAATAGTTGCCAATGACGCTGTATAACAAATCAGTTAATTAGTTTCTCTTATTTCAATAATTTATTAAAACTTATTTAATAAATAAGAACTTACTCATGGATGTACGGAGCAAAATAAATGTGTTTTCCACCATTCTTTAAGGCAGTGGTGATGTATGTTTGTGTTTCCGACTTCTTGTTTCCAATTGATTGAGTGATTTGAGGGTCTAAAAACCTATATATATATTGTGTTTCCCCTCATCAAAGCATAATCCAGAAAGATAACTAAATTTCAATAAGTTAGTACTAATATATTTAATAAATCAAAAGTATAAAGATTTTAAAATTTGAACTTACATCATCCATAATTGCAGAACTGTTATGTTAATCTCTTGATCTCCCGATGCAAGGTCCAACAAATCAGACATGTGAACGTACAACGGTAGATTACTATGCCTTCCAAAAACATTGGCATCCCATGGAACCTCTAAGACGGTTGTATCTAAAGCTGTAGCAACTTCCACCAATGCCGCCAGAGGATCATCAATGGAGACTATTTTCTTCTTTCCCTGAGGCAGATTTGTATTAGGTTCCTGCTACTCATCAAAGCAAAAAAATACTTAAATTAGTTAGAATGTAATATATCTGATATATAATTCTACTAATATTAGTGCAAATATATACCATAGATTTTATAGGTCTGACGAGATGTCTAGGCCAAGCAACGAAAGTATGTAATGCCTCTGCCACAATTGTCACCTCTGATGTCGGCACAGGAACTGCAAGATCACCATAAAGGACCTTCTCCACCGTGACCTTCATGAAATTAGAAGGAAGAGGCACATTGTGTAACATTGTGACCCCTTCATAACACTTACCCAAGGCAACGAATCGGGTCAAAGAATTACACTCAACATATAAATCGCATTGGCTAGTTGAGCCAAAGTCATCCCCTGATAGATCAACTGCCGAACAACTCCCTTTAGTGCTGACTTTCTTAATAGGAGGCAGAGGTGGTTCATCTTCTACCATAGTAGGTGGTTGCTGTGAGTGTCCTAAACCCTCCCACCGCTTTTTGAACTCCATTTCCATTCGCGCACTAAACTCCTTCATGAAGCTTTCTTTAAACTCTTGAGTTACCTCAGCCTTTAACTGCTCACATAGTTGTAGTAAATACTCTTGGCTAGGTTCATTGGACAATTGTTCCTTGCTGTGTGATGGAGGTCCAAAGTATGACCGAATCCCAACCCCATATCCAGCTACACGAACACGTCCAGGGTGTTCAGGTCGTCCGAGAGCAACATTAAGAATATCATTGCGACCACATGGTTTAAAAGTCCCCTGTGTTGATTGCTCATTAAGAGAATCCTAAAACAAATGAAAAGAAATTGACAAACTTCAACACATTGAATTTAAAATAACACATATAATTTAAAATAACACATTGAAAAGAAATTGTCAAACTTACAATGCGTTCAACTGTTTGTTCTGTAGACTTAGAACTCCATGTCCCTAATGTGTTTATACGGGCACCCTTCCACATCTCATGTCGGAGTGGTGGGGATGGAGGTCTTAAAGAATCTACACTATTCATTTCCTCAATGGAAGTAGAACGTGCTTGAATCTTTTCTTCAAGTATCTTCTGCTCTAGCAACTTATAACCACCACGAGACAATAAGTGTGGGGTATCATTATGTGCCTGATTGGCTTTTGCTTTGTTCCGAACCTCCTATCATAACACTCAAAATTTAGTAATATGTTAATATAAACTATATTCAAATATAAAAGTGATACTAACCTGCCATTTTTCAGTTTGTCGAATATTGACAAACTACTGCCAAGTTTCTTCATCAATGGATGCATATTTTGCACAAGGATTTTCTTCTTTCCTTTTCCCATATATATAATCTGTTGTCAATTTTGATGTGAACTGACGAAACTTGACACCCACATCTGAAAGAACCTTCGCTTTCAAGGTTTCCACATTCGGGATGTTGTAATGCGTCTACATTGTTTGAAAGAATTAGTTCATAAACAAAAACAAAGTATAAAAGAACTTTAGATTGAGCAAAGTAAAAACAGTTACATACCAGAATATCTTGCCAAATCATGTTTTTCTCGTGGTCAGTCACGTGATCCCATGATTGAGTTAAGATAGAGATCCTTTCACGAGATAGTACTCCGAGATAACTCCTATATTTCTTTGCATGTTGCCCAGTGGGCACACCAGTGTGGATATCAATAGACAAAGGTATTTTGTCATCTTTAGTTATCTTCTTAAACATATTCTTTAATCGTGTAGGTCCTCTACCAGTTTTTGAATGGGAAATTTTATCATCTGCCATGTTCCTGTTATCAAAAAAATATAATAAGCATCAAGAATATGAAATATAATGAAAATGAAATATATTGTAAAACTAAACATGAATCACATGTACATACAAATATATATTCCTTCATCATGATCATTTCGAGTTACATGTACAACATTAGCAACATCCTCGTACTCTTTATTGATGGTCGTTCTTGTAAGTGATTCAATCTCACAAATGTCATTGTTTGTATCTTCTGGGTCATTATGTTGTTTTTTTCCATGTAGCACAACAGACCAGTGGTCAAATGTAGGATCTTGGATATAGAAAACTTGGGAAGCTTGATGTGCCATTATAAATGGTTCGTCATGATAACCTATCTTTCGAAAGTCAACCAAAGTCATTCCTGATTCATCAACTTTGACACCAGTCTTATTGTCAACCCACTTGCATTTGAAAACAGGTACAGTAAACTTGGTATAATTAACTTCCCAAATCTCTACTATGACACCATAATAAGGCATTGATCCCACAACAGGATTTTGATCCCTCCAAGGTGACTCCGCTATTTTGGATTGTACTCCTATCATCTCGAGACTTTGTGTAAAACAAACAACCATTTACTTCATAGCCAGAACAACATAAAACATCAAATTTGAGATCGTTTGCAAGCCATGTTAATGTTTCAGATGCTGATGGATCATTCATTATTTGTTGCTTAAACCATGACATGAAAGTTTTGTTATGCTCAATTAACACCCATTTTTCTGATTGTCTTGGATTTTTATATTTGACAATGTCTTTGTGTGTATCTAAGTATGGTAACACCTCATCAGTGTTATTCAAGATATACAAGTGTGCTTGCAGAACCTCTTCTCTAGATTTGCTTATGACATGTACACCTCTTGAAGATTTACTTATGAATCTACGAGAGTGCCAACCTTTTTCAAGAACTCCTATACATTTGGCTTTTGACATGTACTCGGAACAAAACTCAATAGATTCTTCTGAAATGTATCTTTCAATAATGGAAGCTTCTGGACGACATTGATTCTTCACATATCCCTTCAAAATCTTCATGTATCGTTCAACTGGATACATCCATCGCATATAAACTGGCCCACACAATCTGATTTCTCTTACAAGATGAACAACCAAGTGTACCATAATATCAAAAAAAGATGGAGGAAAAAACATCTCGAGTTGACACAAGATAACAATTATTTCTTCTTCAAGTTCATCCAACTTCTGAGAGTCAATCTCTTTACTACATATGGAATTGAAAAATTAACATAGTCGAGTGATTGTATGCCTAACATTTTTGGGCAAGATTCCACGAATAGCCACTGGTAATAATTGTTGCATTAGAACGTGACAATCATGTGACTTTAAGCCAATTAGTTTCAAATCATTCATAGATACAAGACTCTTCACATTTGAAAAGTAGCCTTGTGGTACCTTAACACCTTTAAGACATTCACAAAAACTTGTTTTCTCTTTCTTTGACAAAGTGTAACACGCTGCAGGCAAGTATGTACGTTTACCAACTTCTCTCGGTGCCAATTCCTCTCGTATATTTATTTCAATCAAATCCAGACGTGCATTCACACCATCCTTTGTTTTGCCTTTAATGTTCAGAAGTGTTCCTATTAGACTGTCACACACATTCTTCTCTACGTGCATTACATCTAGACAGTGTCTAACATCCAACTTACACCAATACGGAAGATAAAAAAAGATTGATCTCTTCTTCCATATTTCACTCACCGTTTGCTTCTTCATTTTTCCAAAAGTCACATTAACATTTTTGATTTTTTCATAAATTTCAACACCACTTAAGGGAGTGGGACAAATGTCATGTTCTTGGTATCCGTTAAAAGCTTTTTTCAATCGACGATACGGATGATATTTCTTTAGAAATCTACGATGCCCAAGATACATGGTTTTTCTTCCATGTTTCAACTGCTCATAAGATGTCTTGTCTTGACATATTGGACATGCTCTATGGCCTTTCACACTATAACCTGGCAAGTTCCCATATGCAGGGAAGTCATTGATAGTACAAAACAACATCGCATGCAATCGGAAAGATTCATTCTTAAACGCGTCAAACACATCAACCCCTTCATTCCACAATAATTTCAAATCTTCAATCAATGGATTAAGATAAACATCTATGTCATTTCCAGGTTGTTTTAGACCAGAGATCATCATAGATAACATCATGTATTTGCGCTTCATACACAACGCAGGAGGTAAGTTGTAAATCACTAACAAAACGGGCCATGAACTATGATTACTACTTAAATTTCCAAAGGGATTCATTCCATCAGTTGCCAATCCAAGTCTTAAGTTTCTTGATTCTTTTCCAAATTCAGGAAATTCTTTATCAATATTCTTCCACTGCAAAGAATCAGCAGGATGACGAAGTAATCCATCACATTTTCTATTATCTGCATGCCACCTAAGGTTTTTAGCGTCATCTGCATTTGCAAACAAACGCTTAAGCCTTGGAATTATCGGAAGATACCAAACAACCTTAGCAGGAGGACATTCCTTTGTCAATTCATCAATTTCATCATTTTGACCAACCTTAACTTTATAGCGTGACAAACCACACCTGGGACATCTTCTTAAATCTTCATACTCATTTCTGTATAAAATACAATCGTTAGGACATGAATGTATTTTTCTATACTCCATACCCATTGGACAAAGTATTTTTTTCGCCTCATAATTTCGATTGGGCAGGGTATTTCCTTCTGGAAGCATGTCCTTAAGCAATTGAAGCAATTCTGTAAAACTTTTGTCAGTCCATCCATTCATTGCCTTCAAATTCATCAACCTTAACACTGCTGATAATCGTGTGAAGTTAGTTGAACCAGGATACAAAGGAGTCTCTGCATCATTAGACATATTTTCAAAAACTACATTAGCAAATGATTCTGCTCCCACATCACGAATCATGTCTTCTAATCTATCATCCATTGAGAAATGAACTTCCTCCGAACCTCCGTGCACACTTGGCAAGTCTAACAATTCACCATGCCACGTCCATGTTGTATAACTTTTCAAAAATCCATCACACAAAAAATGTTCTCTAATTTCAGAAACAGTCAATATCCTTCCATTTAAACAATTGATACAAGGGCACCTTATCCTTACTCCATTCTTATAACTAACGGCATTATGTTCTGCGAATTGTATGAACTCTTCCACCCCTTTTTCGTAAGTATCACTTATTCGTGATGTATTAATCCAACTCCGATCCATAGAACTCCTAAACTAAGAACCAATACTTTCAATATGTAATCATGAAAAAATAAAACAAAAGTGCCGAAGGTCGGACACCTCTGGACTCAGAACCAATGCGTTCAATATGTCAAAACAATATATAATGACTGAAAATTGCCGAAGGTCGAACACCTCCGGACTCAGAACCAGTGCGTTCAATATGTCAAAACAATATATAATGACAGAAAATTGCCGAAGGTCGAACACCTCCGGACTCAGAACCAATGCGTTCAATATAAACAATTAATATCAAACTCAAAACGAATACTTTCAAAATATAAGTGATAATAAATAAGAATACACTAACCTCAAATGGATGGGCGGTCACGACAAGCGGTTGCAGCAAGGAGTCGGTGGTAACGGACGTGCGTCGCGGCACAGGTCTGCCGGCGGTTGCTGAAACGGTCGAGGTAGTGTCCGCCGCGGCGCGGTGCGATCGCCGGCAGGGGTCGCGGCAGGGGCGCGACGACCAGTCGCGCGGGGGGTCTTGGCGCGGTGCGGTCGCGACAGGGGTGTTGGGCGCGGTGCGTTCGGAGTCGCGCGGGTGTCACGGTCGTCGCGGTGGTCGCGGCAGGGGTCGCGGGCGTAGCGCGGAGTCGCGCGGGGGGTCGAGGCACGGTGCGGTCGCGGGCGCGATGCGGAGTCGATCGGAGCGGTGCGTCTGTCGGTTGTCGCGGCGCGGTGCGGTGCGTTTGTCGGTCGTCGCGGCGCGGAGTGGTGGGCGGTGCGTTCGGCGCGGTCCAGACAGGGGGTCGCGGTGGTTCACGGTCGTCGCTCCGGTCGGCTATGTCGTGGCAGGGTTGTGAGGGTTGCGGAGAAGAGTTTGTGAGAAAGAGTGTGAAAGAATGTGAGAGAGTGTGAGAAAGAATCTGAAGGGGGGGAACAACTTTTAACGACGGTTCTTGGTGCGAACTGTCGTTGTATGTTTGGCGTCTGGTTTTAACGACGGTTCTGGCGGGAACCGTCGTTAAAAGTCTAAAAAAATTTGAAAAAAATTACAAGATTGCCACCGCGTCTTTTTTAACGATGGTTATCACTAAACCGTCTTTAAAGGGTGTTGTTATTGAAGAATTTTGTACTAGTGCTTGTACTAATGTAAGTATTAATATTAAATGAAAAGTAGCTTTAAGTAACTATAATATATTTTTTCATAATATACAATACTGATAGGTAGACAAGATACAAGTTAAAGAGTTGTTCAGCTACAAATCGGTGACAAAAATATCATTTGACAGAAACAGATATTAAAAAAAACATTAATTAGAAGAAGAATTGACAAATTAATTATCTAAATTTTTTTGACTCAATTAATTTAATCATGAAAGATGAGAATCTGTGCTATCAGCTTTCCTTCAACAAATATAAGAAAGTGAAAGAAATAAGAAATGGAAGACGAAAGGAGGTGCCAAGTGAGTTTAGCCTTTTAAGGTTAAACTTATATAGCCAAAAATGAGGACTCACATTGAAAAAAAAAAAACATCTATCATTATTTAATTATTTTTATTAAATAATAATATGTTAAATTATTGGAAGGTGCAGATAGATTATGATGTAATATTGTTTTAAAATATGTATAAATATTTAAATAATTTCTAACTAGTATAATTAAAATATGTATACATTTATGAACAACTTTTTAAGATTATTAGTATACCATAAATAAAAAAGTTTAAAAAAAAAATTATCAATTTAGTCAAATAAATGTTTCCTATTAAATTGAATGATAATATGATTTTGGAAAGAATATATTCAATTATGTAAACCATTTTTGATAAAAAATATTCATGATAAAAAATAAATTTGATAAAGAATATTAATATACGCATTTGAGTTCTCCTAATCAACCTCCTTACACACAAGATTTCACAAGATTTTAGAAAGTAAAATTTGAACAAATAGAAAATATGAGGTGAAAATCTTTTGAATAAAATTCTTACATTTGCAGTGAATATATAACAATGTGAAAGAAGTGAGGGCCGAATAGCCAACAATATGAGCTTTTAGGCGTTTAGGTTAAAAATACTGTAACCGTGTGAGAATAAGGGAAGCGTAGAAAGTAGAAAGTGTAAGCTTTTATACTTTTAGGTTAAACTTGTGTACACAAATAACATTTTTAAAATTTACACAAATATTTATCATCTTTTAAAATAAGAATAAAACAAACAATTTTATTCAATAAAAAATTATCTCCATGGTTAAATAAAAGTTTCATTTTAAAATCTTTATGCAATTATCTCCATGGTTAAATAAAAGTTTCATTTTAAAATCTTTATGCAATTATCTCCATGGTTAAATAATTGTTTTTTATTAAAAAATTAATAAATACAGTTACAAATATGGTATAAATAGACAAAAAAATTTTCAAAGCTTTCAATATTTACATTGTTCTTAATACGTTGAGACTGTCTTGTTATCTTCTTGTATTTTACAGTTTTACCTTAGTCTCTTCTTAATTTTTGGACAAGAGGGTCATGGTACTTGTAAATATATTTCGACGCTCAAGTTTGTTGAAGATGGATGAAGCTCATCTCTACCTAGCCTTAGTGTGTTTGATGTAGATGTTAGCTAGTTTTGCTTTGTAGGTTGCAATGTGTCTTAGATGATCTTGTACTCTAGGGTTGTGTGTATTCAAGGTTGCCTTTTGCTACATGACCTATCCTAGATGCCTAACCAAGCATAGATCAAGCACTTGAAGTGGTTAAAAGTTTTTCCAAAAGCTTTTTAGAGTTTTCTCCAAAAATCAGGGTACTGCACAAAAAATAAATTTGTTTCTCTGTAAAAGAATAGGTTTATTTTCGGTGTGCTGAAAGGATTTTCAAAAGTTGGTTAGGGCACCAAAGGTACAACTCAGTCAGTTATTTCAGTTAGCTGAGTTGGCAGTTTTCCTAAAAATAAATATGTTTAGTTTAAAACTGAATCTGTTGTTTTCATAACAGCTTTTCAACTATTTTTTGAAAAGAAGTTAGAAACTGTTTTCTATACAAAGAAAAGCTTCTCTCACATGAAAGGATGCTGAGCAATTACGTTTTTGACAGAGATTAAACACTTTCTATGTGAGAAGAAGGATTGAAAAGAGTTTTTGAAAGGTTTTCCAAAGGGATTTTCAAGTGAGCTTGTTCTAGGAAAACTTTGATCTTGGTGAAGGTGCTGGTGCAGTTCTGCAACAAATTGAACTACTGGTTTTGAGTTCTTGCATCTTCTTTTCAGGTGTTATCTTTCCTTTATTCTGGTTTGTAAAAGTGTAAGTGTTAGTCACTCCTTGATATGGTTTCTTGGAGTGCAAGGTGTGCTGAAATAGGGTTTTTCAGCATTGGTTGTATTGTTCTTGTAGTGTTCAAGAACTGTTGTGTTTGTAAGTGATTGACACTGTTTTTAGTGGATTCCACCTTGGATTAAGGTGAAACTGGATGTAACTCTGTATGAGTGAACCAGTATAAAAAGCTGCTTGTCTTTTTCTCTCATCTCTGCACTCGTTTCTGGTTTTGCTTAATTATGTCAAGAACTGAATCTGTTCTTTTGAAATCAAATCTGTTAATTCTGGGTTTAATAAAAACTGTTCTTCCTGATCTGTTAAAGTTCTCTAATCACTAACAAAGTGTTTGTATATGGGGTTTTAATTGGTTTAAGAACAAATAGTCCTATTCATTAAATCCTAACAAAGATTCATTCTCTTTTGGAACCTTGTGTTGAATGAACTTGATTGATTTCTTGGTATAATGTGTACTATTCAAACTGGTAAAATTTAACCAATCTGATTCTGTTATACCTCTCTGTTGATTGCAATTTTAATCTGAACAAGGTCAAATTGTGTTAGACTGTTCTGAAGAATCAATCTGTTTCTTTTAAAAACAATATGTTCTTTTTCCTCTGATATACTGAAAACTGTTTGTATTTGCGAAAATTTTATATGTTCAATTCACCCCTCCTCTCTTGAAGTTAGACACTAATAGACCCAACAATTGGTATCAAGAGCTAGGGCTTGTATTTTGCTCAAGTGTATGCATGATGTCTGAGTTTAAAATGCCGTTTGCTGAAGGTGCGTCTATTAATAGACCTCCTATGTTTGGTGGTGTTAACTATGCTTTCTGGAAAATCAGGATGAAAATCTTTATGGAGTCTATTGACATGGGGATCTGGGATGCAGTGGTCAGTGGACCTTTTATACCTAAGCAGGTTGTCAAAGAAGAAACAATAAAGAAGCCTTGGTCTGAATGGAGTGAAACCGAGAAGAAGAAGGCCCAATATGACTCCTTAGCCAAGAATATCATCACCTCTGCACTGAATATAGATGAGTTCTTTAGAGTCTCTCAATGCAAATCAGCTAAGGAGATGTGGGAGGTACTAGAGGTAACTCATGAAGGGACTGATGATGTGAAACGGGCAAGGAAGCACTCACTAATTCAGGAATACGAACTGTTCAGAATGCAATCAGAAGAAAGTATGGCAGATGTGCAGAAACGATTTACACATATTGTAAATCACCTCACTGGCCTTGGTAAAGTCTTTGACAAGGAAGAGCTCAACATAAAGGTGCTGAAATGCCTTGATAGGAGCTGGAAGCCTAAGGTAACAGCAATCTCAGAATCCAGAGATTTATCCAAGATGTCCACTGCTGCACTTTTTGGAAAGCTGATGGAGCATGAAATAGAGCTGAAAAGATTGAAAGAACAAGAAATTGTGGAAAAGAAAGCCAAAGGAATTGCCTTGAAAACTACCATGGAACATGATACAAGTGAGGAAGAAGAGAATCCTGAACATGATGAGACATTGAGTCTGCTCACCAGAAAATTCAGCAGATTTCTTAGAAAGAAAAACCGTGACAGAACTCAACAAAAGAAGAGGTGTTCTAAATCCAATGATTCAAATTCTTCAAATTACACTTGTTTTGGATGTGGTAAACCAGGTCATATAAAGGCTGATTGTCCAAACAATCAAAACAAAGAAAAATCAGCAAGCAAGAAGAGTGAAAGAAGCAAAGGCAAAAGAGCATACATCTCATGGGAAGAAAATGATGTATCCTCATCTAGTGATTCTTCAACCGAAAGTGAGGAAGCAAATCTGTGCTTTATGGTGAATGATGAAGAATCTAACTCTGATTCAGTAAGTGATTTTTCTACTGATTCTGAAAATTATGATCAGCTGTTAATTGCATTTAAGGAAACACATGATGAAGCAAACAAATTAGCTGTAATTTGCAATAAATTGAATAGAGTAAATAGGGTACTTGAACCTAAGGTCAAAGCTCTTGAAGAAGAACTGCACAAAGCTAGAACTGAATTGGTTAGCCTTGAATTAACATGTTTGCATGCATCAATAAAAACCTGTGATAATTGTAAAAAGCTGGAAAAACAGGTTGAGTATTTGTTAAAAACACTTTTAAATTTCACCAAAGGAAGAGAAAATCTTGAAACTTTATTAGGTTCACAGAATGCTGTTTTTAATAAAAATGGTCTAGGATACAATCCTGGAATGAAAAACAATGTGAAAAAGTTGTCCAGTTTTTTTGTTCCTTCCAAAACAGGTTTTTCTTCTTTTAGTTGGTCTAATACAATGCATTTTGCAACCTGTTTTTATTGTATTAAGTCTGGACATATATCTAGAACATGTAAAGCTAGAAGGTACCTTGTTCCAAAAGGGTTGGCCAAATGGCTTCCTAAGGAAAGGTATTAATCATGTTGGACCCTAAACTTGGAAGGGGTACCATATGTGTTAAATTTGTTTTGTTTTGCAGAAAAACAGCAGGAAAAATCAGTGGTACTTGGATAGCGGGTGCTCAAAGCACATGAATGGTGATGTCACCCAATTCACAAATCTGAAACTTAAAGCTGAAGGACACGTCACATATGGAGATAATAATAGAGGAAGGATTCTTGGAAGAGGAAATGTTGGTACTGCAGACTCAACCACTATTGAGAATGTACTATATGTTGAAGGGCTAAAGCATAGTCTTCTAAGCATTAGCCAGCTGTGTGACAAGGGATACAAGGTCAATTTCGAAGCCAACACTTGTACAATTTCAAATGAAATTTCTGGTAAGGTGCTTTTCACAGGAAAAAGGGTAAACAACATCTATCTCTTAGGTATTATGAAGAGCTGTTCTGAAAATGAGTGTTTGTTATCTAAAAGTGATGAGTCATGGCTGTGGCATAGGAGGCTAGCTTATATTCACAGAAATCACTTGAATAAGCTAAAGTCTAAGGAACTAGTTTCTGGTTTACCAAACATAAAATTTTAGAATAACAGATTGTGTGATGCTTGTGTAAAGGGAAAACAGATAAGAACTTCATTTAAATCTAAAGATAGGGTTTCTACAAATAAAGCCTTGGATGTTTTACACATGGACTTGTTTGGACCATCTAGGACTGCTAGCTTAGCTGGAAATTACTATGCCTTGGTGATTGTTGATGACTTTTCAAGATATACATGGACCTTGTTTCTTGCTTCTAAAAATGATGCATATAAAGCCTTTAAGAAACTTGCTAAGGTTCTGCATAATGAAAATGAAAATAGGATAAAACAGATTTGTAGTGATCATGGGGGAGAATTTCAAAATGCAAAATTTGATAGATATTGTGAAAAACATGGGATCACACATAGTTATTCTGCTCCTAGGACACCCCAACAAAATGGTGTAGTTGAAAGGAAGAATAGGTCATTAGAGGAGTTAGCTAGGACCATGTTAAATGAATCTGGTTTACCTAAATATTTTTGGACAGATGCAGTATACACTGCTTCTTATGTGCTTAACAGAACTTTGATTAGACCAATTCTTAAGAAAACTCCCTATGAATTGTATAAAGGTAGGAAGCCTAGCATTAGCCATCTTAGGGTTTTTGGCTGCAAATGTTTTGTTCTAAATAATGGTAAAGACAATCTGGGGAAATTTGATCCTAAATCAGATGAGGGAATACATATTGGATAAGCTATAAATGGTCATGCTTATAGAGTGTATAACAAAAAATTGCTTGCAGTAGAAGAATCTATACATGTTGTATTTGATGAAACAGATTTCTCTGTGCCTAAATCTGTTCTGGATGAACCTGGTATGGATGATTTAAGAACCATTTTGCAAAAGAATTAATCTAGTGAGCCTGATGCAACTAATCAAAATTCTGTCAAAGAATCTACTGTGAATGCAGGATTGCCTAAGGAATGGAAGACACCCAGGGATCTTACACTAGACAATGTAATTGGTAAAATTGAGAAAGGAGTCTCAACAAGGAATTCACTTAATAATTTCTGCAGAACAGTGGCCTTTGTTTCACAGATTGAGCCTAAAAGTCTAGAAGAAGCACTGCAAGACAACAATTGGATAACAGCAATGCAGGAAGAACTGAACTAGTTTGAATACAATGAAGTGTGGACTTTGGTTCCAAGAAAGCATGAGATGAATATCATAGGAACCAAGTGAGTGTACAGGAACAAGATGGATGAACATGGGGCTATCACTAGAAATAGAGCAAGGCTGGTTGCTAAAGGTTATAACCAAGAAGAGGGAATTGATTTTGGTGAAACCTATGCACCAGTAGCACGTCTTGAAGCTGTCAGATTACTCCTAGCATTTTCCAGCGTACAAGGTTTCAAGTTGTTTCAAATGGATGTCAAGAGTGCATTGTTAAATGGTTACATTAATGAAAAGGTGTTTGTATCTCAGCCTCCAGGGTTCGAAGATCATAAAAATCCAGAGCATGTGTACATGCTTAAGAAGGCGTTATATGGATTGAAGCAGGCACCTAGGCAATGGTATGAGAGGCTAAGTGAATTTCTGCTCTCTCAAGGATATAACCGTGGCAATTCTGATAAAACCCTGTTCATAAAGAAGAAAAGAGAAGACATTATACTTGTGCAAGTCTATGTGGATGATATTATCTTTGGATCCACAAATGAAGAGATGTGTGAAGACTTTGTGAAAACAATGAAGAGTGAGTTTGAGATGTCAATGTTAGGGGAAATGAATTTCTTCCTTGGACTACAAGTGAAACAACTCAAGGATGGAATTTTCATAAGTCAAGAAAAGTACTGCAAGGAGCTGCTTAAGAGGTTTGATATGGATCAATGCAAAGCAATCAACACTCCTATTTCAACAAGCTGCCAGCTGGAACAAGATTGTGCAGGAAAATCAGTGGATCAATCTAAGTACAGGGGTTTAATTGGTTCTTTGTTATACCTAACTGCTAGCAGGCCTGACATTATGTTTGCTGTGTGCTTATGTGCTAGATATCAATCTGATCCAAAGGAATCACACTACAATGCAACAAAGAGAATTCTGAAATACTTGCAAGGATCTAAGGATGTTGGATTATGGTATCCTAACAATGTATCTTTAAACTTAACTGGTTTTTCAGACTCTGACTTTGCAGGTTGCAAGGTTGATAGGAAAAGCACAAGTGGGACTTGTCACATGCTTGGATCAAGTCTAATCTCATGGCATTGCAAGAAACAGGCTTGTGTTGCTCTCTCTACAGCAGAGGTAGAATACATAGTTGCTGGAAGTTGTTGTGCTCAAACCTTATGGCTAAGGCAGCAACTAAGTGATTTTGGAATTCTATTAAACAAGATACCTATAAATTTTGATAATACTAGTGCTATAAATCTGTCTAAGAATCCTGTCATGCATTAAAGAACTAAACATATTGAAATTAGACATCACTTTCTAAGAGAACATATAGCTAATGGAACTTGTGATATCAAATTCATTGGCACTGAATTTCAATTGGCTGATCTTTTTACTAAACCTCTTGCTAAAGATAGGTTTTATTTTCTTCTAAATGAATTGGTTATCATTAGCTTAAATTGTCCTCTGCAGTAAAAATTTCAATCTGTTACTTTTTTTTTAACATGTTTTGTTCTCTGTTTCAGAATCACAGCTGTGACTAGGAAAGAGAAAGATATTTTTTTTTCTCTCTCTCTCACTTTATATTTGACTGCTTTTACGGTTATTAACCAGCAGGTCTATGACAATTAGCATGTGGGTATCCTAACTGATTGGATATTGTGTAGGTGCAACAGATTTGATTTATCAAACTGAAATCTAGTTCCAATATATTCTTACGTAAATCAACACCTGAACTTGCTGTACCACAAGAATAAAATTTTGAGCATATCTGATTGATTTGATTTTTTTTAACCCATAAGTCTTGAAATCTGATTAAATTGATTTCCTTTAAAATTTGTGATTTTGAAATCTGATTTAAAGCTCTATATAAACCTGGCACTAATCAATTGTTTTTCACACCTTCTCATCTCTGCTACGAGCTGTCCAGGTTCAAACAAATTACTGTGTTTAGTTTCTATCTTAAAATGATCATGTGAACTGTTACTAACCCTTCTTCTAGCTGGTTTATCTTTAGGTGACTAAATGCAGGTAACAACAGATCAAGCATGGCATCCTCTTCACACAGAAAGAAGAAATCCAAAGAGCAATCTAACAGCAGCCAAGGCATTCTAGAAAACTGGTTTGCTGGAGATTCTGAAGTTATGACAAGGTTCATCCATGAGACAAACAGAAAGCAAGTCAATATGCCCAAGGTGCTGAAATTCTCATGGTTAAGGGAAGAAAATCTGACTAAAGCAAAAACTCTGCTCAAGCATCAAAAGCTGAAAAACTTCTTAGAAATGATTGGAAATTTCTATCCAGACTTGGTGAAAGTGTTCTACAGCAATCTGGTTCAAGATGGCAAAAATCTGGTCTCCCATGTGAAAGGTGTGAAGCTGAAAATTACAAGGGAAATATGGAGCAATGTGGGAGGAATCAAATATTCAGGAATGAAGGTTAGCAAAGGGAATATTGCTGGAATTCAAAGGTTCAACAAAATGCAGTTTTACAGGAGCTGTGTTATAAATCTTGCTGAACCAGTAGCTAGATTTCATGCTGGAAATCTGACATTAATTCGAAGACTCCTAGCCTACATAATTGCTTGGCAGCTGACTCCAAGAGGAAGTAATCATGTTACTCTCCATGAAGAGGATTTGATTCTGCTATACTGTATAATGAATCAACTCAAGGTAAATTGGGTGAGTACAATGGTAGAGCATATGCTCAAATCCACACGGCTTCCAGATTATCGTTTTCCATATGCTATTTTTGTGTCAAAGCTAATTGATTATTTTGAAGTTGATACTACAAATGAGAGAAATGACACCATTAAGGCAGGAAGTGAAATAGACAACTCCACTCTCTTGAAGATGGGGTTCCAAAAGGAGGATGACAGCTGGATATTTAGAAGGAATGCTGCAAATAGAGCTGAAAATGAAGCAGCTGATTCAGCAGATGAAGAAGAAGAAAATGCTGATGGTGTGCAGCACATGGATGAGTCACCAACCCACTCTTCTGCAAAGGAGGATGTTGCTGCTACAAGCCAAAATGCACTGGTTGCTTATGAGGAACCTGTGTATAGAGGTGAACCTCTATCCATGTTCGAAAGACAAGTTCTAAGCAGCTGGACACACTCACATATGACCAAAAGGCACATTATGAAATGGCTCAAGCCAGGTTTCAACACCTGTATGACCAAATTGAAGGAGTTCAGGAACAACTAGCTGAGCTTTACTACCACAACAAGTGATCCTATTTCATAGTCTTTATCTTTTATATCTTGTTGAACAATTTGGTTTTAGTCTGTTGTCTTTATTCTGCACTAGTTTTAGTCGGGTTTTGGTTTGTAATAGAAATCTATACTGGTTGTTTGTTTGAACTGTTATGAATATCTATGGTATGTATTTATCCCATGCTTTATTCTGTTTGATGAATCCAAAGGGGGAGAAGAACAGAGAAACATCTCACAAAGGTTGATGTTCTGGTTCAAGCTTCAGGGAGGTAGCACAAAACTCACACAATGTTATATTCTGTTTTTATTTCTAAATGTTGTTGTGCAGGTTTTGGCAGTTAGTACTGTGCAAGTTCTGATCATCAAAGTATGCAAAGCAAAGGGGTTTTGTCTCCATCAAACAGGGGGAGATTGTTGAAGATGGATAAAGTTCATCTCTACCTAACCTTAGTGTGTTTGATGTAGATGTTAGCTAGTTTTGCTTTGTAGGTTGCAATGTGTCTTAGATGATCTTGTACTCTAGGATTGTGTGTATTCAAGGTTGCCTTTTGCTACATGACCTATCCTAGATGCCTAACCAAGCATAGATCAAGCACTTGAAGTGGTTAAAAGTTTTTCCAAAAGCTTTTTAGAGTTTTCTCCAAAAATCAGGGTACTGCACAAAAAATAAATTTGTTTCTTTGTAAAAGAATAGGTTTATTTTTGGTGTGCTGAAAGGATTTTCAAAAATTGGTTAGGGCACCAAAGGTACAACTCAGTCAGTTATTTCAGTTAGCTGAGTTGGTAGTTTTCCTAAAAATAAATCTGTTTAGTTTAAAACTGAATCTGTTGTTTTCATAACAGCTTTTCAACTGTTTTTTGAAAAGAAGTTAGAAACTGTTTTCTATATAAAGAAAAGATTCTCTCACATGAAAGGATGCTGAGCAATTACGTTTTTGACAGAGATTAAACACTTTCTATGTGAGAAGAAGGATTGAAAAGAGTTTTTGAAAGGTTTTCCAAAGGGATTTTCAAGTGAGCTTGTTCTAGGAAAACTTTGATCTTGGTGAAGGTGCTGGTGCAGTTCTGCAACAAATTGAACTACTGGTTTTGAGTTCTTGCATCTTCTTTTCAGGTGTTATCTTTCCTTTATTCTGGTTTGTAAAAGTGTAAGTGTTAGTCACTCCTTGATATGGTTTCTTGGAGTGCAAGGTGTGCTGAAATAGGGTTTTTCAGCATTGGTTGTATTGTTCTTGTAGTGTTCAAGAACTGTTGTGTTTGTAAGTGATTGACACTGTTTTTAGTGGATTCCACCTTGGATTAAGGTGAATCTGGATGTAACTCTGTATGAGTGAACCAGTATAAAAACCTGCTTGTCTTTTTTTCTCATCTCTGCACTCGTTTCTGGTTTTGCTTAATTATGTCAAGAACTGAATCTGTTCTTTTGAAATCAAATCTGTTAATGGTGTGTTTAATAAACACTGTTCTTCCTGATCTGTTAAAGTTCTCTAATCACTAACAAAGTGTTTGTATATGAGGTTTTAATTGGTTTAAGAACAAATAGTCCTATTCATTAAATCCTGACAAAGATTCATTCTCTTTTGGAACCTTGTGTTGAATGAACTTGATTGATTTCTTGGTATAATGTGTACTATTCAAACTGGTAAAATGTAACCAATCTGATTCTGTTATACCTCTCTGTTGATTGCAATTTTAATCTGAACAAGGTCAAATTGTGTTAGACTGTTATGAAGAATCAATCTGTTTCTTTTAAAAAACAATATGTTCTTTTTCCTCTAATATACTGAAAACTGTTTGTATTTGCGAACATTTTATATGTTCAATTCACCCCTCCCCTCTTGAACTTAGACACTAATAGACCCAACAAAGTTAACTTTGATTCCAGTAGAAACTCAAAGAAAAATCAAATATATATGTTAATAATCGCATAAAATCTACCTATCATTGTCTTGGTGGTATCCCTTTATTTATATTATTCTATATGAGCTTATACCTATATTGATGAATAGGATAGGCTCAAATATCTTCTAATTATATTTTTTTGACATTGTTTTGGATGTATTGCTAATTATTTTTGGTTAATCATCTTGAGATAACGTGTTTTGTATATCGGGAGTTTAATGGACCTATTTCGAGGTTGTACACAATTTATATTACGAAAACTATAAATGTGACTTGAATCATCTTGGATATAACGGTGTTAAGGTCTTCTTGGCATTCTGGAGACTTCTCGGTTCCAATAATACATTGACACCCCATACTCGAATTTGCTTTATGAACAATCTTGAAAGAGAAATTTACTTTTCTTTACCAAGATCCTTTCAGTACCGTGTAGTATACTGGATCCCTAGACTGACCCCCTAGACTGGAATATGCGAAAGTGTACGAATAGTCTATAAAAGTTTGTATAATCCTTTAGAGTTGTACTTGTCAGAGATTAACAAGCTTCATGAAACGTAGCCATTGAATGTGAAAGGATCTTATGGTTGAGGACTTGCAACTCTACACTTTCGCTTGCTGAGGATCACGTGTGTTAGAGATGTGAGAGGTTGTGAGTTCAAACTAGAGCAATCCAATGGTTGAGGTGTGGCGCTTTGATTGATATTTCTTGCCACTTGGAGTCTATAAATAATGGTTTCCTTTGGACCATTATACCCACTACCTTTTCTTTGCTCTTGCCGTATAACTATTGGTTTGAGATATCTAAGAGTTCTCTCACCAAGGTAAATTGTGTCTTCTCTTTCCTCTTCTAGTAGTTCATCTTTTATGTCTTTGAGAGAGTTCGATAACCTTGAAAAATGAGCATTTTGGGATGATGTAGAGTTAGTTTATTAATTAGGTGAAAATTTCCCTAACTCTAGCAAGACTCCCCAAGTTAGTCGAGAGAGGTTTCCAATGAAGGGAAGGCCAATGATAGGAATGCTCTAATGAATTTGGAGGTTGAGAAGTAGTCTGAGAACGTTCTTCCCCCGAAGAGTGAGTATGAGTTGATGGATTCTCATATTGGATTCTTGTGTTCAGGAATATTTTTCTAAGTAGGTGTTGTCATATTAATTGTAGTTTTTTTCCTACAGTATAGATATCTCAGAACCCGAGATTTTGATTGGAATATTGCTCTCAGTCGAGTGACAACATCTGTCATGGACGAGAAGATTCACGTTCTATTTTTTTCTACTTTTATTCGTGTCTGATAATGGACAATCATGTCCATTTTCCACTAAATAAGTTTACAATGGGAGTTCTTCGTGTCTTAAACACAACGACCACCCAACTTCATCCAAATAGTTGAGGTTCAAGCTTTTCATATTTTGTGTTATGTTATGTGCTTGAAGGCTACGCCTCAAGAGTTTCTTCACTATTGTGGTACAAGGCATGAAGATCAAGTAGGGTGACTATCTTTAATCATTAAACCGAGGAATTGTCTTCTCGCGCTCTTTACTTCTCTGTATATAATAATTTGAAGGTGTTTTCCTTAAAGCCTTTATCAAGAAGCAGAGTCAGTCCTACTTTTATAGCAACGATGCTCTTAGGTTTTCGCTATACTAGACTAAGGATGCCGTAAGATATCGTGTATGGTTGAAGTCTTTAATGAATAGTGAGGACTTGTAGATTTTGTCTGTGTTTTGATCGACTCCCTCGTAAAATTTCTATCTAAATACTCCTCGACACATATTTATCGCCTTGTCGTGCTCATGATATTGACAATATGATCATTGTTTTTAAGAAATGCTTATGATTTTCACTCGCCTAATTTTTTTTTTAATGATGCAGATATAATAACTTATGTCATTCTTCAGGGTAGCAAAATATATTTCAAGGAGCTTTGTCTCAATAGACAAAGTAAAGGGAAAAGTCACTCCCGACCCTTTGCATGTTGATCCTCTTGTCGACCTCTGGCCTCCCTCTAATCCACAAAAGCACTACAAGGACAAAAAAACGGGTAAGTCTTCATGGAAATTTATTGTAAGGACCTAATTTGACTGGACTCCAAAAAATGCATATCAGACTAATGAGGCGGTTGCAAGCTTTATCGTGACTTTCAAACTTCGGAAACAATTTCCATTAGTTTGAACTATGGCAAGAGAGAAAATGTACTTGTCAGGTAGTCCCGATGAAGTTCATGACGCGTTCATGGAGTTGTCTTCTCAAGCATCAGAATTGAAGAAGAAGAACGATAGCCTAAAGGTTAAGGCTCTAATGAAAGAGTTGGCTAAGTCAGCCACCTCTCTATAAGTCGTGCTTGAAGCCAACTTAGTGATGGCTAACATAAACAAATAGTTGGAGGATCAAGCTACTCAACTAAAAGCTAACCAGAGTTATTAGTTGACTCTAAGATTAAATTTTCTTGTAGTGAATTATAATATTATTGAAAGTAGTTGTGGCTCGGCAATTTCTTCTTGGATGCACCTATAAATATTTCTTTTATACAATGTTTGACTCCTAAGTAATGTAAGACTATTGGATGTACAAGAACAAGTTTCTCAACTAAGAGTTAATGAAAGGAGAATTCATCTTTAGGATGACTTTTTTTCATTTTCATAGACAACGTCAATATTCTAATCTCAAATTCGTTAAGATAACATCATCTTGTTCAAATACTACATTTGAAATGTTTCGACTTTTTTTGTGAATAGTATGGAAATTTTAAACAAATTCCCCAACTAACTATTGTTCATTTATTAGAAGGAGATTAATGCAGTACCCTTATGCTGGGGTTTGTTACTGCTTTATGTTGTTGTTAGCATGCCCACTGTTACCCATTTTCTTATGTTGTCTGACATCAAGTATTGGAGTAAATTGATGCAAGTCTGGACCATTAGTCACGGTAATTGATTAATGCAGGAAGTGTATTTGTTGATGATATTTGTAAAAGGGTTGAGAGACTTCTAAATTATCTTTTTCAATTTAATTTTTCTAACAAATAATCATTTACTGTTTATATGTGAGAATTCGATTTGTGAGAGCCAAATTTCACTTATTATTTTTATTTATAGTATGATCCTCTTGGAATTAATTCGGATCCCGAAGAACCGAATTTTGGATGCAAATTTAAATTTTTCTTTTCTACTTTAATTTTTCCTGTTTTAAAATTAATAAATTACACTACCTATATTCTTATTTTAATTCTCGTAGAGACGTAGCATTGAAATGCTCAACTAGGTTATCAATGTGGCATTGAGATGCTCAACTAGGGTATTGAGATGCCCAAGACTGCAGCAAGGAAATAACTGGTGAACTGCTGCACCCTCATCCATTTGCAGATAGAGATGCTCATCCATTTCCAGTCATGCATGGACTTTGATTGCTACAACGTTAAAGCCATCTGCATATGTCAAACATGCTTCATTGCTGGATTCCTTTTACTGTGAGATCAAAGACATGCATTGGTACATCAGTGACAGAAGTATTATTGCAAACGACATCAACTTTCAACGAAAAGTGTGCCCACTGCTCTCTCTTCCTTCTTTTATTTTCAGAAAATTTCTCTGCTTTCTGATCAAATTTGGTTGATCCACCAGCTATCTTAGAAAGCTACACATTCATATTATTCTCTCTCTCATTTCATTTTACTGATTAAATTAGCAGGGATATAGAGTTGAAACAAGGGTAAGTTTTTTAAAGCTTTTTCTTGGCAAGTGATATGTGTTGATTTTGGCTTAATCCCAAGTCCCACATCGGTGGGTTCATTGTTTGGGAAGGAGGTTTGAGGGTTATAAATTAAACTCTCCCCCTTCACTGTTAAATATCCCAATTTGTAATATCTTCTCTCATAGTAATAAAAGTGAGCTGTTTTTGCTGTGCTCGGAGATTAGGCTAAACAGGCCGAACTCCGTTAACAATTTTCGGGTGTGTTCTTTCCTCTTTATCTCTTTTATTATTCCGCTTTATTTATTCAATATTATTTGTCGGGTAGCTCTGTTAGAGTTTTGTTTTAGTGGGAAAATTACCCGTTTTTCCCAACAAGTGGTATCAGAGCCGAAGGTTCGCCTTGGGTTGTTTGAAATTATTTGTAATATTGAATATTATATTGTGAGTCTGTAATGGCAAATTCGGATCAAGAAGGGAAGGCTCTGCAAGATGCAAATGTTGCAGAAAGCAAAAGTGATGTGTTGATTGTCTCGCTTTCAGCATCATTGCATCCAGATGAGTGGATATTGGATTCAGGTTGTACCTATCATATGTGTCCCATTCGGGAATGGTTCTTTGATTTTCAAGAACTCGATGGCGGGGTTGTTTACATGGGTAATGATAATCCATGTAAGACAGTCGGGATAGGTTCAATCAAATTGCGGAATCACGATGGATCCACCAGAATTTTGCGGGATGTACGGTACGTGCCAAAGTTGAAGAAGAATCTCATCTCATTGGGGGCTTTAGAATCTAAAGGCCTAGTTGTGACGATGCGAGATGGAATTCTTAAAGCAACTTCGGGAGCACTGGTGATGTTGAAAGGCGTGATAAAGAACAATTTGTATTACTATCAAGGTAGTACAGTGGTGGGGACAGTAGCGGCAGCAACTTCTAACTCTAAGAAGGATGCTGAGGCAACGAAGTTGTGGCATATGAGGTTGGGACATGCTGGAGAGAAATCCTTGCAAATTCTTACCAAGCAAGGATTGTTGAAAGGTACGAAGGCTTGCAAACTTGAATTTTGTGAGCATTGTGTTCTGGGAAAGCAACGAAGAGTGAAGTTTGGCACTGCAATTCACAATACCAAGGGTATTCTGGATTATGTGCATTCAGATGTGTGGGGACCTGCCAAGACTCCGTCAATCGGAGGTAGGCATTATTTTGTCACTTTTGTGGATGATTTTTCCAGGAGAGTTTGGGTGTTTACTATGAAGAACAAAAATGATGTGCTTGAAATTTTCCTTAAGTGGAAAGCTGAAGTTGAAAACCAGACAGGAAGGAAGATTAAGGTTCTCCGAACAGACAATGGAGGAGAATACAAGAGTGATCCGTTCCTGAAGGTATGTCAAGATTGTGGCATAGTTCGGCACTTCACTGTTAGAAAAACACCACAGCAGAATGGGGTGTCGGAGCGTATGAACAAGATACTTGTGGAGAAAGTTCGTTGTATGTTGTCTAATGCTGAGTTAGGCAGAGAGTTTTGGGCTGAGGCTGTGACATACGCTCAACATCTCGTCAATCGTTTGCCATCATCTGCTATAGATGGCAAAACCCCGTTAGAGGTATGGTCTGGAAAACCTACAACTGATTATGATTCTTTGCATATTTTTGGTTCTATTGCATATTATCATGTGATTGAATCAAAGTTGGATCCACGGGCAAAGAAGGCTCTTTTCATGGGCTTTAGTCCTGGAGTGAAGGGATACCGTTTGTGGTGTCTAGAGGCAAAGAAGACGATTATCAGCAGGGATGTTACCTTTGATGAATCTGCCATGTTAAAGAAGGTAAATCCAGAAGGAGCTGATAGTACTCCACAACAGGTGGAGTGTGCCCGGAAGCAGGTGGAGTTTGAGCCGACAGTGGTGATCCCAACACGAAATACCACAAGTGACTCTCCTATGGTAGAAGAAGAGTCGGATGAGGAAGAGGTTCCTACCCAAGAATCTCAACAACAATCAGCGCCAATTGCAGTTAGAAGACAGAGACGAGACATTCAGAAGCCTACTCGTTTCATGGATATGGTTGCCTATGCACTTCCAGTTGTTGATGACATTCCATCCACTTACCCAAAAGCCATTCTGAGTTCAGAGAGTGGTAATTGGGCGGGTGCGATGGAAGAGGAGATGCAGTCTTTGAAGAAGAACAAGACGTGGAAGTTGGCACAATTACCAAGAGGTAAGAAGGCAATTGGGTGCAAATGGGTATTTGCAAAGAAAGAAGAATTTTCTAATAAAGAAGATGTTCGCTACAAGGCAAGGTGGTTACAAGGGCCAAGTTTGAATATTGTTTAGACTTGGTTAATATTTTGCACATTTGAAGTTGGCGTCCGGAGGCGCAAATTTGAAGCACTGTAAAGTTTGTTTTTGTTATGTTTTGAGAAGATTTGTTTTAGGTGAGACTTGAAATTAAGCCAAGGTGGAGATTTGTTGATTTTGGCTTAATCCCAAGTCCCACATCGGTGGGTTCATTGTTTGGGAAGGAGGTTTGAGGGTTATAAATTAAACTCTCCCCCTTCACTGTTAAATATCCCAATTTGTAATATCTTCTCTCATAGTAATAAAAGTGAGCTGTTTTTGCTGTGCTCGGAGATTAGGCTAAACAGGCCGAACTCCGTTAACAATTTTCGGGTGTGTTCTTTCCTCTTTATCTCTTTTATTATTCCGCTTTATTTATTCAATATTATTTGTCGGGTAGCTCTGTTAGAGTTTTGTTTTAGTGGGAAAATTACCCGTTTTTCCCAACAATATGATGATGACACATTTTGTATGTTTAATTTCCCTCTCTATACATAAATTAGATCTTTGTATGTGAGTTCCCAAAGACTTTAGGGTTACAACTTATCTATATATATTTAGAATGAATAAATAAATTGTTTTGCTATCATCAAATAAAATTATAATAATTTTTAAAAACATCGATGATTATCAATTATCACACAATAAGTCATAGAATTCCATATAACAATTGCATATCCCTTAACTAAAATTATCCCACACCATTTATCCATTTTTTTACTTAATTAAACTTATTTTAAGCATTATAAATTCATTTCAACCTAAATCTATTTTCTTTAACATCATGTGGATGTATATGAATTATAATTTTTTTAATCAACAAAAAAAAATAATCAAATAAAAAAGAGCACTTGAGAGTGTTCAATCCTTAGTCAGTTTAACATATTTTTTCCAACACCAACCGAAAAACAGGTTACATCCAAAGATAGAAAACAAAAGAGACACTAGTTGGAAGATAGAATTTCGTTTGAATATCATGATGGAATTCTATTCTGCATTTACCATTTTACCACATACCTTAAAGGAAATTATGATGTTTAGGGTAAAATGGTAAAATTGAATGGATTAGAATAGTTTCTTTTTAAAAGCAATGGATTAGAATAGTTTGATTGAATATGTTAAATTAAATTATGATGTTAAAATGGTAATGGAATGTTTAGAATAGTTTCTTTTTATCAGTAATGGATTAGAATAGTTTGATCGTATAACTTAAATGAAATTATGATGTTAAAATGGTAATGGAATGGAATAGAATAGTTTTTTTTTTATCAGTGGATTAGAATAGTTTGATTGTATAGGTTGGGAATAATAGAAAATTTAACTATAACACTTGTGTAATGAAGGTTGCTTTTGTTTTATGTTTCTATGTTCCATTTTATTTGTCAAATTTTCATATCCATGTAGATGTTATATGCATATTATGATATTAATCATCATAAAAGTTGTGTTTGTCTAACTCAATATAAGCAGTAAATTAGTAAAAAAAATATCATTAACTTAGTAATTTTTTTTATCAACAAAACTTAAACTGAAAATAGTATAGTAAAATGTATAGTAAAATATATCTTGAACTTAGTACATAACAAACATATCTTGAAAATAAACAGTGTAGTAAAACATATCTTGAATTTATTACATAACAAACATATCTTGAAATTAAACATAAAAACATATCTTGAATTTAGTACATAACAAACATATCTTGAAATTAAACAAAAAAACATAGTACAAATTTAAGAAAAGAATAAAAAATCTATGGTTTGGTTTTGTTGCACTAAATGTCTTCTTTTCATGTGGTTGACCGATTATTGTACAAAGGTTGAGACACCCCTGAAGTGTCCCTCTAAATTTTACTCTAAATTTTATTTTATTCTTTGCTGATAAAAAAACAAATTTAAAAAAAGAAAACATAAAAGTGATAGAGTTACTCAATATCTAGTGAATCATTTAGTTGTTTTTCTAAGTACTCCCAAATGATATCACTTGTTGCCTTATATTTCACGAACAAATGTCATGACCTCAAACTATATGCGAGGTTTGTATTTTTTTGCATAAGCAACCACATATTGTAGATCATCACTTATGAATTGCGATGACATGAGTTCGTCACTGATGATATGACCATTGCAGTACACCAAAGCCATTGAAAACCCATTCTCTGACAATGAAAAATATAAAATATTAATTACATATTTAATGCAAAAGTAATTGTTGAAAATCCATATTAATTAAACTTAAAAAGCATCAACGACTAATCTACACATTATTACTAAGAAACGATGATTTTCAGTGAATTGTGCAAGCTAAGATTCCACCAAGATTAATTTCTCACACATACAGTTTTCTTTTATAAAAAAAGCATATATTAATAAAACTACAAAAATACCTAATAAAATGCAGCAACGAACTAACATGTCTTGAGAGAAAATTTTCATCAAAAAATTGATTATTATTTTTAATCTGCATCATTTTATTTTTCTTCCAAAATTCTTTTTCAATACATAAACTTTGATAAAATTTGTGAACAAGAACATACCTATAAATATCAAGGTTTTGGGTGCATTGTTATATAATTTTTCTTTGTTTTGTCTTGAGGAATTTCTTTGTTGCATCACAATTGAAAGCAGAAAATGCATCTCCAATAGCAATGCTTTACTACTTTGCAAGCCTTTTGTTAAGGTGAAACTGGAGTCACCTGAAAACTCACCACCTTCTGCCACCATCGTTGCATCAGATCTTAATGGGATGTCCTGTTTAAGTCAAATTAGTATGAACTTTGCCATCTAACATTATCTATATATATATAACCTTATTAAGTATGATTTCAATTATTGTATTTGCGTTGTTACATTAATAAAGTATAATATATACGAATTGAATTAATTGTAGTGTGTTATCAAATTTTGTTGGGTTAAACCATAACATTTAACCACTGCATGTGAGAATACATATACAATACTTAATGTCTAACAACACAATACATGAATCATATTCAGAAAGAGTTAAATTAATTAAAATGGGTATAAATCCACCCATACTTAGTTGCCATAACTTAAAATAGGTTGCAACAACAAGACATATGAAATAAAGATAAAATACTAATAAAAAAATAAAATAAAAGATTCAAAGAGTTTGTGAGCTCGAGTTACTCTTCCTATGAGGTGGAGGGAGGTGGGATTTATATTTTCAAAGAAAAATTGAAAAAGTTAAAAACAGATTTAAAGGTTTGGAACAAAGAAGTTTTTTGGTGATGTGAATACTGCTAGTAAGGAAATTCAAAAGAGGTTAGATGAGTTAGATGCCCAAGATGATGATTGTGGGTTACCCGAGGAAGAAAAGGAAGAAAGCAAGTCTCTTTTTGCTGAACTTACCAATTCTAAGCTTAAGCAAGAGGCGATTTTGTTTCAGAAAGCAAGGCAAAGGTGGATAAATCAGGGGGATCATAATACATTTTTTTCATTCGTCGGTAAATTGGAGAAGGGTAAGGAATCAGCTGCATGGGGTTTATGTTAACAACATATGGAGTGAGGATAAGGAAGTGGTCAAGGAGAAGGTTCGTGAGTTCTTTGAAGTCAAGTTTGCTAGGAACAATGCATGTCAGGTTAGACTGGATAATGTTAGGTTCAATTCCATTTCAGATTCTGACAATGATTTGTTGATTGGTGTTTTTTCTGAGGAAGAGGTCAGAGCAGCAGTGATGAGAATCAAATAAATGAGGCTTTTATTAATGAAGGGAGAGGTCATTCACCTACACATTTGAAGTTCTTCCTTCTAGTCTTTTCAAAATTAAAAAGAAGACATAAAATAAAGAGAGGATCAAGCCATAAAGCCAAAGAAGTCTACAAGCTTTCAAGAATAGGCTTCATTTAAATATCTCTCTTTATAGTTTCTTTTATAAATTTGTAAATAATATAGAATGTTTAAATACATAGTTTTTAGGAAAGGTGCTTAGAGGGAAACCTTAGATACCTCTTTTGTAAAAGCATCTTTAGGCATTAGTTTAGAATTTTCTAGAAGGTGACTCTTCATGCTTCACTTTAGGTGCTAGAAGTGAGTAGCATGCAAGGGACTTTTGGTTAGCTTGTTTTGTAAGCTTCATGACCAGCCCTTGCTCCTATAAAAGGAGGGCTTAGGTCCTTCATAATGCAGATTTGGAATTTGTAGTATCAAAACTCTCCCAAATTGGTGATTGAGTGTAGTGAGAACTTGTCTTCTCCTCTTCCTAGTCTCATCTTGAGTGCCTTGGTTCTCTCAAGTGGCGGCATTGCACACTTATCTTGGAGCCTTCACACTTCAAGTGGCGTGTTCATCAACCAAGAACTACAACCACATAAGTCCTCTTTCTTCTCCATCTTCTCATTCCATTTTCGTGCCTATTTGAATTCCTAAACATGTCTTAGGTTCTTTTTTTGCTTTCTATTCGGTGTTCTTGCTTATTTTCATGTTTCAATCGGTTCATCTTCTTTCTCCTTGGATTTGTTTGGTGCATTTCAGTTTTGAAGCATTTTAATCGGTTCATTTCATTTGTTATGCATTTTAATCGGTTCATTTGCATTTTTACATCTTTTAATCGGTTCAATTGGCAAGAAATGGGTCTTCCATGTGAGTTTGGTGTTTGGTGCAAGTTTTGGTGAGTTCTTGATTATAGAACCTTGATCCAATTCTATTAAAAGTGCCTAAGCTATCTCCAACTCAAGTTGATTCCTAAGAATGTCAAGAATCATTCATATTGTGCTATTGGAATCACATCATGCAGTATGGTGTTGTGATAGCTCAAAGAGTTCCGACCCTAATGGATTTAATTTCGGTTTTCTAAAAGCGTGTTGGGACATATTGAAAAAGGATATGGTGGCGACAGTGAAGGATTTTGCGATTAAAGGTCATTGGCCCAGAGGTTCAAACACGTCATTTGTCTGTTTGATTCCAAAAGTAGAGAATCCTTAGCAGCTCGGGGAGTTTAGACCTATCTCTTTCGTATGATGTTTATACAAAATCATCTCTAAGGTGCTCTCTCTTCGTTTGAAAAAGGTGATCAACAAAGTTATTGACGTTAGACAGTCGGCGTTCCTTGAAGGAAGGGGGTTGTTGAAAAGTGTGCTAGTAGCTAATGAGGTTCTGGAAGAATACAAGAGAAAGAGGAAGAGTTGTGTTTTCTTCAAAGTTGACTATGAAAAGGCATATCATTCGGTTAATTGGGAGCTTATATATTATATGCTAAGGAGGTTAGGTTTTTGTGATATGTGGATTCGGTGGATAAAAGGCTGCTTAGAGTTAACATTTGTTTTTGTTCTTGTGAACGAGAGTCCAACTAGGGAGTTCTTCCCTAGGAAGGGACTTCGCCAAGGTGATTCGCTTGCTCCATTTCTCTTTCTTATTGTGGCTGAAGGGTTAGCTGGGGTGGCAAGGGTGGCAGAAGAAAAGAAGTTGATTGACAGTTTGGAGGTTGGCAAAGATAAAGTGAAGGTAAATATGTTGCAGTATGCGGATGATACTATGTTTTTCTACGAAGCAAACTCCAAAAGTGTGTTTAACATTAAGGAAATTTTGCATTTCTTTGAGTTGGCTTTTGGACTTAGGGTTAATTTCTTGAAGAGTAGACTTGGCGGGACGGGGATGGATCATGTTTCGCTTTAGCGTTTTGCAACTATTCTTAACTGTGACACGATGGTTTCTCCTTTCGTTTACTTGGGTCTGCCAGTTGGTGGGAGTCATAAGCGCAGTGCTTTTTGGAAAGGGGTGATAGAGAAAGTCCAGGCTAGATTAAGCAGATGGAAAGGTAGGTGCTTGTCGATGGCTGGGAGGATTTGTTTGATCAGGTATGTTTTTTCCTCTATCCTGTTATTCTTTATGTCCTTATTCAAATTACCTTCCGGGGTGGCAGAAAAGTTGGTTAGGATTCAAAGGAATTTTCTCTGGGGTGGGGTTCTGAAGGAAGGAAGATTCCTTGGGCTTCTTGGAAAATGGTTTGTAAGCCTCGCGAGTTTGGGGGGTTGGGCATCATTGACCCAAAGCTGTTTAACTTGGCTTTGCTAGGTAAATGGATTTGGAGGTTGGGTGCAGATAAGGGTGGTTTGTGGAAGGAAGTTTTTGTCTCTAAATACGACGGGTGGAGAAGTTTTGGAGAGGGAGGAAGGAGTCATAAAAGCTCTCTTTGGTGGAAAGATCTGAAAGAGGTGTGGGCTTCGGAGGGTTGGGGGAGAAGCTTTGAGGATGGTTTTAAGTGGAAAGTTGGGGATGGAAAGGATATTTCTTTTTAGAAGGACAGGTGGTTAGGTAGTGATGCACTAAAGAGAGTCTTCCTGAGATTGTTTTCTATTTGTTCGGCGAAAGACGCAAAGGTGGTAGAGCTTGGGTGTTGGGCTAATGGTGTGTAGGTTTGGCAGCTTGCCTGGCAAAGACCTTTTTTTGATTGGGAGAAGCTTTTGGTAGACCAGCTGAGTCAAGTTTTGCTTGAGGCTGGATTGGTTCAGGGAGTGGCGGATAGTTGGGTTTGGAAGGTTGGGGGTAGTCAAATGTTTCCAGTTAACTCTGCCTATAACCTTGTTAGGAAGGACAGTGAGGTGGTATCTTTTCCGGTGTTCAGTAAGTTGTGGAGGTGTAAAGCAGTACCTTCTGTTGTTCTCACTGCTTGGAGGACGTTCGGAAATAAGTTGGCTACTAGGGTCAATTTGTTAAGAAGAGGGGTGCTGGTTGAAAGTTTTGCATGCTGTTTGTGTGGGGAGAAGGTAGAGTCCTACCGACATTTGTTTTTGGATTGCAGGTTTGTTTGGCGTGTCTGGTGTTTATGCTTTAAGTGGTTGGGAATATCGTTTGTGTATCACATTGACCCTAAGTCAAACTTTGATCAATTCAGGATGAACATGTCTTCAAAATCGGTAAATGATGTGTGGAGCACAATTTGGGTTGGGTGATAAAAAAAAAACAATTTGGGTTGGGGTGGTGACCGAAATCTGGAATCACAGGAATTTTATCATTTTCAATAGGGGTGTGGTTGATGCATCTGAGGTGTTTGCTCTGGTGCAAGTAAAGGTGTGGTCTTGGATTTCAGTTAAAATTCGCTCTGCTTTGTTTCCCTTTTCTAATTGGTGTTTGGAACCTATAGTGTGTATGAGGATGGTGTTTTGAAGTTTGTTTTTCAGGGTTTAGTATGGGCAAGGTTTTTTAGTTAGCTGGTGGTAATCGTATGAAGTTGGTCTTTTTGTGTACTATGCATAAAGGTTGAATCACCCCTAAAGTGGTTCTCATTTATTCATTTTTTATTGCTGATAAATAAAAAAAAGTGTAACCTGTAATTATATGTGTGGATAAAAAAAAAACAAATTTTTTTAATGCACAAATTTTAGCTACCTAAAACAATGTCATTCAAAGCATAAATGATATTAGAGTAGGTCAAATCGACTTTATTAGTAATAATCTTAAAATTTAGAGTTAACTAAGAGAAGGTTACACCGATGCTAACAATTTTGAAAATAAAATAAAAAATATTATTATTATAAAAATATATATAAATAATAATGGTAAGTATCTTCCATTGGAATGATTTTGGTGGATGCAATTGTAGTTAAATGAATATAAGATCTAAAATAATATAGAAAATGATATCTAAAGTAACCGCTATCATTCAAAATGCAGTGACATTTTTTAAATTAACTTCATTTATGAATGCAGTTATATGTAATAGCCGCATTCGTAAATCAAAGCGCGTGATTTAATAATGCGGCTATTCCGCATTATTAAATCATTTTTTACCTTAATTTTGAAACGCGTCACTTACGCTTTCATACTTTCTTTCTTCTTGGCGCTTCGCGTTTTCTCTCTGTTTCTACTTTGGTGTTCCTGTCTTCTTCTGCGAGTTCTATTGTGTTCTCATACCATTGTAAGTTCGTTTTGATCCGCTCTATTTCTTCTTCACCAATGGTTTATAATTTTTTTTCTTTTCACTTCTTTGTTTGTTTTCTTACATTGGCGAAGGGTTCTCTGACACTTCATTTTCTCTTTTGTTTATGCTCTTGTGCTTCCTCTCGTTTTTTGTGAGCCTTCATTGTCTTCTATATGCCATTGTGAGTTCGTTTCGAGTTTTCTTTCTTCTTCACCATTGGTTTATATATTTTTTTCGTTTCTCTTATCTATTTGTTTTCTTGTATTAGTGAAGGTTACCACTGCTTCATTGTCTGTTGTTTGGATTTTTGTTATGCCGTATTTGTTTCGTGGTTGTTGTTGTCACTGTTGCTGTCTTAGGGTTTAGGGTTTTAATTTTCTTAAAAAATAAATAAATAAGAATGCGGCTATTTACCATAGGCGCATTTATAAATTGTATTTACGAATGCGACTAAATAGTTGTATTTGTAAATCTTCGATTTAAGAATGCGTGCTGATCAAGTGTGGCTATATAGCTACCCTTATAAATGTAAAATAGCCACAGTCGTTTTTCCTTTCTGCACCAGTGAGGGAGAAGTTAGAAAGTGGAGAGTTGTTTGTATTGGTGAGTAAGGTGAGAAAGTGGGTGAGTTTTCAATGTTTCAACTTTGTCTTTTTATATTCTCTTTAACTTGTTCATTCTTCTTTAGCCTTTTTATCTCTATTTCCCCATAGAATCCTGAAATTAACACAATTTGAGAATTAATCGTTCATATTCTTATTCATCTTATAATCCAAAAATATGTCAAAAGACTCATATTCCTAAATTACGAGTTAAATTATAACTATTTTATCAATTAAATTTCATAATTACCTATCTTTTCTATATGAAATATTACTGAATTATGACACTTATTAGTGGTCGAACAAGTTAGGGTTACAGTGGATACTAGTTTTGAGTTTTACCTGTATCATTGATTTAAAATGCCAGTTCAATATTTGTTTTGACGAGTTCTTTCTTGGTTACTATACATGTTAAGATTGGATTGCGTTTCTATTTTTCAATGCTTGTATGCCTTTGGATTCAATTGGTGTAGAGATTATGTAAAGATTCTGACAAGGAGCTAAACAAAGTTGAAATTGCGACCGTCATAAAGGTAAGTTTGAAGAGTTAATTAATTGGAATTTGTATACATCACTTTCTTATTTTTTCTACGTTTTACCATATTAAGAGAAATGGTAAGCTTGTATATGCTTGAAAAAAAATCAAAAGAAAACTTGCCAATTATATAAGAAATTGACATGTATGTTCACATCATGGTTGAACCCAAGCTATTAGCATTCCTTCTAGCAATGACTAAGCTCACTCTATTAGCGTCCTTTTTAGTAATGGATGAGTCCACATTACCATCATTCCTATGAGAGTGACACAATTGTCTTAGATTTAACGTATATAACGCCCTTTTTTTGCCTACACAATACCAACACAAATATATACTTAGTGTCGGTTTTTTAACATTTTAGACTTTTATTAACTAACTCTAAGACCAAATTTTCTTGTAGTGAATTATAATATTAAAAGGAGTTGCGACTTAGACACTTGCTTCATGGATGCACATGAAAGTAATTTTTTTTGTACAATGTTGAAAGTGTCTCCCTACACAACGCACAACGTGCAAGATTATACTTTCTAAACATATATAATTATATACTTTTTTTTTAGACAGTGAATAAATCAAATGACTTGAATATTTAAAGATGTCCAAACCCTATTACCAAAAAGGTAATTTTGTCAATGTAATTGAAAAAAACTCAATATGCATATATGGAACAAAATTCCCCCACATTTTTTTGGGTTTCCAATGTAACGCTTCTATACATAAATGCCAAATTAGAATCTCATTCAAATTGATGATAATATTTATGGTACTAGTAATGTAACTATTGTTAACAATATAACAATTTCTATCATGTGCATATTGATAGTAATTTTGGTAGTATGGTTGACTCCTCTATAATGCTTTACCTTTATAGTACTCTTAATTTAGTGGTAAAAATTTTATTTTCCAATGAATATGTCTTGTAGTTTTTCTTGATTCAAAAGAAAGTTTCATTTCAATTCAAGTTTGTAAATAATAAACTAAAATCACACACAAATATATTTTTAGATTAAATAATAAATAAATATCTAAATTATCATCGATCTTGACTTATAAATAATGTAAGACTATTAGATATATTAGAAGAAGTCTCAAATCAAAAATTAAGAAAACAAAAATTCTTCTTTAAAATTATTTTTTCATTTTTTATAAACGATATCAATATTCCAATTACACATCCGTTACAATAATATCTTCAAAATTAATCATCATATTTAAGGTATTATCTTTTTTGACATTTTGAGCTTCGTCAAAATTTTATTCTTAAAAAAAACTTTAAAAATTAATAAATAAATATTTAAATTATTATTGATTTCAGTCCAAAAATTAAAAATTAAAATACAAACATCTCGATTGATATATTGTGGACTTCTAAATATTTTTGTTATTGAATCCAACACTATAAAGAAATAGTGACGTGTAACACCTTTCTTGTGTTTATTATTACTCACGATACAACACCAGTCTTCAATTTTTTTTTTAAATTTTGATGGAAATAATATATGATCTGATATATTAATGAATAAAGAAATTAAGGTGGAAGTATTTTTGATATTCTTTATAACTTGTTCATTCTTCTTTAACCCTTTTATCTCGATTTTTTTCTAGAATCCTGAATTATGACACTTATCAAAGGCTGAACAAGTTGGGGTTATAATGGATGCTAGTTTTGAATTGAACCTGTATCATTAATTTAAAATGCAAGTTGATTATTTGTTTGGATGAGTTTTTTCTTGGTTACTATATATGTTAAGATTGGATTGCGTTTCTAATTTTCAATGCTTGTATGCCTTTGGATTCAATTGGTGTGGAGGTTGTGTAAAGATTCTGATAAAGAGCTAAATATAGTTGAAATCGCGACCGTCATAAAGGTAAGTTTGAAGAGTTCATTAATTGGAATTTTTATACATCACTTTCTTATTTTCTCTGCGTTTTACCTTATTAAGAGAAATGGTAAGCTTGAATATGCTTGAAAAAAAATTCAAAAGAAAACTTGCCAACTATATAAGAAATTGATATGTATGTTCACATCATGGCTGAACCCAAGCTATCAGCATCCCTTCTAGCGATGGCTAAGCTCACTATATTAGTGACATTTTCAGTAATGATTGAGTCCACTCTATTAGGATCCCTTTAACAAGGGATACACATCCATTTATCAAGAGCCGAGTCCACTTTACCATCATTCCTATGAGAGTGACACAATTGTCTTAACTTTCACGGATATAACACCCTTTTTTTGCCCACACAATACCAACACAAATATATACTTGGTGTCGGTTTTTTAACATTTTAGACTTTTATCAACCAACTTTAAGACCAATTTTTTTTTTAGTGAATTAAAATATTAAAAGGAGTTGTGACTTAGGAACTTGCTTCCTGGATGCACATGAAAGTAATTTTTACTTTTTTACAATGTTGAAAGTGTCTCCATGTACCACACACATGCAAAGTTATACTTTCTAAACATTTAAAGTTAAAAAGACAATGAATAAATTAAATGACTTGAACATTTATAGGATGTACAAACCCTATTACCAAAAAGGTAATTTTTTGAATGTAGTTGAAAAAAACTCAATATGCATATATGGAACACAATTTTCCCACGTATTGTTTTGGGTTTTCAATATAACGTTATATACATAAATGCCAAATTGGATTGTCATATTCAAATTGATGATAATCACTACAAAAAAAATCATGAAATAGAAACCAATTTGTAGAAACCAAAATAATTAGTTGCAATAGTAACTAAATTAGATACCATTTTAGAAACTAAAAAGAAATTTGGTTTCTAAATTAGTTTCTATTATTGTTAAATAGTTTCTAAATTGGTATCTAATTAGCAACCAAGGTTTCTGCTACCAAATTTAGAAACTAAATAATTGGTAGTTAAAACCTTAGTTGCTAATTAGATACCAATTTAGAAACTATTTAACAATAATAGAAAATAATAAAAACTAATTTAGAAACCAATTTTTTTTTTAGTTTCTAAAATGGTCTCTATTTTAGTTTCTAGAATGGTCTCTATTTTAGTTCCTATTGTAACTAATTATTTTGGTCTCTAAAAATTGATTTCTATTTCATGGTTTTGTTGTAGTGAATATTTATGTTCCTAGTAATGTAACCGTTGTTGGCAATATATAACAATTTCTATCATGGGCATATTGATAGTAATTTTGGTAGTAGGGTTGACTCCTTTAGAATGCTTTACCTTTATAGTACTCTTAATTTAGTGGTAAAAGTTTTATTTTCCAATGAATATGTCGTGTAGTTTTACTGGATTCAAAAGAAAGTTTCATTTCAATTCAAGTGTTTGTAAATAATAAACTAAATTCACACATATTTTTGAGTTAAAAAATAATGTATATTTAAATTATTATTGATCTCGACTTATAAATAACGTAAGACTATTAGATATATTAGAAGAAGTCTCTGATCAAAAATTAAGAAAACGAAAATTTGTATTTAAAATAATTTTTTCTTTTTTATAGATGATATCAATGTTCCAATCACATGTCCGTTACCAATCACATACCCGTTACGATAATATCTTCAAAATTAATCACCATATTTAAAGTATTATCTTCTTTTGACATTTTGAGTTTCATCAAAATTTTCTTCTTAAAAAAACTTCAAAAATTAATAAAAAAATATTAAAATTATTATTGATTTCCATCAAAAAAATCCAAAAAAAAAATGACAAACATCTTGATTCACATATTGTGGACCTCAAAATAATTTTGTTAATGAATCAACACTATAAAGGAATACGGTTGTGTAACCTTTCTTCTGTGTTTATTACACACACCAGCTCTTCAATTTTAACTTAAATTTTGATGAAAATAATATATGATCTTGATATATTAATTAATAAAGAAATTAAGATGCAAGGATTAATGTAGCATTGAGATGGTGAATTAGACCAAGACTGCTACAAAACATTAAGTGCAGTTTTTTGGAAAGGCAACTAGAAGAAGTGGAAGCATTAATTTAGCATAGAGATTGTGAGATCAACTTTCAACGAAAAGTGTGCCCAGTGTTCTTTCTCTTCCTTCTTTTATTTTCAAAAAAATTCTCTGATTTCTGAAGAAATTTGGTTGAACCTTTTTTTTTATCCACAAAAGAATATAAAAAATAATCTTAGAAAGTTACACATTCATGTTCTCTCTCTCTTATTTAGTTTTACTGATTAAATTAGCAGGAATATAGAGTTGAAAGAAGGGTAAGTATTCAATGGAAGAAAACAAGAATTTTAATGTTGTGGCCTGCAGAACAGATATAAAACCAATGAAATTCTGAACTGCTAAAGTAGCAGGGTTCAGTAAACAGCAGCTGCTACTGTTTTGCAGAATAGCTTGTGTTTGTAACCTGATTCAGCATCTCAAGGCTTTGAGGTCAACTTCATCTCAGTAAACTTATTCAATTCATTGGATCAATGCTACACATTTCAATGTTTTCTTATAAGGCAAATTATGATCAATTTTTCATGCACAGTCAAATTTGACATTTATGCGCAAAACCTAAGAAGTTGCAACGCATGGTCGTAAATTTGAATCTAACCATGCATGTCTGCCACTTGTAATGTTGTACCAATCAAACTCACAGATTATTTATTTTCATCTGCTTTAAACATAAGTATATGAGACACAGTAACTATTAAAACTATGATTTTTATTATTACCTTTTCTTCTTCCAACCACACACATTACTTTTCTCTGTCCAATAAGTTGCAATCTTTATTTATTATCAATATTAATAATTTAATTAGCAATAATCAATAAACCTTTGGCATATTAAATTTCAATATTATTATTTTTAGTGTTATATAATATAGTTGTCGTATTAGGATTATTATGAATCCAACACTATAAAGAAATACCTAAGTGTAACCTTTCTTCTGTGTTTATTACACCCGATACAGCACCAGCTCTTCAATTTTCATGGAAATAATACATGATCTGATATATATAATTAATAAACAAATTAAAATGGAAACATTAATGCATTGAGATGCTGAACTATTGAGATGCCCAAAGACTGCTGCAAGGCAATAACTGGTGAACTGCTGCATCCACATCCATTTGCAGAGATGCTCATCCTTCAATGAAAAGTGTGCCCACTGCTCTTTCTCTTCCTTCTTTTATTTTCAGAAAATTTCTCTCATTTCTGAACAAATTTGGTTGAGCCAGCTATCTTACAAACTTACACATTCAATTATGCACAAAACCTAAGAAGTTGCAACGCATGGTCGAAAATTTGAATCTAAGCATGCATGTCTGTCACTTGTGCTGCACCTTCATCCATTTGCAGTGATGCATAGAGATGGTGATCCTTTTGCAGTGATGCATGGAGTTTGATTGGTACAACGTTGAAGGCATCTACATATGTTAAACACCCCATGCATGTAAGCCATAGTCTGCATGCTCAGGGTTGGTGCCACCAAAATATTTATTATTATGTGAGACAACCATCATCGCTGGATTCCTTACACTGTGAGATCAAAGATGGTTTTCATTAAACGACATCAAACGTTAATCCAAACATCAGTCACAGAAGTATTATTGCAAACGACATCAAACTTTCAATGAAAAGTGTGCCCAGTGCTCATTCTCTTCCTTCTTTTATTTTCAGAAAATTTCTCAGATTTCTGAACAAATTTGGTTGAGCCAGCTATCTTAGAAAGTTACACATTCATATTCTCTCTCTCATTTCATTTTACTGATTAAATTAGCAGGGATATAGAGTTGAAACAAGGGTAAGTTTTTTTCATAAAGCCACTTTTTAAAGCTTTTTCTTGGCAAGTGATATGCTGAAGACACATTTTGTATGTTTAATTTCCCTCTCTATACATAAATTAGATCTTTGTATATTAGTTCCCAAAGACTTTAGGGTTACAACTTATCTATATATATTTAGAATGAATAAATAAATTGTTTTGCTATCATCAAATAAAATTATAATAATTTTTAAAAACATCGATGATTGTCAACTATCACACAATAAGTCATAGAATAGAATTCAAATGTAGCATTGAGATGCTTATATGGGTTATTAATCCTAGACTGCTGCAAGGCAATAAGTGGTGAACTTCTGCACCCTCATCCTTTTGCAGTCATGCATGCAGTTTGATTGGTACAACGTTGAAGCTGTCTACATATGTAAAACATGCTTCATCGCTGGATTCCTTTTACTGTGAGATCAAACACATGCATTGGTCTTCATTAAACGACATCACAGTTGAATCCAAACATCACAGTCACACAAGTCTTATTGCAAACCACATCAACTTTCAACGAAAAGTGTGCCCAGTGCTCTTTCTCTTCCTTCTTTTATTTTCAGAAAATTTCTCTCATTTCTGAACAAATTTGGTTGAGCAGCTATCTTACAAACTTACACATTCATATTCTCTCTCTCTCTTTCTTTTTACTGGTTAAATTATGCAGAGAATAAAATTCAAAGAAAAATTCAAAATTTAGCTTATTCTAATGATGCATAAGTATTTACGATCAAAATTAATTCTAAGATGCAATTATTCTTCTAAGGAGGATTTGAAGAAAAAATTGAAGCAAGGAAGTTAATTTTTTGTCTTAAATTCAATTAGAAAGAAGGGTAAGTTTTTTTTAGTGAAGTCAAGTATATATATCTCTCTTAGGGTTTAGGGTTTAGCTAGATGAGTATGCATAAAATAGATATTTTTGTATGTGGGTGGAAGTAATCTTCATTTATGTATTTTTTTATTAGTAAATAATAAAATAAAATTAAGGGAGAGATTTTAAGGGTATCTAAACTCTTATTAAAAAACCATCAACTACATGCATTACAAGAAAATCATCAAATAGAAATCAAATTTTAGAGATCAAAATAATTAGGTGCAATAGTAACTAAATTAGAAACTATTTTATAAACTAAAAAAATGGTTTCTAAATTAGTTTCTATTATTGTGAAATAGTTTCTAAATTTGTATCTAATTAGCTACCAAGGTTTTAACTACCAATTATTTAAATTATAAATTTGCTAGCAAAAATTTTAGTTGCTAATTAGATACCAATTTAAAAACCATTTAACAATAATAAAAACTAATTTAGAAATCAAAAAATTATTTAGTCCCTAAAATGGTCTCTAATTTAGTCTCTATAGCAACTAATTATTTTTGGTATTTAAAATTGGTTTCTATTTCATGATTTTCTTGTAGTGATGTATCTATTAACCACATGTAAATCAAGGTAACCAAACAGTTTTTTTTTTTATTGTTGATGAGGAAGACATAATAAAAGTTTGGGTTGCAAGTTCCATTTTATATTTTAGAAAGAATTAATAAACTGTTTTGCCCATCAAATAAATTTGAAATGGTTTTAACTACCTAATAGTGTCTTGCAAGCTGCTGCAGGAAGAATGTTCCTGTAACGAATATGAAAGTTAGAGACACAATATTAAGAAGGAACACTTGCACAAGATTTATAGGTATTGTATATTAGATGGAAAGTCTTAATCTTTAGAAAGGTCTTTTACCATATCCATTGGTCCGTATGAAGTTTGTTAAAAGTTATTAGGTAGTTTATTTGATGAATATTATTGATTTTAGTTTTAATGCTTTATCAGGTAGGCTTTGCTAATGAGGTAGTTTTAAGTTGTTTGACAGCGTTTTGAGGTTGGATGAAAATGAATTTAGGATAACAAGGGTTGAGATATTTATGTTGTCGATAAATATGGATAGTAATAAATTTGGATGGTATATGGATTGAATTTGTTTTATTTATTTTATTTTTTGTTGATAAAAAAAATAGACACTAATTTATATAAACATTCATGTACCTAATTTTATCAACTATCAGACATTGAATTCCATATGACAATTACATGCCCCATTAACTAAAACTATCATACCATTTATTCATTTTTGAACTTAATTAAACTCGTTTTAAGCATTCTAAATTCATTTCAACCTAAATGTATCAAATTATCATATACATTTGATTTCATTAAAATGATGTGATGCATGTATCATAGATGATTAGTTGCAAGATAGAGGTTGAGTATCGTGATAAAATTGTATTTGGTTTAGGTTGGCGTGTTAAGTACGAATTGCATTTTGATAAGGGTTGGATTATTTGTTGATAAAAAAATATGAAATTGTATGTTTCACTTAAAATATATTAAAGGAAATTATGATGTTTGTGTGTCCATCTCAACATGCTAATAGAATGGATTAAAATAGTTTAGTTATAGGTTAGGAATAATAATTTTTTTAATTATGATGGTTATGTAAGTAAAGGTTACTTTTGCTTTATGTTTCTTTGTTCCATTAATATTTGTCATTTTTTCATATCCATGTAGTATGTTATATGTATCTGATATTAATCATCATGAAAGTTGTGTTTCTTTAACTCAATCATGATAAGCAATAAATTTGTAAAATAAAAATAAAATATCATTAAATTATTATAACAAACATGAAATTGAACAGAAAAGATAACACAAATTTTAGAAAAAAGGACATAAAAGTGGTAGAGTTACTCTATATCTAGTGAATCATGTAGTTGTTTTTCCAAGTACTCCCAAGTAATATTACTTGTTGTCTTATATTCACGAATGAATGCCATGACCTCAAACTGTATGAGAGGTTCGTATTTTTTTGCATAAGCAACCACATATTGTAAATCATTGTTATCTTGAATGGTCAAGCAACGATAAGAAGTCCATAGTCCATTCACTCTTATCGGACAACGATAAAACAAATCAATTGTGTATGATTTGCTATTGAAAGGGATGAACAAATTTAAAATAATTTGTTTCACAGTTGGGAGTGTCATACAGTTGTTTACTTCAAAATATCTAGTAACTTCACTTATAAATTGTGATGACATAAGTTCATCAGTGATAATATGACCGTTGCAGTGCACCAATATCATTATAGATTGGAAAGCCATTCTCTGACCATGAAACATATAAAATATTAATTGCGTGTTTAGTGGAGTAATTGTTCAAAACCTATATTAATTAGAAAAAAAACAACAACAACTAACATACACATTATTATTACTATGCATCGATGAATTCCTGTGAATTGTGCAAGCTAAGATTCCGCCAAAACAAAATTTCACTTACGCATACAATTCTTTTTATACAAAAAGTATATATTAATAAAATTACAAACAATACTTAATATTACAAACAAACAAAAACTGTACTTAGGAACCGAAGTAAATGATTCAATTTGCAACAGTGATGTAGCTGTATGATTCAGAAAGTTTTTTCCTTGATAATAATGTAAGATGATAATTTTATATTTATCCAGTAATTTAGATGAAGACAAAAGTTTATCAAAGTAAGATGATAGTTTTATATTTATCCAGTAATTTAGATGAAGACAAGAACTCTCATAGCTGTGATACTTTAGATATACAGGTGAAACATTTTTGAAGTGTTTTTTTAATTTATTTTTGATAAAAAAAATCTAAAACAAAGAAAAGAAAGCTTTTTAGAGAAGAAGCCTCTGTCATTCATCAATATATAGCTAGTTTACGTATATTGTAATCGATCACAGATTTTGCAACCAACATACATCAGATCAAATGAAACAAACATATATTTTTTTATCTATCAATAAATAAATAAAATAAAAGATTTTAAAGATGTTGCAACCTTATAAAACTTCACCAACCTCACCTTCAAACATGCAAGCAGCAGCACCACAAGTATTTTTGAAAATAAAAAAGGAAGAGTATTTACAGAAACATACCTCTCAAAGGATTGAACTGAAGAAAATGAATATCTGCAAATATGTTTGCTTCAGAGAAAATATTGATTTTGCTAAGTAAATGTTCCATGTATTTATAATGCAGCAAGGTTTCATTGGGGCTATCAGATAAGGTTCTCTTCCTTCTTTGTTATTTGGGATAATTAATTACACTAAACTAGTTAAAAAGTAAAACAAAATAAATAAAAAAAATGGATGACAGTGTAAAACAAGAAATAATATTGGTAAAAATTTGAAGTTAATTTCCATTTTACATAAACTTGAAATACCTGCATCACTTAGAATGATTCCTTCACTAATTTTTTCACATCAAATTTCTGAACACATGCTAGATAGAACAACCATTATCTGTAAGCATAAACTTTCGAAATTAACTTAATTTAAGATTCGAAGCTTAATTAAATTCTTCCACTGAACTTTCTCTATTTCTGCATTGATAAAATATCTGTTAGTGCTTCACATCTGTGATGCATCTGAGCAGCATTTACTGTGTTGGGTGCATTGGGATGCTAATTTGGCTTTGGCTTTTATGTAATTAAATGGTAGAAATCTGAAACCTTTCATGCATGGCTGCCATTTGTATTCACTTTCTGTCATTATTGCATAACTTCAACCTTGCATGTCTGTGATACATTTCATATATCCAAACATTTTTCAGTACCAAAATATTTATTTATATTTCTAAATTTTAAAGAAAAACAAAAAAATGTTTATTTTTTTTTTATGACAAGAGAAGAAGAAAAAGAAGAAAAACTCGATTTAACATATGTGGTTCCTGGCAAATCCAATGTAATATGAACAGCCAAAGATGCTTGAAGTTATAGTTGTATGCCACCTCACTTACTCTAATATATCATGCAAAAATGGAATATTTACTTTGGTTTTTGGAAAAAGGAGAATTGCTTGAAACTAGAAAAGAGAAGCATGCAGAAAACACCTATGGAAGAGCAATGCATTTATGTTCTGTTGCATGCCATTTTGTCATGTTTCAAAGCTGTACATCAGAAGAAGACATGAAACGTGTAAAGTACAGTGCATGGTTGCAGTACAACAATCTACTTGGATTCCCTATGTTATATTAACCTTCTCCATGTCAAATTTCTTAAAAACAATAACTATTTCAATTAATATATATATATATATAATATCAAATATTCACTTTAATCATTTAATTTATATATTGTATTAATAAATTAATCAAATATATGAATATTACATCTGGTTTTGAATACATAGAAATTGTTGCAACATATCTAAACCAGTTGACAGAAAATACTGTAAATATTTTTTTTATCAAAAAAATAATAAATATATTTCATGTATATTTTAACTCCTGTAGAAAATTAGCCTAAATCTTTTTCTCTGAATTTCTTACACAAACCAAACACATCAAACAGAGAGGAGGAGTAGAGTTCACAACAGAATTATGCAAGCTTCAAGTCACTATCCAAGCTCACCATGTTGCATCAGATTTTACACACAAGATTGATCTTGAAGGAGAATGTAGAAAGAATGGTGAGAAAAATTTCATTCCAGCATTAGCTTATATACGAGGGACTCATCTTGTTAAAGGTGAATTGAATTAATTGCATTGTGTTATTAAATTAGTGCATTAAAATACATTCATGTATTATTATTAATAGAACGTATTATATCATCATTTTAGATTTTTTTTTATTCTTGGACCAATCCTATTTATGGTTACATGCATGGGTGAAATTTGATAATTATTTTACTCAATTTAATAATTTTTCTTGATGTGTCCTTATGCATAATGTTGTGAGGTATTTTGATTCAAGACAACCTGCACAATCACAAGATAGAGATGATGATTAATTAAATCTAATCATATATTTATAATTATTTAGTTTGAAACATGTGACTAATGGCTTGTGTATAATTTTATTCAACATAATACAAAAGGATAAAATTTTGAAGTTTTTTTTTTATATAATAGATTTTCATCCTCTCACAATAGGATATTTTAAAAATCACAAGCACAATCCAAGTTACATGATTGAAATCAATTAATTATTCCTCCATGACCAAATTTAATCTATACATAATTCAAATGGAGAGAACTCTCAAGGTAAGTTTAAACACGTGTCCTCTCCACAAAATTTCAGAAAAAAAAATCAAAAACATTTAATACCAAAAGTAGAAAAAATTCCACCAATCAACACAATATACCTGGACCAATCAAAACGTGCCACGTAGCACTTTTTAAAAGTAACTTTTTTCTCTCTCATTCTGATTTGATTCCCTTCTCTCTATCATATTTCGTTTTCTCCATTCTCTCTCTGAAACTCTCTTTTCTCTAAAACCCTAATGACAACCCTTCTCTCCTCGCTTCTCTCATTTTCCTTTACTCATTTACACCATTTTGGCAACTGTCACTCATACGGAACTTCTGAAGGGTTCAGTGCTTCACAGTTTGCCCAAAAGCAATATCTTCAGAATCGAGGATTAGGGTTTCGTTCTTCTCTCAACAAAGCTTAAATTGGGGTCTTTTTTCCGCAACTGTGTTTGCAGAACAATTTGCAGAAGAATCATAAATCACAAACAAGGTAATGTTTTTTCAAATTCAAATTTGATTTCGGATGAATTGTGGCGCCTTTTTCGGACTACATATACCCCCTCTTATGGATTGATTTTGCACTCCATGAACGAGGTAATCTTTTATACCGTTTATTCATCTCATTCTCACATTTCTACTATGTTTTTATATTTTTTGTATTTTTAAAGTTTCTTGCTTTTATCTTTTCGACTGATTCTCTTGATCTATTTTATGGTTTGTTTTTGACATTTTTTGTTCTCGGTTTCTTACATGTTTTCGTAACTGATGCAGTTTATAGATTTTTCTGATCAAAATTTCTAGCTTTTATCTTTTTTTCCGATTTTCTTCATCTCTTTTACCATTATTTCTTCTGTCTTTATCATATTTTTTGTTCTTTGTTTGTTATGTTTTTTCGCTTTTTCTAGGGTTTTCTTATCAAAGTTTCTTCCTTTTCATCTCTTTTACGGGTTTTTTTTCCTCAAGGGTTTTCTGTGTTTTTTTATGCATTTTGTTTTGTATTTTCTGTTCAAGATTCTTTCATTCTGTACATCTCTTTTAGATGAAGTCCAACAATATATTGATGCTAGATGGATTTGCGCTCCGGAGGCTTTATGGAAAATATTTAGATTTACACTTTATAGAATGAATCCAAGTGTAGAAAGATTACAAATTCATTTACCAAATCGTCATCAGGTGCGCTTCTATAAGCATCAGAACATAAGTGATGTATTAAATGATGACAATGTCTCCAAAACCATGCTCACACAATTCTTTGCACTAAATTGTCGAGATCCACATTCTAGAAGTTATTTGTATAGAGAAATTCCACAACATTATTGTTGGCATAACAGACAAAAGGAATGGTACCCACGAAGGTCAAGGAAGAAAGTTATTGGTCGAATTTATACTGTATCTCCTTCAGAAGGAGAAAAATTCTTCTTGCGTATTTTGTTATCCCATATAAGAGGGTCAACTAGTTGGGAATACCTATTATCACCGAATCAAACATATTGCCCCACATTTAAAAAAGCAGCTGAAAAATGGGGATTTTCTGAAAGCGATAATAGCATTCATGAATGCTTAGTCGAAGCATCAAGTTTACAGATGCCTTATGCTTTAAGGAGGTTGTTTGTGACCATATTAATTTTTTGTGAACCAACTGATGTTCGAAGTCTCTGGAATGAGTTTTATATCTTTATGGCAGAATATTATATTTTAAGAAGCACTTCTATGGGCATCAACCTTAATATGCTATTAAGGGATTTGAATGAACTTCTTATTCAACATGGTAAAACAATCAATGATTTTGATTTACTAGCATTAACATTGGATGCATTTGAAAATACTTCAGTACCAAGAATTATACAAGAAGAGTTATCAATACAAATACCTAATGAAGATGTTGACAATGTACAAAGATTGGATACTGATCAGTTGATCGCTTTCAATACCATTTTAGATGTAATTCATCGTAAGCAAAGTCAAGTATTTTTTGTGGATGGACCAAGAGGAACCGGTAAAACATTCCTTTACCGTACATTAATTTCATATTATAAAAGTAAAGGAAAAATTATTTTAGCTACAGCCTCCTCTGGTATAGCTGCAACATTATTACCTGGTGGTCGAATTGCACATTCTCGATTTAAGATACCTATTAATGTAGAAGTTGGTTCCTTTTGTTCAATAAGCAAACAATTTGATCTTGCAAAGCTACTAAGAGAAACAACCGCAATTATTTGGGATGAAGCACCAATGACTAATAGATACGCTTTAGAGGCATTAGATAGATCATTAAAGGACATTCTAGATTGTGATGCTCCATTTGAGGGGAAAGTGATGATATTAGGAGGAGATTTTCGCCAGGTACTAACAATTGTTCAAAAGGGTACAAAGGCACAAATGATTTCTGCATGTATTGTTAAGTCTCCTTTATGGAGTAACACAAAGGTATTGCATTTACAACAAAACAATCGATCATTGCAAGATCACAATTTTGCAGAATACCTCATGCGCATTAGAGATGGGATTGAACCTACAATTCTTGATGATATGGTGAAAATACCCCATGAACTAGCAATACCATGGGAAGGAGAAAGTTTAATACAAAAACTTATACAAGAAACATTTCTCCAATTGCAATTTCATACATGGGATGCATCTTATATGGTTCAGAGAGCCATATTGACACCAAAAAATGAAGATGTTGAAATACTCAATAACATGATTATCGATCATTTTCCAGGAGAACAACATAATCTATTGTCATTTGATGAAGTTGAAGGAGACACGCATAGTCTATACCAACAAAAGTACTTGCACTCCATTGCTCCAGGTGGCTTGCCACCTCATATTTTAAAGCTTAAAAAAGGTGCACCATTAATGTTGTTGCGAAACATATACCCTAAATCTGGGTTATGTAATGGGACGAGATTATTGTGTCGTGGGTTCTACATGAACATGTTGGATGTTGAAATCTTGACAGGTCAACATGCTGGAAAAAGATCTTTCTTACCAAGAATTAAACATAAAACAATAGAAAGTGCAGGTCTCCCATTTGTGCTTATTAGGACACAATTTCCTGTGAAATTAAGTTTTGCCATTACTATAAATAAATCACAGGGGCAAATTATACCTAATGTTGGAATTTACCTTCCACGACACATTTTTAGTCATGGTCAATTATATGTTGCACTATCAAGAGGTGTTTCTCAAGCTTCAACTAAAATTCTTATTAAAGAAGGACACCTTGAGGGAGAAGATGGAAATTTTACAAAAAATGTTGTTTATAAAAATATTTTGTTATCACAAAATCAGGTATTGTTCGTTTTATTTATGTGTGACACATAAAGATAAGTATAGGTTATTGTTCTACTTACACTATTTCTTATATATATATATATATCAAAGGTAACATAATATACAAGAAGCCCTTACAGTTGAATGAAGATAACAAAACAGGGCATTCACACATTTATCTACACAAACAGGTAATTATCAATATATGTATATTGCATATATATGTGTGTGTATTTTACAATTTATTCATAATTGACATTCTTTCGTAGGAAACAAAATATGTAAAGACGAGAACAATTATAAGGATGATCAATCATTCGCATTGGTTAAGCCAATTGACATCAAGGTATAATGATTTTACATAATGATGATGATGATGTCATTTTTTTATTCATAATGTATTATAAATTTATATTCTTAATCAAAGTATAATGATTTTACATAATGATGATGATAATGTCATTTTTATTCATAATGTATTATAAATTTATATTATTAATATATGTGTGAATAATAACATTTTTTTATTTTAATTTTAATATTAAATATAAATACATATAAATAAATAAATAAAAAATGCGGATACACAGGCGCTCTCGCACCTGTGTTCCCGCTAGTAATGTATAATATTAATTTGTATTATAAATGCTACAAATTATTTAAATAGAAATATACCTAAAAAAATAATAGAATTGATTAATAGTATTGCTATTCCGGGAATTTATATATATATATATATATATATATATATTATTACTCATAATAAGACTAATACGACAACTATATTATATAACACTAAAAATAATAACATTGAAATTTAATATGCCTAAGGATTATTGATTATTTCTAATTAAATTATTTTTAATATTGATAATAAATAAAGATTGTAACTTATTGGACAGAGAAAAGTAATGTGTCTGGTTGGAGAAAGAAAAGGTAATAAAAATCATAATTTTGATAATTACTGTGTCTCATACTTATGTTTGATGCAGATGAAAATAAAAAAAAATTGTGAGTTTGATTGGTACAACATTACAAGTGGCAGACATGCATGGTTAGATTCAAATTTACGACCATGCGTTGGAAGTTCTTAGGTTTTGTGCATAAATGTCAAATTTGATTGTCAGATTCAACTGAAAAGTTCATCATAATTTCTCTTATAAGAAAACATTGAAATAAGTACCATTGATGCAATGAATTCAATAACTTTAGTGAGATGAAGTTAACGTCAAAGCCTTGATATGCTGAATTATGTTACAAACACAAGCTATTCTGCAAAACAGTAGCAGCTGCTGTTTACTACACCCTGCTACTTTACCAGTTCACAATTTCATTGGTTTTATATCTGTGCTGCCCACAATTAAACTTCTTGTTGTCTTCATTTGTGGACTTACCAAGAAATAATTAGATTAAAATTGTAAAAAAAATGCTTTCCCAAGAAAAGTAGTAATCTTAGTGTTTGCCAGATTTATCTTAGCTTATTCGTAAAATCTATATTTTACACTAAATAATCACTTTTTATAAGAAAAACAATGCATTAACGTTTACTTGTTATATATATATAAACTTTCTTCAAACCGTCTAGCAAACGTCTATAAACTCAATTATATGAATTTCAATTAAAATAATAGATTTATTTATTATTATAGTCAAATAAACTATAATTAAAATGTAAATAAATTTATATTTATTAATGACAAAATTGATTTAGTCTACAACTATTCTACCAACAAGGAGCCTAGTGGCTTGGAAAATCCTACAAAATACTTTAAACAATAGGTAGCAATAATATGGAAACTTGATTTATAATCTTGTCACTACATCTATTAAAAATTCGATCAGTCTTGATAATTAAATTCTTGTCCAATGATTTGATTAAGACTTTGATTTGATTAAGAATTTGGTTGATCTTACTACTTTTAAATTATTGTATGGAATAACATTATTCTTTATGCATTTCATCCAAGTTTCTTTTCTTTAATCTAAATTGTTTCTCATCGTGATGAATTTGTCACGCATCTCTTTCTAATGTTTTATTAAAGCGTGTTAAATAATACTCTTTATTTATTAAAAAAAATTATGAAATAGAAATTAATTTTATATATAAAAAATATTAATTATTATAATAATTAAATTAGATATCATTAGTTTAGTTTTTATTATTGTTGAAAATTTCTAAATTGGTAATTAGCTACCAAGTTCCATATCCCTCTATTTTTCGACTTCATCATATTATGGAGATTAATTTATCTAAAACTCTTAGATTTATCAGATGAAAAGTTTTAAATAAATAGTTTTAGACAAAACTTTAATCATTATTTACTGAGTCAACCACAGATTTTAGACTAAGCTTTTAATACTGATTTAGTTTGTTTGTAAAACATATATAAAACTATTCAAAATATTGTTAATCAATATATTAGAAGAAGTGGAACATTATGGGAGGTTGGGAACGGGAGGGAGATTAAAATTCTTGTGATGTCACCTTCCCACAATTGACGGTCCTGTTTCTCCTTGTTCAGAAAACCTGTGGAGATAAGCCTTAACATTTTTTCTTCTTGTAAGGATTCCCACTCGAATCTGGTTCTCCTCCATCTAAGCCGCCATTTCCAAATTGAGTTTTCCCATTTTCCAACCTCACCCACCTTCAGCCCTTTGTCCAAAGATATAGAATGATTCCCATTCGAATCTGGTTCTCCTCCATCTAAGCCGTCATTTCCAAACTGAGTTTTTCCATTCTCCAACCTCACCCACCTTCAGCCCTTTGTCCAAAGATATAAAATGCAACCTCAGATACAACGAGATAAGCTTATTATTACCCAACCAAACATCCTTCCAGAATCTGACTTTATCCCCAACGCCCAATTTCCAGACCAAAGCTTCTTTAAACCACCCTTCTACATTCCCCTCGCCACAAAATTTAGACAAATCCCTCCAACACCAAGACTGGTACTTCTTAGGCATCTGATGTCGACATGATTCAGCTCCATATTTAGAAATTAAAATATCCTTCCACTTTCCTCGTTTTTCACTCACCAAACGCCATTTCCATTTTGCCAAAAGAGCTCCATTGAACTTTCTAATGTCTTTGACTTCCAACCCACCTTCCTCCATAGGTTTGCATACGTTGTCCCAACGGATCCAAGAGATGGCTCTATTATCCTTTCCCTAAACCTTAAGAAACCTCCTTTGAATACTTATAATAATTCTATTCTATTAAAATAAAATACAACAAAATTCGACTAAGTGTTGTCCAAAACTGACGCTATACTGTTGAAAACTCTAAAAAATTATTATTTTTTATGTCACATAAGTCCACACATTGCATGTTTTTTTTAAATTTTTTCTTCTTCTTTTTTGCATCCGCATATAGTGGGCTTGACCCACGCTACTTTCTTTGCGTCCGTGTAGTGTGGATTTGACAAACACCATTTGTGTCCCTCTTTTGACCGACGCTTATTCCGTGTAGCTAATCAGCGTTTTTCTTGTAGTGAAAGTGTTTTTCTCTTTAGTAGGGTTGGCTCAAAAACCTGCACATTGGGAACCTTCCAGATGAAACCATTTGGGGGATGGAACTAGAGGCACCAAGGTTGCAAAATTCTTTTTGCAATAACCTATAGGGGCTTAGGTGGCTAATAATTATCATTTAGCAATCAAGTTAAAATGATTTAAGTGGAGATCTTCTTATCATCTAACACTAAAGATATAATATTATAGATAAGGTCAGATGACCCCAAGTCATTTATCAAGGAATCCAATAAGGAGAGTAAATCAGTGTTTAAAATTTATCTTCAAACACTAAAAGTTAACAGTAACAATAAAGTAAAAGCGGGGATTGAGTTTGTTTAGCAGAAAATAAAGTATACGATAAAAACAATAAATAAAATAGGTTGACTCTCAAGTTTTTTCAACAATGAATTCTTCATTAGTTGGCAAATATATCATTCATTCAATCATCTAAACAAAATTGAATTAACCAAACATGTCAGCCAAAGACAATCAATTCTTATTAATGAAACATACATCCACTAATTTATTTAGTACCTTACTCGTCTCCATAAGTCTACTTATAAGGTTTTTAATCTTTTACTTCTTGAATCATGCGCCTAAGAGATTGTTTAGAAAACTAAACAAAAGTTTAATTAAAGATAGAATTGAATTATCAACATGTGTTCAAAACAATTCTTTTTGAAACTTGTATCTTTTTATAGGTTTTCCTACTCCAAGGATCTTGGGAAAATATTTTGGTTCAAATTTTGTTAATAGTTTCATAGTTTCTAACTTTCCAAAATTCTTGGATTCTATTTCCAATTTTATCACAATTCTATTTCTTCTTATTTTACAGAATATTTGTTTTCAATTCTATTTCTGAGATATTGTAGATTTTATTATCGTATTCTTCTTCTCAGATTTCGTTTTCTATTTTGATTCAAATGAACAACTTGGACTTTCACATATTTAACCAACTTGTAGAGGTAGGAACTTTCTTCAAATTGTTGAGGAAATGTCTACTCTAAAAATAAACTCAATTAGACGAATTTCAATTAAAATAATATATTTATTCATGACTACAGTCAAATAATCTATGATTAAAGCTGTAAAATGTGAATAAATTCATGTTCATTAGTGACAAAACTATCTAGTCTACAACTATTCCACCAACCAGGAGCTAGTGGCTTGGAAAATCCTACAAAATAAACTACCTTTAAACAATAGGTAGCAATAATATGGAATCTTGGTTTATAATTACATCTATTAAAAATTCGATTAGTCTTATGATAATTAAATTCTTGTCGAATAATTTGATTAAGACTTTGATTGATCTTACTACATTTAAATTCTTGGATGGAATAACATTAATCTTTATGCGCATTTCATCCAATTTTCTTTTCTTTAATCTAAATTGTTTCTCATTGTGATGAATCTTTTCTTTAATGTAAATTGTTTCTCATTGTGATGAATTTGTCATGTAATAGTTCTCAGGTTCAACTTGTCTCTTTCTAATGTTTTATTAAAGCGTGTCAAACAATACTCTTTATTGTAAAATTTGTTAGCATTTCATTAAATGAACTCAGATGAATCTTCGTCTATTCCTCATATTCATTATACAAAGACTCCATATCCCTCTATTTTTCGACTTTATCAGGTTATGAAGATTAATTTATCTAAAACTCTTAGATTTATCAGACGAAAAGTTTTAAATGAATGGTTTTAGACAAAACTTTAATCATTATTTACTGAGTCAACCACATATTTTAGACGAAACTTTTAATACTGATTTAGTTTGTTTGTAAAACATATATAAAACTATTCAAAATATTGTCAATCAATATATTAGAAGAAGTGAGAAATTATGAAGTTAACTCCACTGTATGGTTTTTAATTTTATAAAATTGTGAATTAATTTTTTTTTCTCACCAAAGAATAAATAAAATAAAATGAGATACTTTAGAGGTGTTCCAACCCTTATACAGACACTTCAAGGGTGTCCCAACCCTTATACACAAAGTGGCAAAAGTCATCATGCTCAACACCTGACCAATCAGGCTCAAAATATCTCCAAACTAAACCTCTAAAGAAATGCATGGCAGCCCATGTCAAAAAACAATCCCTGCTACCCTGACTGAGTTCTAACAACCAGTCTTTAGTCCACACAATACACAAAAAACAAACCCTTCTACACCCAAATAAACAACGTGCAAAGTTACAAATCACAATACAAATTCTAATACTAATCAAATACAACCACCCACACAACACCATCCAAAAGTGCCCGCTCTTCTTCAAAACCAAAAGAACCCTTACCTGCCTACTGTATAGCCTTCCCAACCCGGAACCAACTAAAAGACCCGCAACACCAACCAAACTCCAAATTTGGCCATAGACCAACATTAATAGCATCCGGCTCGAATAGCAGGGGAATAAAACATAAGAAAGACCATACCAACTCCAACACCATCCTTACCTTTTAATTGACTTCAAACAATCCAAAGGGTCAAAACACCATTGGACATAAGTAAACGAAACACCATTTACTCTACTCGTGAGCCAAGACCACCTTGAGTTGGGCCAAGGTGAAAATCTCCAAACCATCCACTCTTCCATTCTTAAAAATGATGAGATTCCTTTTGTTCCTGCTAGTTGTTCCTACTATGGGAGATGAGACCTAGAGAACTATTGAAGTCTTCGTCTTCCTCCTTCGGTCGGGTAGGTTGCTAGGTGCTTGGCTGGGATCCTTCTCGCCTCTGTGTCTCTTCTTCGACTCTCGGTCTCAGGTGGATATCGAATGAGGGGGTACCTGCAGAAGGCACTCCGACGCTCAAGTCAGTAAAGCAGGTGATCGACACTCAGGTAGGTGCACAATAATAAATGACTTACCTTTCTCCTTGGAAAGTGTGCTATTTATATTATTTTAATGGGCTTACCTTATTGGGTCTGATTAATGGAATGAATCACACTTAGGATTGCATTATCTAATTCTTAATTATAGTTTAGCTTCACTAACCTTGGTTTGAGCGTTAATGTTGGTCGACCTGACCGTGCGTGGTGTCTCGACCAGGCAGATTGAGACACGTCAGCGTGTGTCTCGGTCATCTCGGGCAGGGAGACCGAGACACGTCATGATGTCGGTCGGCCATACTGGTACACCTTTGTTTCCAAATTTCCCCTATCACAGCAATCCACACACACCTCCAATATTTGTTAATCTTTTGAGAGGTGCAACCCAAGATAAACGGATGGAAATGGAAGCATTCATCCCAATGATATACTGAGGTCTCCCCAACCCACTTACTACACAAACTCCATACCTTTCAGGCTACCTTGCATTTAAAGAAAACATGACTTCCAGATTTCTCCTCATCCCTGCATAGAAAACATGATAACATGATATACTGTTAATTAATTTATTGATATTGATAATAACAAAGATTGCAAGTTATTACATTTTTAAAAAAAAATAAATTTAACCTTATCATCCTTATTTCTATAATTTATCTTATAGTATTTTATTAATATTAAACTTTGATAAAAAGCTAAGGTGGGCGACTGAGGAAAACACATAGACAACAATGGATAATTAGAGAGGATTTTTTCAAATGAGAGAAGAGAGAACTACTGTGAACTAAAAGAGAATGTTGGGTAAGAAGCCAGGACCAATTGGGTTGGACTGACTAGGCACCATGTTTAGTGGGTGAGCTTAATCATTGTGTCCCTTTTATAATCTCTATTTAAAGAGATCATTGTACTTGTAATTGGTGTGCAACAGGATAGAATGAAAACCTAATAGTTGGCCGTGTGGATGTAGGTTGCAGTTGGCGACCGAGCCACGTTAAATCTTGTGTCGTTTATTCTTTTGCAGTTGATTCGTGATTGTGTGTGTTGCTTCTGCGTGCGTTTTTCTCATCAAGTGGTATCAAGAGCTTTGGTTTGTTTACACACTAAAGATCCGATCAGTATAAATTAATCGACAAGACGTGAAAATTGCGGTTGTAGTAGTGTTCCAAAGCTAGGGTTTCGCAGAGGCGGCAACAACATCCCAAAGCTAGGCTTTTGCCGGGGCTGCAACAGCGTCCCAAGGCTTAAGGTTTCACAGCGGTGCAAGGAGGAGGCTCCTAGATATGCCTCACAACAGCGGTGACCAGCGACGGTGGTGGTGTGGAGCGCCAGTGCAGTGGGGACTGCGACCAGGTCTGTTGGTGAGTGATTTTGGGTGGTGCAATTTTTGTGTTCTTGATTTAAAAAAAAGAAAAAGATTGCCAAGATTTGAAATCAGTTGTACCGAGTATCTTTTCTAGTCATTTGAGATGACAGAAGAAGGGAGGTTCTGAATTGAAAAATTCGATGGTATAGATTTGAGTTGGTGGAAAATGCAAATTGAGGATTTGCTAGTTCAGAAAGATTTGGACGTGGCTTTGGGTGACAAGCCAGAAAAGATGTCTGATGCAGAGTAGGCAGGTTTGGATCGAAAAGCTATGTCCGTTATCCGACTCTCTTTGAGCAAGAATGTTGTGTTCAACATTTTGAAGGAGAAGACAGCGAAAGGTATCATGGAAGCATTGTCTAACATGTACGAGAAGCCATCTGTTGCAAACAAGGTGTTTCTGATTAGAGAATTGGTAAACACAAGGATGAAGGAAGACAGTTCAGTTACTGAGCACATCAATAAAATGAATTCGATCATAGTCAGACTTATGTCAGTGGGCATTATGTTCGATGATGAAGTTCAAGCTTTACTACTGTTATCGTCTTTGCCTGACAGTTGGTCCGGAACGGTTATAGCAATTACTAGTTCAACAGGATCTGATGGATTCACTTTTGAGAAGATTCGTGATCTCATTCTTGGCGAGGACGTCCGAAGAAGGAGTTCTGGGGAATTATCTAGTGAATCGCTATATATCATCAGAGGTAAGAAAAATATCAGAGATAGTGGGAGCAAGAACAAAGGAAGGAGTCAGTCAAAGACTCGGAATTGCTCAAGTGTAACATGTTGGAACTGCAAGGAGGTGGGGCATTTCAGGAATCAATGCCCAAATGATAAACAAGTCAGCATTGCAGAAGATTCCATGGAGAAAGACCTCTTAGTTTGTTACGCGGATAGCAGTGTGGATTCCTGGGTCATGGATTCTGGTGCTTCATTTCATGCTACCCACAATAGTGAAACATTGCAGAATCTAGTTATTGGGGACTTTGGAAAGGTAAGACTAGCGGACAATAAAACTCTTAAGGTTACGGGCATGGGTGACATAGTGTTGAAGACACCAACTGGTTTCTGGACTTTGAAGGATGTCAGAGTTGTTCCAAGCTTAACGAAAAGTGTGATTTCTGTTAGGTAGTTGGACAAACAGGGACATGAAGTGAAGTTCGAAAATCAACAGTGGAAGGTCGTCAAGGGAAATCTTGTCACAGCCTGCGGAAGAAAGAGAGGTTTGTTATATATGGTCGGATTACCGTCTGAGGGAGTGACCATCCCAATTCAGAAGATAAACAAAGTCCGGTTCACAAAATCTCGTGGGCAGAAGAGGGTTGTCTTTACAAGAGAGAAACCCAGAGCCACAGGTCAGATTCAGGATAAACGAGCAAGGAAAGGTTCACGTAGACCAGTCAGAGGTACTTATGGCAGTGGGAGCACGGGTTGTGCTTCAACTAAGGTTCCTAGATGACAGTGGGTTAGAAGAACCAGTATTCCAGCTGTTGAAACTTCTCACGAAAATTTCTTGTTGAATATGGAGAGTGTTTGTTCTCAGGTTGTTCCAGGATCCGGCAGTTCCTGTAAGTGGGAGCTGGTAGGAACAAAGAACGGGTCAGTGACTGACGTGTTGAAACTCAGGGGAGTTTTAACGAAGTCTTCAAAATGATTTAGAAGGCTGGTGGCAACTAGAGGTGGAACATTGAGTTCCGTCGACAGATTACAGAAGTACATGTACACACTTGAAGCGCAGGTGAACATTGTTCCGTGACTTCAAGTGGGAGATTGTTGGGTATGAAGTCAAGACCAATTGGGTTAGGCTGAAGAGACACCATGTACACAGTTGAAGCGTAGGTGAACATTGTTCCATGGCTTCAAGTGGGAGATTGTTGGGTATTAAGCCAAAACCAATTGGGTTGGGCTGACTAGGCACCATGTTTAGTGGGTGAGCTTAATCATTGTGTCCCTTTTATAATATCTATTTAAAGAGATCACTGTACTTGTAATTGGTGTGCAACAGGATAGAATGAAAACCTAATAGTTGCCCGTGTGGATGTAGGTTGTAGTTGGCGATCGAACCACGTTAAATCTTGTATCGTTTATTCTTTTGCAGTTGATTCGTGATTATGTGTGTTGCTTTCGCGTGCGTTTTTTCCATCAAAGAAAAGTAGAATAGTTACCAATTGGTAGGGAGAACATTTCTATATTATTTACACTTCAGACATTTACATCATCCGAAATGAATATTGAGTTTTACATTGGATCGTAAGACTTCTTATCTTATTTCAAAAACACCATCACACTTTTTTGTGTTGCGTGCATATATATCTAACGTAAAACTTCTAATGTAGTTAGCTCATATTCCAACAGTGAATTTACAAAATTCAAAATCGATTAGGGATAAGTGAATGTAAATTTCATTTTATAAATCAGTTTTGTATGATTAAGTTAAGTTTAAAGTTCACTTCTTAAGATGATATTAGAGTCTATATTGGTGAGAGTTTATTGGACTTATCATGTCACCCATTATCAGGTCGCTATTAGATCATCTATAAATATATAGTGTCCCGTACGAATTGATTGGTATCGATATGAGGAGGTGTGTTGAAGATCATACATCGACTAAACATAAAGTCAATTGATAATATTACAAGCTGATTTTATAAGATTGAGTTAGAATTTCACTTCTAAAAAATACTCAAAGGAAATTATTATCTAAAATAAAATATGTAACACTGTGTTCATAGTAAAGGATACAAGACATTTCGTGACAATGGTCCTTCCCTTGGATCATGTCTTTGAAGAATCTTGATGAAAGTTTTGGCTTTGTTACGAGTCTGGAGCTATAATAACACAAACGTTTTAAGATTTTCCATGTACTCTCTTTGTTGGGTTTAATAGTGCCAAAGTTCAAGAGGGGGGTGAATTGACCTCTTAAAACTTTCTTGCAGAAACAGTGTTTAACACAGTTTACAGAAAATAAATCGATTTATGTGAAAATGAACAAATTTATTTCAGCACTGTTTTTGTTTGAAAAGCGTTTATACAGCAAGGTTAATCACAAGATTATGCTGATAGACTTTCCAGATGCACACACTGATACTAAAACAAAAACCAGTGAAACACCAAAACAACAAACTTTAGTTTCAAGCAAGTGATTAAGGTTCAATTGATAGCATGCCAATTAATTGAATAACCTTTACAATCAACCTGTTCCAGTGGCCTTTAACAAACTATGAGTGTTCTTCTTGATATCAAACAATTTTCCAGAAATTAAGAACAATGAATCACAGAACAACAAGCTTCAATTTTAAGCAATTGTTTAAGGTTCAATTAATATCTTTGACAATTTCTTGAGCAACCTATCACAGTCAATCTGTTGCAGTGACTTTTAACAAATTTTATATGTTCTTATCAGAATCAAACAACTTTTCAGAAGTTAAGAACAGTATGAACTGAGCCCAGAAAGAACAAATTTATTTTCACTTGAACATATTTATTTCTTTGCTGTTTTATCAATTATGCAGAAATGAAATTGAGGGAGTGAGAGAGAATGAACACAAGCAGTTATACTGGTTCACTCAACTGAGCTACATCCAGTTTTCACCAAAACCAGGTGGAAATCACTAAAACACAGTACAACCAAGTACAATTCCCACTGTTCTTGAAACCTACAAGAACTTAGGTACTCTTGCTGAAAAAACCTATTTCAGTTCACACACACACACTCTCCAAGAAAACCTATCAAGAAGAGTGTTCAACCAAACTATTACAAGCAATGAGAAGTGAAACGACTACACCTGATTGAGGATACAAAGATCTGCCTTAAACCAGTAAGCAAGATTGCTAGAACAGTAGCAGCACCTCACACCAAGCTTTTGGAACCAAACCAAGAACAAACACTTTGTGATTTTCGAAATCTTTGAAGAACAAATGCTAATCCTTTGTAAACTTTTGATTCTCTGCTGTAAAACTTGTTTTTGCAAATGTATGAACGATCTTTAAACTCAGAAACAAGTTTTCATTTTATAGAAAACCAACTTATAACAGAATTTTGAAAAACAGTTAAAGCTGTTATAAAATGAACAAATTGAAAATAAAATGAACAGATTTATTTTCAAAAGCAGTTAGAGAATTTGTTAAGTGAGGAGACTTAGTCAACCATTCTGGTGCTGAGATAAAACTGAAAACGTTTAAGCTTGACATGGCACCAGAGACAAAAAGAATCTATTCATTTACGGATGAACAGATTTATTTTTCAAAACGAAAGCAGAGAAAGTTTAACTATTTAAAACTCAGTCGTTTTGAAAAGAAGAAGACTTAGTCAAAATACCTGATGCACAAAATCTAATTTCCACAAGACTTAGCCAAGGCATCAGTTTAAAAAATGAATCTGTTTATTTAGAAAAGAACAGATTTATTTTTATGCAGTAAACGTGTTTTTTTTAAAATATGTGAAAAACAGTTTAAGAAAACTTATGCTTGTTCTTATCACATGGCCAGTGGTTATGAGGTGAGTTACTAAGCAAAAAGCCCACTCTTAGACAACCTCTAAGCACGACCTAAGACATACTTAAAGCAAAGCAAAATACAAATGAAATGTACATAGAAGTCTTCATCAAACACAATATTGAAGGGGCAGCAACCATCTTCAACACTCTTCCCACCAGTACCACTTACACCACCTTGCATTAATCTAACGGTTAATTTCTTTCTTTTCTCTCATCAATATAAAGAGAGTTAATCCAAAATATAAATATTTTATTCTAAATTATTTAATTGGAAATTAAAAGAAAAAGTGTTTGGTCTGATAAAAGATTAAAGTATTAGTATAACATTAATGCTATGAAACACTGACAAACATCTTTATTAGTATAGATAATTAATACATATCGTTGCAAAATAATTGATACCTATATTGTAAACTCAATTTCTATGCTAATATTGGTAATAGTTTATGTACCCGTGAGGGCCGCACGAACCGATATAACGTCTTGGACCCCAACTTCTTGTCGGTCGAATGTAAGCTCAAATTCAATTACACTCGATTAAGGTCAGCAAAGTTAATCCGTGATTAGAAGTTAGGTAATTCAACCCTAAACATGGTCCAACTCCTTAACCTGGTCCAATAAGGAAAGCCCACCACAGGTAATATAAATAGCGCAAATTCCAAGAAACAGGTACGTTATTATCTACAGTACTCTGACAACCGAGTGTCAAACCCTTTTGCTAACTTGAGCGTCAGAGTGCCTTCTATAGGTACTCCCCCATTAAGTGTTTACAAGAAGAACGAGGACCGAGGTTACGAAAGAAAGGTGAGTAACGAGTAAAGGAGGTTGGAGAGCAATACGATCGAGGAAGAAGAAAAATCCTCTCAATAGTTCTCTAGGCCCCAACCCTTACACGAGAACAATTGGCGCCCACTGTGGGACCAAGGAACATCGAGTTTCGAACGCTAGTAGATGGTATCAACCCGAAGCACGACAAGCGAGAGGATATCTGAAGCTGACCAGACCGCGTTGCTGTTATCTCTACAAAGAGAAATGGCTGAGCTGAGAAGGAGGAACGAAGAGGTGAGTAGGAAGAACAAACAAGAAATTGAAGCTCTTCGCAAGGAGAACAGAGACATGAAGAAGAAGTTGGTCGAGGGAGGACCATCCATCGTGCCGATCAATCTTGTCGGTAAGTCGCTCACCTCCCCTCCCAACCCAAAGGCAGTTGAGGAGACTAAGGATAGGGCCCCCACTCAGGAGATGGATGACGAGTCCTGTCCCAACAAGTCAATCTGCACGACCGACACAATGGATTCTGTGCGCCAACACCCGTTCACCGATTCCATCATCGGGGTTCCACTGCAAGATAAGTGGAAGGGCTTCAACAGGGACCGCTACGACAACACGACCGACCCGGATGAGCACATTGATGCGTACACCACGCACATGAGCTTGTATATTGCTGGCAATGCGGTCATGTGCCGAGTGTTCCCCACATCCCTAAAGGGAGGAGCTCTTAGCTTATTCACGAAGCTCCCTCCCTTTTTCATCGATAGCTTCGCGACGCTGATGTCTAAGTTTGAGACGCAGTTCGCCACAAGCCACCTGCACCATCTGACCTCCATTGCCTTGGTTGGTATCCGCCAAGAGAAGGGGTGCTTTGAGAACCTTTGTTGACAAGTTCAGCAAGGTGGCGATGAGGATTCAAAACATCAACCCGGATGTAGCCATGCACCAAATGTTGACAACCCTACCTCCATAACCGTTTGTCGACAGCCTCTGCATGCAGCCGGCCAGAAGCTTGGATGAGCTTAGAAAGAGGGCTGCCAAGTACATGCAATTAGAGGAATTAAGGGAGTTTCGCAAGGATGAGAATGAGCGTCTGGGCCGATCGACCAACCGAGGAGATAGGAGAAGGGACAACCGGGGCAGCTGGTTCTCAAGGTATACCCTGCTAACAACTGAGAGGGGAAGGATCCTGGACGAGGCTCTCAGCGCTGAGCTGATCCCTCTGCCTAGGAAGGCATCAAGCCCCGAAAATGCCGACCAAAGGAAACAGTGTTGGTACCACCAAAACAGTGGGCATTCCAATGAGGAATGTCAAGCCCTCAAGGATAAGATTAAAGAGCTTATCCAGGTTGGACATCTGCATTATTTCGTCCAAGGTGCATGAGGCTCAAGACGGTCCCTCATGCGGGACAAGCCCACGAAGCGGAGAAATTACTCCCCTCAGAGGGCCATAAACGACTACCGCCCATGTAGGGACGACCCCCCTGGGGAAAACGAAAGAAGAGACCGGAAGGAAGTCATCAACACCATCGCTGGAGGATTCGCTGGCGGTGGAGGCTCCAATAGTGCCTGAAAGAAACACCTACAAGCCGTGCACCAGGTGAATGCGGTGTCGTTCCGATCGAGAATGCCACCCATCACCTTTACCGATGATGGTTTCAAGGGTGTCATCGGCAAGACACCCAATGGTAATATCAGTCGATATAGATAAGTTCATGATGACTCTCTACGGCAAGTGCACCGCATTGTCAGAAGTAATAATTGTCCCTAAGGACGGATATCGATCCCACAAGCAACAATTGACTATTCAAGTACCATATTCGCTAAATATAAAGACAAAATAATAAAATTTGGTTGAGAATTGTTATAATGGCAAGAATTAACAAGAAAGCAAATCAAAGAGTAATTGCTTCAATTGGAAAAATAGGGATTGAGTTTTATCTCTCTCACTCTCATGTATTTTGATTAGCATGTCAATATTAAGTTCTTTGATTGAAATTTATACTCGTAGAAAATTCATTTATATCGATCTCTCGCATATAAAATCCTTAAGAATGTTTCCTAAATATCGATCTCTCGCATACTTATAAAAACAACCTAGAATCACATCAGACGTTTATGGAAATTAACATTTCAAGTCTATCATTAGCACTAAAATATTTTGGGTATTATTGTTTAGGTCTGAACCTTAAAAATACCTCTCGGTCAGATTTAAGATTCTCAATTTGTCATGGAAATTTAGAAGTAAAACAACAATACCAATAGTCAATCAAGAACTGAATATTTTAATATAAGATATCACCTCAATACATAAGAGTTCGAGCATATTACTCCTAATCCTAAAGGGTAGAATTAGCCACACATACTTCTAGTACCTTCCATTCTCCCAATTGTGTTACAATTCACTCTATGGTGTTTTCCTCTCAATCTGGCACACTAGGGTTAAGCCTCTAGCCCCACATTTAACCTAATTTTCTAGGGTTAGGTTGCTTCCTGTGTCGCGCTAATGGGCTAAGTGATAAAACATAAAAAGGCCCAATCTGTCTGACGCATTCTCGCTTGAGCGAGATACTCCTGTTGCGAAATTGACTTTTTTGGTGCTTTTGTCTATTTTGGGACCTTCCAGCTTTCTCTCTTTAGCTCAAATCATTATTCTTTAATCCAAATCTCCAATCTTCCCTAGAAACCTCTAATTAACACCAAATTTGAGAATAAAATGCTCTTATTCAAATAAAGATCATAAAAAATGTAAAAAAGTATAAATTCATAAATTAGGGATTATTTTATATGTAAATTAGCAATTAATACTCATAAGTTTGTCTATATTTTAATATGAAATATTACTGAAATTAGGCACTTAATAGTTCAGCATCATGAAAACATTGGTGGACCAAGGGAGTTTAGTAGACATCCTCTACTGAAAAACCTTCAAAGCCACGAGGATACCTGAGGTAGAAATGGTACCTTGAGCTTTGCAGGTGAGAAGGTTGGTACTAAAGGGTACATCGAACTTTATACCACCTTCGGCCAGGGGAAGAACAACAAAACTATCAGGATCAGGTACTTGGTGATCGACACCAACACCTCGTACAACATTCTCCCCGGACGACTGTCCATCAACTGGCTGATGGCGATCGTCTCAACACCCCACCTTGCAATGAAGTTCTCTTCAGCGTCAGGGGACATTCTCACGTTGCATGTGGATCAGAAAGTTGCCCGAGAAGCCCGATACATGATATGGTTGGCCAACATAGTAATGGTCACCAAATCGAACGACAAATGGAGAATGTGTGTGGATGACTTGAACCTGAACAAAGCCTGCCTGAAGGACTCGTATCCACTCCCAAACATTGACCGGTTGGTAGATGGAGCAGCCGGCCACAAAATCCTCGGTTTTATGAATGCTTACTCTGGGTACAACCAAATCAACATGCACCCTCAGGACAAGGAGAAAACCACCTTTGTGACGATTGATGCGAACTACTACTATAGGGTAATACCGTTTGGACTGAAGAATGCTAGGGCGACCTACCAGAGGCTCATGGATAAGATCTTCAAGGCTCTTATCGGCCGATGCATAGAGGTATATGTGGACGACATCGTGGTGAAGTCCGACTCGTTCGAGCAGCACGTCAAAGACCTGGAAGAGGTCTTCGAAGCCTTCAGACGTACCGACATGAGGCTCAACCCTGAGAAATGCACGTTTGGGGTCGAGGGAGGAAAGTTCCTGGGTTTCATGCTAACCACCGGGGGATCGAGGCTAACCCGAACAAGTGTCGGACGATCGCCAAGATGCGAAGTCCCTAGAACATAAAAGAGGTCCAACAGCTCATGGGACGCCTCACCGCCCTCTCGAGGTTCGTCCTCCGGTTGGCTGAGAGGACCAAGCCGATGGTGCAACTACTCCGCAAGGCGTCCAAATTTAGCTAGGACGAGAAGTGCGAAGAGATCTTCCAACAATTAAATAACTTCTTGTCATCTCCAGCAGTCATCCAGAAGTCGAGACCTGACCAACCCATTATGGTGTACCTAGCGATCTCTAAGGAAGTGGTAAACATAGTGTTGGTTCAAGAAGTGGAAAATGAAGAGCGCCCGGTATATTTCGTTAGTCAGACACTCCATGCGGCCGAGTAAAGGTACCAAATGATTGAGAAGGTGGTCCTCGCTCTAGTCCTGAGGGACAGGTGGATGCGCCCATACTTCCAGAACAACCCCATTACGGTAAGAAGCGACTACCCCATTTTAAAAAATTTATCTAAGTCCGACCTTGTAGGACGAATGATAGAGTGATCGGTTGAACTTTTAGAGTTCGACATCCGGTACAAGCCGAGAGTGCTATAAAATTCCAATGTTGACCGACTTCTCCGTCAAGCTCACACCTCTCCCTAACCTCTCGGCCGGGTGGACGCTTTAGGCCCAACCCTTACAAGAAAATAGTTTGTACCAATAAAAATAAGTCTGACGACTCATTCTAAGTAAATATATGGAATTTTCATTTGTAATAGTGCCTTAAAAGGAAGATTGACATGCATTCAAGATTCAAGGGTCAACCGCCTACTCCCAAACTAATCACAAAAGTATACGGAGTTTAAATGGATTTTTGGTTCTTAAATATTATTTTCGTTTATCGTCATTTAATAATAATTATGTCATATTGTTTTCGATGAATTTTATCAATAAAAACAAAACATAATTCCATAAGTATTTGAGAAAGATAACAATTACTTCTTTTTTAAAATATTTCACTCTCTAGGATAAATTATTTGGTATGGGGTTTCCATTAAATTATTATAAATTAAATATCAATGTTCAAAACATGTTGACAAAATAAAGATGTTATTTGTAGCAATATTTATTTTAAATTGGCAAGAAATAGAAAAAAATGTAAGTTAAATAATACCAGAAAGTAAAAAAAGAACAATAAAAATACCTAAAATGATTAAAGCAAATAAACTACATAAAAATATAACAAAACCATAAAATGATATAATGTAAATAATTGAAATGCAATTGACAACATTTAATGCGTTTTAAAAATAATTGTCAAATTATTAATACATTTAGGCTAAAGTTATACGGGTTATGTGTCCAACCCGTCCCACATGAGCTGTAAATTATGCGAGACGGACCTAAATAGGTTAGCGGATTAAAATAAACAATCCGTGCCGTTTTTCTTTTTAAGTGGACCCACAGCCCCTCCCACTTTGTTACCAAATGATTTAGCCAATTCACTTTGGAGTTCTTCTGGTAAGTGTGTATTAAGTATTAATGTAATAAAAAATGTATAAAGAAAAGATGAAGGGGTAGAAGGTCCAAATGCTGAATTAAGCAAAATGCATTCATGTGCACTTTGAAAGGATTGATCGAGAGTAGTCATCAAGACAAGAGGAGTTAGCCGCTAGAAGAAGCACCAATAAAAAAAAAGCACCAGAAAAGGGTCTAAAGTCTTGTGAGATGTTATTGAACTCTGTGACAAATGCCCCTCGATCATGGAAGCTGTGAAGATGCCACTTTAAGCCAAACCAACAAGTTTCTCACTGATCTCCCAAACCTTGCGAGCTTTATCTGCATCACTAGCCTCTTGTGACAATTGGTTTTCAAATGAAGCAGAGGCCTTGTTCCAGCTCCAGTAAACACCTGATTTTGTTAGGCTTGGATCACTCACAACCTATACAAGGTTAAAACAGTTCAAATATGAGACACAAGGACTCCTCAAAAGCTCATTCCAACACACACAGAAGTATATAACCATCTACATAGTCTCTTATGGGTAGTTTCTATTACCTGTGCAAGCCTCTTTCCTGATTCATCTTCTGAGACAAAGCCCTTGGTTATGTACTTTTGGAATGGAGGGAAGAGAAGTCTGAATAAGGGAATGTGTTCTCTGAACAAGCCTGTTGTTGCAATGCAACCCGGGTAGAGGGAAGCAAATGTGATTCCAGTTTCTTCATGGAATCTTCTGTGGAATTCTTGCATGGTAAGCATATTGCAGACTTTGCTGTCCTTGTACGCCTTTGCGCCATCAAAGGATCCTCCATCTATCATGGCTGAAGTGTTTAGTCCATTCAAGCCTGCAGCTAGTCCCCTCATGTCACCAAGGTTAGCCTTTGGTGGCACATTTCCTGCCAAGGTGTTTGTGTTTCCTGTTTGATTAACAAAGTTGTCAGCACCAATATCAATCATAAAGCCTTCAGTAAAATAATGGCTGACAAGAGAATAACCACAAAAAAAACATTCTTTATCATTGGTGATGTTCACGTGGATCCTACTCATAGAAATGTGTCAAAAAGTATGATACTAATATTTTTCTCTAGTAAGAGGCATGCCAAAACTCCATGATGGTCACTCCCATTCCCTATTTACTAGAACTAGTTTCATCTTATAATAGTGCATTATAAACGAATGCATCTCAGATAGTGTGATTGAGTTTAGGCCTGAATGGTATTGGACTTATCCTAATAGCAAGCATTTCTCTTGATAAACATCAGAATGAATTATACCTGTAATTGAGCCAACAATGATCAACCTCTTAGAAGGGTAATCAGATTTGTTCAAGTCCTCAAGCAATAGGCGAGAAAGCAGGAAATGGCCCAAATGGTTTGTTCCAACACTGAGTTCGAAGCCATCGGCAGTGTATGTAGGTTCACTAGCAGTTGGCAAGTAAACTGCAGCATTGCAAACAAGCACATCCAGTGGCCTGCCTGATTGCCTGAAGTTGTACACAAATTGTCTGACACTATCAAGGGAGGCAAGGTCCAAATGTATAACAGTGTAGTTTTCCTTAGCCATGCCAGCAGCTTTTGCAGCCCTTTCAGCTTTCAGGAAATCCCTGCAAGCCATTATCACATGCCACTTTCCTGTCTCAGCCAAAGCCTTAGCAGTGGCCAAGCCCAATCCAGAGGAAGCTCCAGTGATAATAACACTTCCTTTCCTCAATGTTTTCTTGCCTTCTGGAGAAGCCTTTGTGACTCCTGGAGTTGTTGCCACTGATTGGACCCTTAAAGGACAATTTTTCTGCTGGAATTCCCTCTGATTAAGAGTAAAATTGAAATTAACATCATGTATATAGTCCATGAAAACTAAAACAGAAAGAAAAACCTATGTGAAAATGTAATCTGTTATGAAGAATGTCAGTAACAAGTTTTGTTCCAACACATCAGTAAATAAATTGAGTATTAAGAGTAATATGAAATTCAAACAATAATAGTAAAGAATAAGATCATCAATAAGACATTCATGATGTTCGTATTAAAATCATTAAAAAATTATATAAAAGGATGTTTTTATTTTACATTCACGTCGTAATAAAGGATATGTTGAGCATGTTATGTTAAAAGGTTAGTAACATTTCTGCTGAAGTTATATACCGAATGGAATGTAATGACAAATTATGAACAATGAAGTAAAATTATGTTACAGTATTTACTTTGCATGAAAATGAGGGAGAGCTGAAGTCGGCTTTGAGAGCGTCTGCCATTGAAAGACCAAACATTGTGGTGTTCCTGAGAGACGTGGCAGTTCCCTGAAAGAACAAAAACACATTTCCCAAAGCTTTAGTACATGTTTTCTCTTCAAATGGCACACTAAAAGAGAAAAGTGTAGACAACAAGAAGATATGATAATGTGACAGAATGAAGAAAACCTCTTTGGCAACAGAGAAAGAAGCAGAAACCAAAGAAGCAGCCTGGAGAGCCATTGGAACTTGAGAGAGAGAAAAATGTGAATTGGGTCTGTTGTTTAGGAATGTTCCACTGAATTAGTTGAAGAGGGAATGTGATTGCAATGAATTTATACAGTGAAGTGTTGCTTTGGATATGAGAGGATAAGATAGTTTGCAGCATGTGCACATGCCAGGTCACTTCAAACGGGCCAATAAGGTTGTGAGTTCTAGATTTCTGGTGATACTTTTCTTAACTTTGTGCTTGGACTTTGCAAATATGGGATATTTTGATTCGTTGCAGGTATCAACAGCGAACATCGATGATGAAAGGGACTGGGAATGGAAGCACATCTGGAGTAGACGGCAAAAAAACAAACCTTATTTTGTCAGCTATGTGGTTAGAAAAGATATTTGTTCATATCTTCACCACGAAGGTCCTAGAAATTTTGAGAAGCTAAACAAATTAGACATAGTTTTCTAACTAAATTAGGTTTTGGTATGTAAATGAGACTTTTTATAGTTCTTAAATTTCATGTTTTGTTTGACTTAATAGATTTGAAGATGAATCTGAGAGATTCTATTTGAGTAGATATGACTAAAAATAAATTAAAAATGAAATTATTTGAACTAAGAAAAATAACTAAAAGCAACATGATAATCTTTTTGGTATTTTTTCATCTTTTCGTACTTATTTTTCTCGCACATGAGTTAACAGTGAGACGAAGTACTCGCAAATCTATCCAAATTAACAGTACAAACCCGACGAAAACAGAGTGTGAAAGTTTTAGTCCATGTAGGCTTGCTCAATTATTAGAATTCTAAAAGTTGAATGCATGTGGATATCTGTCTTATTAATTAGCAAAATACATTTAATTGACAATTAATATAAAATAAACAAAAAAATGTATGTTTTTGGTTTCTGAAATTCTAAATAAGCTAAATTTTGGTATCATTCCTTGAAATTCACATTAAAAAAATAAATAAATTTAGTTTTTCTTTCATTTGTGTAAGAAAATGCCGCTAAAAAGTAGAATTCATAAATCAAGCGTTTTGATTTACGAGGGTGGATATACAAATAACCACCATTGTAAATCAAGCGTTTTGATTTACAAGGACGGTTGTACAAATAGTCGTCCTTGTAAATAAACTTAATTATAAAAATGTCACCGTATTTTTTACGAAAGCGTTTCAGCGCAAAGTCGCTCTAAATAAACCGCATTTTTATATATTTTGCACTAGTGTATATATTAAGATGATAATAAACACAATTAGGTGTGTTAAGATTTCTCAACGAAGCTACCAAGTATGCACATTTTGTTAAAACTCGTGTTCCTGGAGAGGTGTTCAAACTCATTCCTATACCTATAGAGGTGTTAAGACTCGTGCTCCTGGAGAGGTGTTGAATACTCGTTCCTAGAGAGGTGTTCAAACTTAGTGTAGCTTGAGAGGTGTAAGAATACTTGTCTTAAATATGTGTTAAAACTCGTTTAGTGAAAGACTCTTAAGTGGGTTGCATAAGGGGATTCGACGTAGCCCTAGTTGTGGGGTGAACCAATATAAATGTGTGTGTACTTTTCTCTACTACATACTCTTTTGGACATGACTAGTGCAAAAAATACTTTTTATGACGATTCTACAAGACTTTGTATGACGTTTCTGATGGAGATACAAATTCAAGCGCTATAAAAAATCTGCACTTTTTATGTCGGTTGAAAAATTGACATAGTAAGTTGACTTACTATGACTATTGTCTATAAACCGTCATAAAATGTACAAAATACCTGTCATAATATATTCAGACAAAACTTTCTATAGGTGATACTTCTACAATCGTCATAGAAAATACGACTTACTATGATGGTTTTCATTAGAACTATCATAGTAAGTGGTTTACTATGACAAATATTCTTACATCCGTCATAGTAAATAAGACTTTTTATGTCATCTATTGCAATAACCATCATAGTAAGTTTGCATTTTTTACAAAAAACGATTGTTTTGACCGCATTCATTAATAACAATCATTTGCATACAAATTTTAGATAAACTCATTCATTGATCCATCCCCCCATTCATTAATAATAATCACTTGCATATTATTAAAGGAAAAGAAAGAATAGGGTAAAATCACTTGTGTATATTGAACACATAGGGTTATGTTTATATAGGAAAAGAAACATAAGGTCTAAGCCCATTACATAAATTTGAAATATCTAACAATATCTCATAATATCAAATAATATCTAATTACATCTAATAATATCTAACACATATCAATGTTATCTAGACAATTGCATACAATTTCCAGACAAACCCATTCATTGATCATTTTTCTTTCATTCATTAATAACAATCACCTATATATCAATGTTATTTATACAATTGCATACAATTTACAAAAAAACCCATTCATTTATCACATTTTCCCCATTCATTAATCATAATCACTTGCATATCAACGTTATCCAAACAAACTCATTCATCGATTAATTTTCTTTCATCCATTAATAACAATCATCTACATATCAATGTAGTCAATTGCATATAATTTACAGACAAAAACATTTATTGTTCAAATTTTCTCCACTCATTAATAACACTTACCTGCATATCAATGTTATCCAGACAATTGCATATTATTTTCGAAAAAAACCCATTCATTGATGAATTTTATTCCATTCATTAATAACAATCACTTGCATATCAATGTTATCCAAAGAATTGCATACAACTTACAGACAAACCCATTCACTGATATAATTTTCCGCATTCATTAATAACAATCACCTACATATCAATGTTATCCAAACAATTGCATACAATTTCCGGACAAACCCATTCATTGATCAATTTTACTTCATTCATTTATAACAATCACTTGTATATCAATGTTATCCAGTCAATTACATACAATTTCCGGACAAACCCATTCATTGATCCAATTTTTTCCATTCATTAACAACAATCACCATATTAATGTTATCCTGACAATTGCATACAATTTTCACATAAACTTAATCATTTATCAATTTTAATCTATTCATTAATAACAATCAACTGCATATAATGTTATCCAGACAATTGCATACAATTTACAGACAAACTCATTCATTGATCAATAAATTAACGAAATTTACATCTTATTAGAAACAATAAAAAAGAATGAAGCCCAATGCATTCTAATGTCTTCTATATCTTTATCCTTTAATGGAGATGGATCGTTGAATAACTACAACAAAATTGACATAATCATTAAAAAGTGAAATTCACAATTAAATAATTCAGGTATTTGCGTAAATTTTTTATTACCTCTCTGTGTGTTTTAGTAATCTTTACAGACATGATTGTGTGCATTGCTTCATTACATAATATTCACACTCATAGCTTTCTGATTGATGTGAACACTACAAATTAAAACACCAATATAAGATATTTTATATCATAATTAAATAGTGGTGGGACAAATAAGTTACATTAGGTGCAATTACTTGTATCTTCTTCCTAGCTACATGTGGAAAGCCTTGCAATCTCGAATGAGCCTCCAAAGTCCTATAAAAAGGTAGACATTCGTTAATTCATATTAATCATTAAGGTAGGAAATATAATACAATAAAAAAATTACGCGTCTAGTAAATGTTTGATGGCCAAAGTGTAAGTTTTCTTATGCAATGAACACAAAATTTTTAACAAGAGTGATTAAGAGCTTTGAAGAATCCAAATCCAAGGTGTTTGATGAAAGGCTGGTGTTGCAGTTATGTTTGGGTGGGATCTGGGTAGATTAAAGTGTGATTCACTCTTTTGTTGAATCTAAAACTGATGTGAATTGAAACCTTTTTTTTTTTTTTAAATTAGATGTTTTTCCAACTAAGTGAAAAACAACCTGTTGTTTTTTCGAATCAACCGGTTGTTTTGCTCTTAGAGGTTTTTGGAAAAGGTTGAAAGCTGTTTGACTTGGTTGACTTAACTGTCAAACCAAATCAATCGGTTGTTTCGTGTTTTCAACCGATTGTTTCTTTGAAAATCCTAACAAATTTCTATTTTGAATGGTGAATTTGTCTTAAATGGTTTCTAATTGAATACGCCCCTTCATTAAATGTTTTAACCAATCCTTGGAAAATATAAATAGTTTGTTATATGTTTCTGAAGAGTAAGAAACAATTTTGAGAATTTCACTTTGACATATTTGATCTCTAAGTTTTCAAGATTCACATCAAGCTTTGGATTTTCAAGTGAGAGTGGAATAGAATTGCAATTGCATTCTTTTGAGTTGTATTTTGAACATGGGTAATCCTTTTCTTAATCTTTTGTATTTCTATTGTTGTATTGCCAAGGAGTGTTGTGTGTTCTTGAGGTGTTCAAGATCAATACTCTTGGTGTTGTTTGCCAAAGGTAGTGTGTTTCTTGAGGGGTTCAAGGTCACTACTTTGGTGTGTGGTGTTTGTAATCTGGTTTAATTGCTTAGTGGATTACCCAGTGGTTTCTGGGAACTGGATGTAGCTCTTGTTGTAAGAGTGAACTAGTATAAATTGCTTTTGTGCATTTCTCTTTCTCTGATCTCTTTTAAATTCTGTTTTTAAATTGTTTAAGTTTTGACTGGTATAAACAACCGATTGATTCGAAGTAACAACCGATTGTTTTTTTGTATTTCTCTTTAAAATAGTTTGTGTTCTTGGCTAACTTGGTTCCTCTTCTGGATTTCTTCACCGAGTTTCATTAAACCTTCAAAAGTTTTCGAAAATATCTTATAAACAATTCACCCCCCCCTCTTGTCTAAAGTCATATGTTCTAACAAAGATAACCACGAGAAAATGATGAGGAATAATGATCAACAACTGCCAATGACCCCTATGAGTTATAATAATATTAATAATAAATAAATTCTAAATTAATTAACTGTAATTTAAAAATATATATTTACTAGTGTAAGTAAGGTGCTAAATACACTTCTTTGCCTGCATTTTGAAATGTCTCTATTAAGTATGTTTTCACTTCACTCGCTTTATTTCTTATACTCTGAATGGCAACTAGGTCAAGAAATCCATAAATATAAACATTCTTCTTCTTGATGCAGAGGTGATGGAAATACCTTAAACATTAAAAAAATAATGTTAAAGTAAAATATGAATATATTAAACTATTTAAAGGTTAATGAAAGTATACTTACAACAACCAAAGTTGTAGAACCGATATAGATAGTTGATAACTACCAGTAAAAATCTCACAAATATCCAAATGATATATAAAAAAGGGACGCTACTGGTTCTACCTACAACATCAGGAGACATATCTGATTGGACAATTTGCTTTCCAATTGTCACTACATGATGTGAGTTGATTTTAATGGTTCCATTTTAAAGGTGACACTTTACTTATGGTTTGGATTTTAACAAATATATGGTAAGACCTAGGGAAGATCCCCACTGGACACGAACTTAACCAAGTGGTTAAGTAAGTGTGAAGGTTCACTTCCAAAGGTAAAAAGGAAAATCACATTATAAGGTGACAATGATGCATAGTGCGAAAATTAAAAGGCATGAAAGGAAACACAATAACATGATGGAAACAGAAATGAACAAAATGAAAGTGGCGTATGGAAATGGTAGAAAGGATGAAAGAAAGAATTCTTATGGTGTGAGTTGAGAATGGACACGCCACTTGGAGTATGGTTTCTCTAAGATGAGTGTAGCAAGGCTGCCACTTAAGAGCTCTCAACTCACTTAAGATATGACCTAAAGCTAGAGAACCAAGCCTCACAAAATTTGTGCAAAGTTTTTCTTCTATGTCAAATTTCAACATGAAAATACAAGGAGTAAGGTACCCTATTTATAGGAGATGGTGCCTTGGTAAACGAAAAGCAAGGGTAGGATGGGAAACACTAAAAAGGGGCGGCCTTAGGCATGGACTAAGTTAATGTCGCACCCTAAGTCCTATTTTTCTAGAAAATAGGTCAAATTCCTACCCTAAAAGGCTATGCTCAAGCTAAAGTGATAAGCACACCCCCTATTATGCTAAAGGAAACCTATTCTACTGAGATTAAAAATAAAGACACTAGTTGATGCTCAGCTCCCAAGGCCTGTGCTCTACTCCTTGTGATTCTCTGGGGAAGACTAGATGCTAAAGCATTGGCTAGAGGTAAATCTTGACCTAGCCCTGTGTCTTGAGTCATGCTCCTGGAACGCTGGGCTTGGTCAGTGGGCGCACCCTCTTTTAGGTCCTCATCACTACCACTGCACCAAGTCGTTGGAGAAAAGATATTTGTGGTTTTGGAGGGTTTACAACTTTTGAATTTTTAGACTCATCCTAAATTTAAATAAAATTAGTATATAAATATAACTCGTGTGCAGATATTAAAAAGGATAAAAATAATCGTTACTAGAATCGGCTTTGCCAATCTAGTTGGCCAAATGATAAAAATCCCTGGGGCATGTCCTACTATTTGAACCTTTTCAGTGGGCATAGGAACTCGAGCAGAAGAATCTTGAACATTAATAACCACCACTCGTATCATATAATCCTTAATCGTTCGATGGTGATAAATTTTACCTAAGACCACATAAATATACGAGAATAAACAAATATAAACCAAAAATTATAATTGGAATAAAATTTTCCTAAGGCCACCAAATGTTGGGGAGGATCATCAACGCACAATTCGCAACCAACAAAGATATCAACACCACCATTCCCTGATTCTTCAATAGTATGAGAACTTCCCTTTGTTCTGGCAAGAAGAGGGGAAACCTCTAGAGGTGAAGGGGCAGTAGGAGGTTGAATGGAAACTCCCATCGATATTTCCAACAAAAATTCATCCAGTACCATGAACACATCCTTCTTAAAGTCATCTTTGAGAAGTTTCTTGTCGGCCTCACTAAGTTGTGATAAAGTAACATGTCGAGCTGGAGTACCAAAGAATTGCCTAATGCCTATGCCTCATATAGTACCGCGAACACATCCTAAATGCTCTAGACGATCAATGGCAACCGCTAATATGTCTTCACGTCCTTTGTAGCGAATGTTCATTGAGAGCTTTGCTCTACCAAATCATCCTACAAAAACAAACATTTTAATGCAAATTTCAACCTGAAAATCAACTTTCATTAAAATATCAAAATAATTTATGTCATGAGTTACTTACAATCCGCTCAACTATGATCCGCGTTTCTTCAGATGTGTAATCTCCCGATAATTTTTTGCGAGCTCTACTCCACTTTTTGTGGCGAAGAGGTGGAGTTATCAAACTCAAACTTGACTCGTCATTGGGAACTGAGGAAGAGGCCTCAAAAATCATAATTCGCTTCAACCTATCATATCCACCAGGAGACAATCTGTGGGGGTAGACATTATTTTTTTGAGCGTCTTGTGTAACTTTCTCCTTGTGATGTGAGTTGATTTTAGATTTGTCCATTTTAAGGGTGACACTTTGTTTATGATTTGGAATTTTAGCAATTATAGGGTGAGACCTAGGGAAGATCCCCAATGGACACGAACTTAACCAAGAGGTTAAGTAAGTGTGAAGGTTCACTTCCAAAGGCAACAAGTAAAACACAAGATATGGTCAAGGTCGCACCCTAGGCTCAATCTTCTAGAAGTTAGGTCAAATTTCTACCCTAAAAGGCTAAACACAAGCTAAAAATGATAAGCACACCCCCTATTATGCTAAAAGAAACCTATTCTATTGAGATTAAAAATAAGGACACTAGCTGGTGCTCAGCCCCCATGGCCTGGGTTGTACTCCTCATGATGCTCTGGGGAAGACTAGGTGCTGATGAAGCATTGACTAGAAGTGGATCCTGACCTAGCCCTGTATCTTGAGTCATGCTCCAAGTCATCCTCCTGGAAGGTCGGGTTTGGTTAGTGGGTGTGCTCTTTCTCAGGTCCTCATCATGCTCTTCGGGTGGGAGAGAATTCATCCACGAATTTGCAACACCTGCATAGAAAGGAGTTAGATCACTAACATTGAAAGAATGACTACCTAAATATGCGTTAGGTAAATATAACTCATAAGCATTGTCATTGAGAAATTTTTCAGAAATTGTTGCCCTTAAAATCCAAGGATCCAGGAAGTTTTAATATTCCAGTAACAATAGGTTCCTTATCTATGGACGAGGTTTTATTGGATTTGGGGGAAAGTATCAATTTAATGCCTCTATCTATGCTGAAAAGGATAGGTGATTTGGAGGTTAAACCCACTAGGATGACACTACAATTAACTGATAGATCAATCAAGTATTCGTATGGTGTGGTTGAAGATGTTCTTGTTAAGGTGGAAAAATTAATATTTTCTATGGATTTTGTTATGATGGACATAAAAGAAGGTTCCCTTAATACTTGGCAGACCGTTCATGAAAACTGCTAAAGTGAGTTGATGAAGGAAAGCTTAAGAGATCATGATGACGAGGTAACTTTCAATATTTTTTATGGTTTGAAACATTCTAATACAGGGAAAGATTTCTTAAAAACAGATGTAACAAAGTAAGTCATTTCTGAAACTAAAGAGCAGTTGGACCTTTCAAATAGCTTAGAGAAAGTTATACATCATTGTACTTCACAAGCAGTTAAAACAAAGAAAGAGCTTGAATAAGAATTTGTGGAAAACCAACTCACTACTAAAGATTCATCTACATCATATATAAAAGAGGAAGATAAGGTTCAATAAAATTAAATTATAGTGCATGATGAATTTAAACCTGGTCAACCTTTCAAGTTTAGAAGGGGTAAGCTAAAATTCCAACCTAAATGGTTGAAGACTAAAGGGTTAAGTTTAAGGGTTGTCAAAAAAATCAGGACTGATGGAACTATTGAACTTGAAAGTCCATTCTCTAGAAGAACTAAAGTTGTAACCAAGAAATTGTTGCAAAAAGGGGTCATCCACCTTGACTGAAACAAGCTTCAAGCTATATGACGTTAAACAAGTGTTTTCTAGGATGCAACTCAGGATAAAATTTTATTTCTTTATTATTATTGTTTAATTTTTTATTTTATTTCTTTCGCTTTGATACTAATTGATAAAATACATGTTAATTTTTCAAAAAATAGAATTGTTGTGCAGAGAAACTCAATCCATGTATGCCTCCAGATCAATTTGGAGCTTATGTTGCATGGGCAGGGAACACGTATTATTTTGTTGGGGGGAAGGTTTAGCAGATGAAGCAGGACCATCTACAACTGCAGATGAAGAGTTTAACATCGAACTGGATGACTTATTAAGAAGTGATAATTGAGCATAAAGAAAAAAAAAAGGTTTTATCTTTCTAGTTATTTCCTTTTAGTTTTTTTAAATTGCTTATATTTTTTAGTTGTTTAATTTGCTTATATTTTTTATTGTTTAGTTATTTTTAGTTTTAATTAAATTGTTGAGTTGTTTTTCTAGTTTTATTTTTTTTCTTAAATAATATTATAAGAACTAGAATATTAATTTGAATTGTGAAAAAAAGTATTAATCAAACTTTGTGTTTAAAGATTAGAACAGTGCAATGAATTACATGGGTTGGAAGAGAAAATGTGTTGAATCCATATTCAAATGTTGTTGAGATTGTGATACATGAAAATTTAACAGGATGATTAGTTGGAAATGAAATGACAAATAATAAGGAATTAGATTAATTAAACCAAGTGTATGTGAATCTTAAACAGTTTGAGAGTTTCACTAATGAATTGACAATTGTGGTTGCTTAATTATGGTTAAGGCATTTGTATTAATTTGAAACCCAGGGCTAAATAGCCAACCTTTATTTTTAATTGATTATATCTTTGTGATAGCCTTTTTTAAGCTAAGAATATATATTTTTTCTTTTATTGTTGCACCCTAAACCTTACCTGATATATTTCTCTACCTATTGCCATGTTTAATGAAGGAGAACATAGATAAAAACTCTATATAGAAAAGGGAATGGTTTTTTATAATTGTTTAAATAATTCAGTTGGTTGGAAATAGGAATAGTCTATTTTTATTATCTTTGATTAAAAAAAATAATAAAAGAAAAAATTCATCATGAAATCATGAATAAGTAAAAAGAAAACGAGAAAAGTTTTGAAGTCAAAGAAAATGGTGATTAGATAACACATATGTACTGTAATAGGATTGTAGGTATGTTCTTCTTCTTTTAAGTGTGCATTTTGTTATATGAAAAACCAATATTTTTTGGAAGCTTAGTCTCATTATAACCCTATAAAAGAGCTTAAGATTCATGTTTCTAATATGATTGTGATATGATGATAAAATGAAAAGCAACTATGATTTGTAAGAATTCAGTGGAAATAAAGAAAAACACTTACCTGTGAGAATATGAGAAGAAATCCTTGATGAATTCTCATTTCATTGTTTTAGTGTTATCCTGAAAGTTAATTGTATCTATATCTTGCTATGTTTGAAGTTGGAAGCACCATAAGTTTCTAATTTAAAATGTTGTTTAGTAAATAAAGTTTTTTTGATATTTGAACTTAATTATGATTTATTTATATTCATTTACTTTGCTTGAAGACAAACAAGATTTTAGGTTGGGAGGAGTTGATAACTGTCATAATTCATTAGTATTTCATATATAAAGATAGACACGTGGTTTTTAATTAATAAAATATATAATTCAACCCCTAATTTAGGAATTTGAACTTTTTTACATATTTTTTATTATAAGATGAAAGTGAGTGATTCATTTCCAAATTTGTTTTAATTTCATAATTTTAAGGGAAAAATGGAGATAAAAGGGCTAAATAAGAATGTACAAGATGAAAAGAAAAAATTGGGACATTGAAAACTCACCCAAAGCTTGCCTGAGCGAGTTCACTGTAGTGAAGTTGGACTTTTTCTCATCAAACTCGCTTAAGCAAGATGTCACTTAGCCTAAACCCAATTAGGTTAAATAGAAGGCGTGAGGTATAACCCTAGAAATCATTGGGAGAATAGAGATAGATAGAAAACCCTAGAGGAACTGTCAAGGAGAAACATTTTGGATCTTCTTTTCTTGTTTTCCATACTTGTAATGGTCAATATGAGTTGCTGATTTTTCCTTTTGGGAGTAATCTGGTCACACTCTTATGTATTGAGGTGATATTTATCTATAATATTCATTTCTTGCAAATTCACAATACAAACAACCTTTCTAACAAACTTGTACATATTGTCTTATATTTAATGAATATTATACTTGAGAATTTAATTGTTCCTTGTGGGTTCAATATCCGTCCTTAGGGACAATTTATTACTTCTAACACGGTACGCTTGTTGTAAAATAGTCATAATTAGGCCAACATCCTTTAGTTTCTAAAATGTAAGAGAGCATCAAAGAAAAGAGGCTTGAAGAAATGTGCTGAGAAATTCAGACACACATATTCATATATCATTCAAGTATAGAATTTACTAAGGAAGCTTCTAGAAATTACTGTCCATGTTCTACATGAACTCTCAATTCATAACATGGCATATGGCACCTAGCCCTCTCCAATGATGAGTTGCCACGTGGCAATCCAAGGTTTAGAAAATTGTCCATTAAGAACAAGACAAGCGACACACAGAAAAATTGAAAAGGCATTTCATGTGGCGCCTTATGAGTGGTGAAGCAGAAAGAGACAATCTTCAAAGTAGAGCACATGACCCCTTCTTGCAGGGCTTGGAGTGGTGCCATGTGGTTTCCTTCTTGTTGGTCTCTCAAGGCCAAAAATCCCACACTATCTTGGCCCAGAATACAAGGCCCAAAAGTACTATTCTATTATTTACAAAAATTTATACAAAACTAAGGCAGATATTTTAATTGTAGTCTCCAAGTTGATCATCTACTCTTAGTTGATAGAAAAGGTGGCTTTTAGCAAGGATGGTCCTCTATCATTCCGTTTCCAAAACGACTATACTATTTTTCATTGTACTTTTATCATCTCGAGACCTTGTGTAAAAAAAAACAATCGTTTATCAAGGGTGATCCTCCATCATGCCCTCCCCTTTGAAAGGGATTTGTCCTCAAATCCGGCTTGTTGAGATCTTTTAGACACCTTGTTCAAAAATGTCAGCACAATCCACCAAAAGATTGATGATGGGAAATTTTTTTAAAACTATGTTTTTCGTTATCATGATCAAAAGAGTTTAGGGGACACTGAAGAGTTAGAGTATAAGAATAGAATATGTGACCATTTTCCTCTATTTCTCTTTATTATTTTTCTTCTTTCTTTCTAATAAGATCTTGCAATTTTTCTTCAAACTCTTTTTTTTCTTTTAACATATTATTTTTCTCCCTCAATAAATTTATGACTTATTGTAATAAATTTTTGTAGATCTTGAAAACTAGGTGTAGAAACAATAAAGTCAACAAAAGATACCTTTTTATAAGGTCTCTTCCTAGATTGTGGTTTGAAAGGGTAACCCTCATTCTTGTAATCATTCCTAGGGTATGAAGAACTAGGGTAGGGAGATATATTATTGGTGATGATGAAAGACCTTTTCATGTGGAGATAGAGTTGTTGATAAGATTCTTTGTTTCCCACTTAAGAGGGCAGAAAGTTTTTTCTTCTCATACATGCTTTCAATTCAGTCCAATTTAAAATCTCTTATTTGTGACAAATCATACCATCATATTGCTTTTGTTTCCACCAAGAGATGACATGATCTTGAAAACATTGAGTAACCATGGAAAATCTTGTAAATCCATCTACTTTATGTTTTTCCAAAAATTGATGAACCTTAGCCTCCCATTCTAAATATACCTCAACATTTTTATGCCCACAAAAAGAAGGGAGGTATACTTAAGGCTTAGTAGAATTTTGGAAGGAAGGAGGTATAATATGTTTATTTTCTATATAAGGCCTCTCTATATTTATGATCCTCATACCGACTCCTAGATATTTCTCTATCCCTCTCTTGAGAAATCATAAATTCATAAAACATTTCTTTCAAATAAGACATTTCTATTGTTTGTTTTTCTAGTGCAATGCAATCCAAGTTCTTAATTATTGATTAGAATGGAATGAGGCAGCATGAGGCTTTCGGAGAAGGAGTAGAATGAATGGTTTTGAAGAGGTGAAGTTTCGGTAATGGTGAATGCAATGAAGGGGAAGTAGGTGTGGCCAACCTTCCAAGGTTCACTAGGCCTTTTAAGCTTACTAGCAGATAGAGATTTGGGAGAGAATGAGTTTCTTAATTCAAAATAATTCATTCAATATATGTCAAATCTGAGTAAATGAGGTTTATTTGGGGTATTTATAGATGAAAAGGGTGAAGGTAGCTTGCTCCTTAAGCTACCATAACTCTGGTTAAGCAAGCTTAACCATGGTGAGGTTTAGTGGTTTAAGGAGGGGTGTGTATGTCCTCTTAATAAGCTCTATAGACTCTTGTTTGCATGACAAGTGAGGGTTTCTAGAGTGTCTTTGATTTATCTATAAAATACTTTTAAAAGTAAATGAAATTATAGGTCCTATACATGAGTATTCTACTATTTATACAAACAATTCTATTGTCTTTATTCTTGTGTATGGTGGCTTGGAAGGTCCTCCATTAGGCTCCCTGCCTTCAAAAGGCTTTGTCCTCAGATTTGGTTGATGGTTCCACCTTATGTGTAGATAAGACATGAGCTATGTTCCACCTGGCTCATGAATCCACTTGAAAAATATAGTAAACATAAGGAAAATGTAGAAGAATAGAAGTTGATGGATGTAGAAACTTAAAACAAACAAATTATTTTGTATGGTACCTTTATGATGGTTCTTATTACCTAAAATTGGTAAATGGAACATTACAGGAAATGGAGAAAACAATGTATAAGAAGAAGGACTATAATAAAAAGTAGAATTACCTCGATCAAGTGACACAAATATGCAAAATATTGTTTGTGTCAAGGTAAGATGGGTATATGATTTAGTTTGTGATTGAAGCTTAGGGTTTTCTTGACCAAGTTGCATTTTTAGTGTCTTAGTATCCTCTCAACCATGTATGAAAAAAGAGAATGGAGAAAAAAATTATTTTTTTTCCTAAGGTCAAACTTTATCCTAGAAAAGTAAGTAAACAATAGCGTGAAAGAAATATTGACAACGAAAGAAAGAAGAAAAATGGAAAAAAGGACCTTGGGTCAAGGTCAAGGTACCCTCTACCAGATAGGTTGACAAAAGAGATCCAAGGAGTATTGTTTCTTTATTTATTTTGAGTTTGTACCTCTTGAATTTGCTTAAACTTTTGTTCTTCGTGCTAGGGTACAAGTAAGTTTTCATAACTTTGGTTTAGCTTTAGACAAAGGATCTTCAAAAGTAAAACTAGTCACAAAGCTATTTCCTTTGTTAGTGAAAATAAGTTTATGAAAACAACCCTGGTAAAAAATTGGACTGGAAAAAGTTCTATGATTTTCTAATAAAAACTCACAAGCTGCGATAGGAATAATGGGACTGAAAACATTTGTAGCATAATGTCCTAAAGAAGTTTTGACTTTCACTTGTTGACGCACAACTAAATCCCCATCATTTTGAAGCAAAAGATGTTTATAAGATGAAAAGGGGGTATTTATGTTGTATTTCAACATTTGAATAAAGAAAGGTATAAATTGATAACTATCCATAAGAGAAAACCTATGAAAATTTTGACAAGTATGATGAAAATTATTTTCTCTATAGCAAGTAGTAAGTTGATTAGCATTTTGAATCAAAATATTGGAATGCAGGAAAAAGTTAGTGGAAATAATATAAATAATACTAGTACTAGACTCCTTTCCGTTATGCTCAATATTAATAAACTTTTTATAAGATATCTTTATGTCTTGCGTATGATTTTCTAGATTTGTACTAGACTCCTCTCCTTTGAACTAAAGTATACTAAAAATTTCTCTGGAATCCCTATTTCTCTTCTTGATAAGGAAGTCTAGATAGCCAAGGAGAATCATCAGGAGACAGTTCTTGAAGCACCCTTCAAACACCACCAAAATACCAAAACAAGGAAACCAAGAAATAAAGCAAGAAAAAGCAAAAAATTAGAGAAGCTAAACTCAATAGGAAGAAAATGTGTCAAATCAGAATAAAGGTCCAAGAAGAGACAATAAAAAAAAATAAGGCAACCATTAAAAGGAAGCACAAGCAAAAGGACCTAAGAAAAGTGCTAGAGCAGATTACAAAATACCAACATCTAGAGGAACTGACAGTGACCGTTCCAAAATTTATACAAAATGATTTGCAAAACAGATAAGTCCGAATTTTTTTTGGGAAAAACTATACTTAATGAATCACAAATGGCACAAATTTGAGATCAAATAGTGCAGTAAGCACAGGGAAATAAATGGAACAAAGCTGACCCAAGAATAAAACTAGGTTTAGTACTAACCACGAAAGTTGTATGGATTATGGTAATTTCGAGACAGTGAATTTGAACCTCAATTTTTTATGGTATATACTGAGATTAATTAGAAACAAATATCACAAATTTGAGGTTCAAATAGATATCTATATATGGAGAAACAAATCAATCAAATTTGGAAAAACGCAAATAGTTTGCCAGCAAAGGAGAAATTGGGTTCAAAACTGGCAGATTGTATTGTAAAATTTATGGCAATTGTTGTACAGAGAATTTGAAGCAAAAATTTTAACTGGAGATTGGTAATATATGAAACAAGATATGGTAAAGGTTTCAGGCTAAATAACCAAGGGAATTAGGTGCAGAAAATTTAAAACCGAGAGCACCAATGAGCATTGAAACAGTGTGCACTGGTGCAGAAACATAAAACAAGTGCGGCTATTTCGAATTTATAAATGCGGCTTTATAGCCGCATTTGATCAACACGCATTTGTAAATCAAGAAATACAAATGCGGCTAAATAGCCGCATTTATAAATACCATTTACAACTGCGGCTATTTGTTTTAGCCGCACTTGTATATGCCAAATTATTAAAAAAAAATTAAAAATTTTAAAACATCGTCAATATTGTGTGAAGGCAACGTTGATGAAGAGTCACGGGAGCGCCAACAACAGCGGCGACAGATAGGGAAGCAGCGACGAAGCAAACCAAAAAATCCACAAGAACCCACGAAGACAATGAAAGAATACTGAGCAATGTAAGAAACCAAACAATGTAAGAAAAACGAATGTCAGCCGACGAAACCGTGCTTCGAGACCACCAATGCAAGGGAAAAAACATATATAAGAAAAATGAAAACATCTATGCATATATTTGTGAAGATGAAGAAGAAGAAAGAGAGCTCAAGAAACTTACATTGACACAAATGGAATGCAGATGCAGCAGAAGGAGACGAACTCAGAGAGCAAACGCGAAACGAAGGCAAAGACGAGAAAGAAAGTATGAAATTGTGGGTGGCGCGCTTCAAAATTGAGGGTAAAAAAGGATTTACGAATGCGGCTATACAAATAGCCGCATTCGTAAATCAAGCGCTTTGATTTACAAGTGCGGCTATATAAATAGCCGCATTCGTAAATCAAAACTCTTTGATTTACGAATGCGGCTATACAAATAGCCGCATTCGTAAATCAAAATAATTTCAAAAATGCCACTGCATGTTTTACGAAAGCGGGTAGCGCAAAAGCCGCACTAAATAAAGAGTATCTTTTTTCTTCATTTTGCACTAGTGGTGGCAACAACATTAACAATTATTAATTTTTTTTAGATACAATTAGGACGTGCCTTTTTTTACAGAGTGTTGGTAACATGTAAATGGTGTTACACAAAAATTTTCAGAAACGTTGGATACAAATTGACGTCAAAATTAAATTTTGCAAACTAAGTGTAAAGTATCAAATTCTGGAAACTGGAAGAAAACCTAAAGGTATCAAAAGACTTGAACAAAACCCCAAAAAATAGTGGGAGATGATGCAAGAAACTTACGAAGGAGCAATGGAAAGCAAGGAGACTCAGACGTAAGCAACACAAACCATTTTAGGAAAAAAAATAGACCAAAACAACAAGATACTTTTAAGAAACAGGTGATAGGCACTAGAACGAAAAGCAAACAACTGGTAGGCAACAACAACACATGAAGCAAGAAAACAAGATTAAGCAAGAATTTGACGTAACAAGGGACATGCAGGTAGGGAAAGAATAAAGAACACCTAAAAGGAGACAAAGACAAATTAAAATGCAAAATTGGACAAGAAACACAAACCAAAAGTGATGATCACCGCAACAACAACCCTAACTATGGCAGGTTGGTGGATGTATTGGCACCAGAAAGAACCGATCAAACAGCTAGAAAAAAAAAGATAAGGCACACACAAGTGATATAAACGGTGGAACACAATAAAGAGAAAAAATTAACCGATTAAAACAAGCGAAAACAACAAGAAATTGAAGAACAATAACAAGAACAAGAGGATATGTAGGGAAACAGCAAAGGAACTTGTGGATGTAATTTGTACTCAAATTACACGGTGAAAAACATAAAAAAATCGGTGGAGACAATAAGAAAAATAGTGGAAACAAAAATAAATGGTAGAAAAATAAAGAAACAAAGACAAACAATCAAGAACTAGATGAAAACCGTGAGAACACAGAGCTGAACAAATTTTTTTTTGGAAAATTAAGAGTTCAAATATGAGTTTTCTTCAAGTTCATTCCCAAGAAAGTGAGGTTGGTCACAATGGAGTACTTAACTACCAAGACTTTCCTAGCTAGAGCTTATCTTAGATATTTCTCAACACAAGTTCCCTAAAAGAATTTCAAAACAATTTGATAAATGTAAGTGAATGTGTGAAATGCAAAAAGAAACTAAAGATCTAATAATAAGCAACGAAAGATAAAACCTATGTATCATAAAGACTTATAAAGCAAGGAAATAAAGGAAGAAAGTAAAAGCAAAAATTAACGTAATAAGGGAAAATGCTAGTGAAAGTAAACTAGTCGGATCCTAAAATGCAAGTGACGCTAATGTTGAACAAGAAAGCTTTGATGAATCCAAATTTATCTTGAAGACCTGTTATTGTATGTGTGTGTTTAAGTTAGGTAGATTTTGTTATGTACATTTTCATCTCATTATGATACAAGTAACTTGATTCGTAATCTCCATTAAATTTTTTGTTTTCCAAATCTATGTTTTTTAATTGGTTGATTCATATATTAATTAGTTAAAATTACTTTTATTCAAGTGTGTTGACTATAGTAAATATTTTAATTGATTGATTTATCGTATCAACCGGTTGAAAACACTTAAAGTTTTTAAGGATTTAAAAATGATTGGTTTTCTATTTTTCTTTTATGTTAAGTGAAACCAACCAGTTATTTCGATAAATGAACCGCTTTAAAATTTGGTGATTTCTTTTTTTAAAGAAAACAATCCGCTATTTTCATAAATCAAATTAATGTTTTCGATAGAATTCTGTTATGTTAATAAAATTGTTTTTAATTGATACAACTGATTTCATTAAATGATCAAACTATTTTAACAATCTTTCTTACCTTATATAAAGATATTTTGTGATCATTTAACACAACACTTTTCTTAGAGAAAAGAAATTAAAAGTTTGAAATCATTCTTGGAGATTAAATTTGGATCTTGTATCATTGTTGTTATGTGGATAAGTTGTATGGGTTTACATTTCTATTGTGCTTCATTTGTAATAAATCTAGGTGTATTCAAACTCTATTCTTTTTATTGTATTTTGCTGTAAACAGATTCAAATAGGGTTTATGAATTTTGTATGGGATTAAGAGTGTTGTGCATTCTTGTAGGGTTCAAGATCAACACTTTTGGTTGTTCTTGTGTAATCTCTTGTGATTGTTTTAGTGAATTATCAGTGTTTTGCTAAGGACTAGATGTAGCTCGTGGTTAAGAGCGAACCAGTATAATTCTCCTGTGAAATATCTACCTCTTTCACGTTGATATCTGTTTTATAAACTGTTTTACAATGTTCTGTGTTTAAATCAATTGGTTGAATTCTCAAAACAACTAGTTTATATATTAATTAAATGCCTGTAGTGCTTTTATAATCAGTTGAATAGATAAATCAATTAGTTAATTTTATTAATTTTTTTTTATCTAACTCTAGTATTTGAGAAAATTCTTATGAAGACAAGTCACCCCCTCTTGTTTCAAACCACCTATTCTAACAACTAAGAGCCCCCTGTCACACTTATACCACAAATTCATGTGAAAGTTATTAAAAATGTCTATTAGGTTTGCCTTTGGAGCTAATTCCCAAACAACCCAAAAGTAAAAATTACAAAAAAGGTTTGGCGATACAAATAAGTTAAGAAGAAAATGGAACCATTCTTCATGCAATCTTGGAAGCTTTTGTGATGTTCAATATATCAAATTTGTGCACTAAAATATCTTGTCTCCTCCGATCCCTTTGAGAAGTTATCTTTGAGAAATAGGACCTCCAAGAAGAAGCCCGATATATCTCTTCCTCAACATCAACACTTGAAACTCCAAAGCCTTCACCAACAAAAGAATCCAAGAACAAAAGCAAGAAAAACTAACAATTTGAAAAGCTTAACCAAAAGGAGATTAATGTGACAAACTTCAATGGAAAACTAACAAAAGACAATCAATAATTAATGGTAAGAAGAAAAAGGTAGCACACAACAAAGTGAACCTAAGAATGACTCTAGAATGAATTGCAAAAGAAAAATCTAGAGTGAACTGACACTGAACAATCCAAAATTTGTGCAAAATTTTCAAGAAACTACTTTTTTATGAAATTTTTATGTAAGAACCGCAACACAAAATTTGATCAAACGCAACAAGTTTTGGTCCAAACAGATGTATATTCAGAAAGGAAAAAATATCAAAGCACTAGAGCACATAAATTGAACTTGTTTTTTAGTGTTGGTAGTAACTGTCATCGGACATAGGGATATGAATGAAATGAGTGAAGGAAACATTTTTTTCCCTAATATGTGCAGAGTGGCAATGAGAAAAAATATAGATTCTCATTACTTACTAGATGCTTATGACAATGTGATGATGTATGGAAGGAGAGCATTCAATGGAGTTCAACATCAACCTATTCATATGGTTTTCCTATTTCATCTAGTTTGGCTCATAGTTTTTCAATTGCTCCCCCTAATGCAAGGCACAATGCAATTGACATCCCTTTGTTACCGCTCTCTAACCACTTCATTCAAGGTAAAATGTCTACTTTTCTTTTTTTTATTATTTTATTATTTCTATGTTGGAGATCTCACATTGGTTAGAGTTAAAGACACTTCATAGTATATAAGTGGGTGTAAAACTCACCTTATAAACTGATTTTATAAGATTGAGCTATACTTAAAGTACACTTTTTAAGATTTCGTGATTGGTTCCATCTGGTTCCTTTCAAATGACTGTTGGCCTTGTTCTCCAGCTCCAACTCCTTCATTAGAGATTGCAACAAATGATTCCCACAACTATCATGATATTGCAAGAAGCAGAAGCAGAAGCGACTACAGATTTCTCCATCCGCAGTATCAAGCATAGCCTGCACAAGAGATGAGAGGACACTCCATCGACTTTCATCCTCCACTTACACTCCAACAAATCCTTCAAGCACATTTCTCCCTCCACAGTATCAAGCACAGCCTGTGCAAGAGATGAGAGGACACTTCATCGACTTTCATCCTCCACTTACACTTCCAACAAATCCTTCAAGCCTTTCTTCAGTGCGCGTGACAACTCCTCAACACTAGAGGAATCTTCCTCCTCAAGCTTTTCTAATTTATATTTAAGAAAAACATACTTTCTAGATATGGGTTCAAGTTTAGTACAATTATTTTCAAGGTTGGAAGCAAAACAGAGAGATCCAAAGGTTTTTAAATCGAGATAAGTAGGAGATATTAAATACAAAAGTTCATAAGGAAAATTTTGAAGTAATTGGAAGTGAATAAGTAGGAACAACACTAGAGCAGGGAAAAAAATATTGTATGTTTTATTTCTATTATTTCAAGTTATGTTACAACAAATAGGAAAACCCCTTTATATAGGGTTTGAAAAATCAAATTAAACTAACTACAGAAAATGTGAGATACTTGTGATAACTAGTATCTCAACATTGTAATTCCTTTCAACATGACAACACACATTGGTAATAAATTTCTTTCTTCCTTCAAATATTAGATTCTTGATAGTGGTGCTACTGATCACATTTGTTCATCCTTAACTCATTTCACTTCATATCATCAAAGTAATCATATTTGTTTCAAACTACCAAATGGAAATCAAGTCATTGCCAATTATTATGGAAGTGTTTTGTATATTCTTTGCTTCACTTTTAATCTTCTTTCAGTAGCAAAATTGATTGATAATTTATCTTGTGTTCTTACCTTCGACTCTAACAGCTATCACATTAAGGACAATAACTCCTTAAAGATGATTGGTTTAACTAAGATGCAAGATAGGCTATATATACTCTCATTATATCATAAACTCAAAATCCAACCCACCAAATCTACTGTTGATATTTCTCTCGGCAAGTGTACCGAATCAACTGTAATATAGTACTCTTTAAAGTACGAATGTCGAACCCACAGAGAACAATTCTAATTAAGATGTTCTGTTGTAAAACTCATTAAGTATAGAAAATAATGTTGAGAACTTGTTCATAATCAAATTAAAGATTTCACAAGAAGTAACTCAAAGGTTTAGGGTTTGATTCAACCAAAAACAAAATCAACTTATCAAATATAGAGAAAGATACTTGGGATTGAATTGCGTCTATCTCAATCATCTGTATTTTGAATAATACAATATATAATACTCAAAACTACTTATTCTTGATGCTTAATTTAAAGTCATTCATCTTGATTCCTCACAGATGAAATTCATAAGATAATTTCTCAAACACTGATTCCTCAGATATTTAACAAATCATCCAACTTTAGGAACAAAATTATAATGCAATCAATAACCTGGAATCTATTCCTAGCATTACAAGTTATCAAGTATTTTCGTTTATTTCAGATCCTTAAAGGTACTTTCCAGTTAAATTTAAGGATCAAAATCAAGACTCTATTGATCAGACAAAATCAAGCAATAAGCATAAAACGAAAATACCAAGAACAAGTAGAAAAGAGAATTTTATATATATATCACCAAGAATACATTTGATCAAGGTAAATTACATTCAATCCCAAGTTAGAAAGAACTTAGCCACTCATGACAGCTCCTCCAATCTTCATTCTTGATCTGGATTGCATAAGAAGGGCTGATCTAAGCAAGTTCTTCTCCTAAGAACATAGGTTTCTTCTCTTTCTCTCACTAGTCTCTCTCTATAAAAACCCAATCTTTTTCCCACCGCTGGTTTTGAGTTTTGTTTCAAAATTTATATAATCAAATTTAGCTCAAGCTAGCCCATTTTAGCTTAAGCTAGATCTTTCGGTACATTTTTAGCTCGAGCTACCGATTCTAGCCTGAGCTAGATCAATACTGCACCTTTAATCAACTCTGGACAGTTTTAGCTTGAGCTAAATCCTCTAGCTTGAGCTAAATCTTCTTGTGATCCAATTAAGTTTTTACTTTCTTTCTTTTAATGCCAGCTTGAATAATTCTTTCAACGCTTCATATTCATCTGCAATTTATACAAAAATTGAGATTAAATTTCTTCATTTGTTTCTTGGTTCAAAATATATAATCAGATTCAATAATTCTCAGATTAGGGTAATTTTCTTACATTAAGCAACAATTAAGTTCCAAAGTGTTCAATTTTATCAATCATAAAAACAACACCTTGGAACTTATCATGTACACACACCATCAATATTGTTAATGTCACTTCAAGTGATCTAGAAGCCCTTTGGCATTTTCTATAAAGGTATTGGTGTTATCAAGAACAAATTTTCTTTTGTTAAATATTACAAATTTATTATTTGCGATATTTGTAATTTTGGAAAGAAAAAATTCCTTTCCTATTGGTACATCTAAATCTTAAAAATGTTTGTATTTCATTCATGTAGATCTATGAGAACCATACTCAATACCATCAATTCATCGTCATAAATATTATCTGACCATAGTTGACGAGTATTCGAGGTAGACATGGATTTTTCTTTTAAAACAAAAAATATGATGTTGTCAAGACTTTGGAAAATCTTGTTGTTTTGGTTCAAACACAATTTCAAGCAACAATAAAAATAAGAAGAAGTGACTCATAAATGCCTAATTTCCTTAATATTTCATATTAAAATATAGGCACTTATGAGCATTGCTAATTTACATATAAAATAATCCATAATTTATGAATTTATACCTTTTACATTTTTTATGATTTTTATTTGAATAAAAATATTTTATTTGCAAATTTTGTGTTAATTGTAGGTTTCTAGGGAAGAATGGATAGTTGAACTAAAGAAGAATGGTATATGCTAAAAGGAGAAAACTGAAAGGCCCAAAACGCATAAAAGAGAAAAAAAAAAGTCCAACTTAGTAGCGAGAATGCATCAAATTAATTGGGCTATTTTTACATTTTTACCCTTAAGCCCATAAGCACAACGCAGGAATTCACCTAACCCTAGTATATTAGGTTAAATAGGGGGCTAGAGGCACAATCCTAGTGTGCCAAATTGAGAGGAAAACACCATTGAGTGAATTGTAACCAATTGGGAGAATGGAAGGTGTTAGAAGTATGCGTGGCTAATTCTACCCTTTGGGATTGAGAATAATTTGTTCGAACTCTGATGTATTGAGTTCATATTTACATATTATAATATTCAGTTCTTAATTGATTATTTGTATTGTTGTTTTGCTTTTAAATAGTCGTGACATGTTTGAGTATCTTAAATTTGACTTAAAGGTATTTTTAGGATTCTAACATAAACAACAATACTTAACATATTTGAGTGCTAGAAATAGACTTGAAATGTTAATGGCTATTAACGTCTGAGTATGATTCTAAGTTGTTTCTATAAATATAAGAGAAAATGATATTTAGGAAACATTCTTAAGAAGTTTATATACAAGAAATTGATATAAATGAATTTTCTACGGGCATCAATTTCAATAAAAGAACATAATATTAACATGCTAATCAAAATACATAAGAGTGAGAAAGATGAAACCTAATCCCTATTTTTACAATTGAAGCTATTACTCTTTGATTTGTTTCCTTGTTAATTCTTGCCATTATAACAATCTTCAAACCAACTTTTTATTGTTATTTTTTATATTTAGCGAAAATTGTATTTGAATAGTCAATTGTTCCTTGTGGGATAGATATCCGTCCTTAGAGACATTTATTACTTCTGACAACACGGTGTTCTTGCCGTAAAAAGTCATCAGTGACAATGAGACTAAATTTTTCATGACTAATTTCTTTTTCAAAAAAGGCATAATGCATTAAACATCATGTGTCTATAATCCACAACAAAATAGTATAGTTGAAAGGAAACATGGTCATTTATTAAATGTAGCAAAAGCTCTCATGAGATAATCTCATTCATGCAAAATTTATTGGCCATATTTTGTAATACATGATGCGCATATTATAAACATACTCCCCACACCTGTGTTAAAAAAATTCTCTTCGTGAAATGCTTTACAAAACTACAACAAATTTTAATGGATTAAAGGGGTTTGGATCTTTATGCTATGCTAGTACTTTGTCAACAAATAGAAGAAATATTTATCCAAGGGCGTTAAAATGTGTTCTTATTAGTTTTAAAAGGAGGACAAATGGACATGTGATGTTCAATATTCAATGTAGAGAATTTTTTGAATTTAGGAATGCAGTCTTATATGAACATGTTTTTTCATAGCAAATGGTTCAAGATACTAGCAATGAAACTAACAGTTCTAACATTCATGATCAAAGTTCTTTTTATTGAATACTAACTTGTTTTGAGTCATACATGACAAACCATTCTTGCACCCTGTGATAATGCTAAAAAGAAACGTAATAATAAATGTGAATCATACATTGAGGTTCCATAATTAGTTTGTTCTCGTATAGACCAAAACCTTTATAAAGATCATGACACATAACAAAATTATGAATTAAATCAGTTAGTTCGAATGAATACTATAATAAAAAGATCATCTGAGTATCTAAAGGATTATCATTGTAATCTTAATGTTTCCAATACATCTTTAAGAGTTAAATATCCTTTGAATTTTATTTTTTTATTATAACAATTTATCACCTTCTTACACATCTTTTGTTATGCCTCTTTCTTCACATGTTGAGCCAAACACTTATTCTAAAGTTCTGAAACATGATTGTTGGAGAAAAGCTATACAATGTGAGATATTTGCTTTGGAGTCAAATCAAACATGGGAGACTGTTCTTCTGACTAAGAACAAAGCTGCCATAAGTGGCAAATGGGTATTCAAAATAAAGTATAAGGCTAATGGGATAGATGAAAGGTATAAAGCAAGGTTTGTGGCAAATGGCTACACACAAACAAAGGGCATTGACTACCTTGATACTTTCTCTCTAGTAGCAAAGATGACCATCATAAGATTGCTTATTTCTCTAACTTTTAACAATAATTGGGATTTGACACAGTTAGACATAAGCAATGCCTTTATAAATGGAGAGTTGAAGGAAAATGTATACATGGTTGCTCTTGCTATATTGACTTCTATTCAACCAAGACAATTTTCTAATTAAAAAGGACTTTATATGGTCTTAAGCAAGCCAACAGATAGTGTACCAAAGGATATGGATACAAAACTTTTAGAATTAAGCCAATGTGTATTTTGTATTTTCTAATTCTTAGTTGTTCCTCTTTGTTCAAATGTTTTACCTTTATTTTTCTTTTCTGATTCTAGCCTTTATGTAGTCTTTATTTTACATTCTCTCTCTTTAGTTCGGGTATTTGTATATATTCTGACCCTCTGATTTGATCACAACGAAAAAACAGAAGAAATATTCTTTCTCATATTCTGTCTTCCTTTTTCTCTTTTGTTCTTCTTTGTTTTTTTTTTATCATATGGTATAAGAGTCGTTTAGAGCTTCTCCTAGCTAGAGTTTGTTGGCCTTATCAGGTCATCCGTTATCGGGTTATTATCGGACCATCCATAAACATATAATCCCACGCACGAGTATGAGGGTTTAAGCGTGAAGGGTGTGTGTTGGAGATCCCACTTCGACTAGAGATAAGGACATTTCATAGTATATTAGTGGGTGCAAACTTCATCTTAAAAGTCGGTTTTATAAGGTTGAGTTGGACTTAAAGTTCACTTCTTAATATAGTATTAGAGTTCTGATCAGAGCTTTGGTTGCTACATTTACCCATGGGTGAAGTTGTTGATCCCTCACAAGATTTTTGTTCATTTCACCATGTTAGTTCATCTGATAATCCTTCCTTTCTCATTGTCGCTATTATTCTTTAGGGACCAAACTATCATCATTGGTCTCATTTATTTAAAATGAGCCTCATTTCAAAGAACAAGATAGGTTTCATTCATGGAACCACAAAAGTTTTCTTCTCACTCATACCAGCTTATTGTTTCCAGCATGGCAGAAAGCCAATATGTTGGTTGTTTCTCCATCCATCGCACATAGCATTTGTATGGACAATGCCTTTGACATATGGAACATTAAAGGAAAGGTTCTCACAATGAGATATGATTTGTAATTCTTATTTTCAGGAGATGATATCTACTTTCAAACAAGATTTTAAAAATGATTAGCAAAATAATGAAGTTTTAAAGTCAGAAGTGTCGTCTCCGCAATTTGGTTTTACTACTTTATTTTATTATAAATATAATTACTTTATTATATTGCAATTATTGTTATTTTATTATATTGAATATAATTATTATTACTTTCTTTTATTATAATTATTATTACTTTATGTTCCATCTTCAACTCTGACTAATATTTATAAAAAAAGAAAAATGAAACACAAATTGTTTTATCTTATCTGTTATATTTTATATCTATTTACATGGTTTGCTTTAAATAAGAAAAATATGTTATTGTTTTCTATATCAACAACATCTATAAAAATGAAATAAAAGATGGAACATAACATATTTCGTTTTATATGTTGTGTTTTACGTTAGAATCTAATTCAGATGATCAATTACCTAATAATAATCAAATAAAAGGAATATTTAAAATTAAATTTTTAGAATTGATTTTATCTTTTACGGTAAACAATTCTCTTGGGTTTAGGGTATTATCCTTAAAAATAATAATTTTTTCGACTGAATGGTTTTATTTTACAATTTTTTTATATTATTATTAATTACAACTTGATTTTATTATAATTATAATTATTTTATTTTATTTTAAATATTATTACTTTATTTTCTTATAATTATTATTAATTAATTATAATATAATCATTTTCATTTATTTTATTATAATTATTTCTAATTTATTTTATTACATTTATTTTATTATACTTATCATTACTTTCTTTTATATACTTACTATTACTTTATTTTTATTAGAGTTATTTTATTTTATTATAATTTAAGTTATTTTATTTTATTATAATTTAAGTTATTTTATTATATTTATTATTACTTTATATTATTACTTTATATTATTACAATTATTATTATTTTCTTATATTCAAATTAATATTACTATTTTAATACAATTATTATTACGTTATTATATTATAAGTATTATTATTTCCTTATATTCTAATTATTATTACTTTATTATATTATAATTATTTTTTCTTTATTATATTATAGTTATTATTATTTTATTTATTATAACTATTATTACTTTATTTTCTTATATTTATTATTACTTTATTATATTATACTAATTAATAATTTCTTATATTATAATTATTATTAATTTCTTATATTACAATTATAATTATTTTATTATATTATATTATAGTTATTATTACTTTATTTTATTACTACTTTATATTGTATCTTCTACTCTTAGAAATAAAATAAAGAAATGGAACAGAAAATATTTTATCTTATCTGTTATATTTTATTTGTATTTTCAAGACCGGAATGGAATAAGAAAAATATGTTCTCTATATAACAATATCTAAATATTTTATTTTGTATTTGAGTTTCACATATATATGTATATTTATGGTTTTTAGAATCTAATTCAAGTTATTAAATAAATAATAACAATATAAAAATAAAAGAATATCTAGAATTAAATTTTTAAAAGTTATGTTTTCTCTATAAATAGTAGATATTTCAAATAGACCTATCACATAAAGTTTTGTTTTCCTTTCCTCTCTTTCTCTACGTTCTTAGTTTTTAGTAGTCACCAAAACATTCATACTACTTTCTTTGCGTTTGTAAAGGACTCGCCAAAACTTTCACACTACTTTATTTGGATTCCTATCAACAACTTGATAACGTGGTAAGTATATGTATATATATATGGATATATATATATATATATTTATTTATGTGCCATATATATATATAAAAAAAACACACATATATATATATAAGATTGATTGATTTTTTTCAAAAAATTATTTTATTTTTATTTAATAACTACTTTATTTTATTATAATTATAATTGTTTTATTTTATATTATTTTATTGTAGTATTATTATTTTATTTTGTTATAATTACTATTTTTTTATATTATAATTAACTTATATTTTTTTATTATAATTATTTCTAATTTATTTTACTATAATTATTATTAGTTTATTTTGTTATAAATATGTAATAACTATTATTATTTTCTTCTATTATATTATTGCTATTTTCCTATTTTGTAATAATTATTATTATCTTATAATATATATATATATATATATATATATATATATTTTGGAGAGATTGATTTTGCTTAAATTTCCTTTTATTATTACTTAATTACTACGTCATTTTATTATTATTATCTAATAATTATAATTATTATATTATATTATATTATAATTTATTTATTTTATTATAATTATAATTATTTTATTATATAATAATTATCACTAATTTATTATATTTATAATTAGTATTACTATATTGTATTATAATTATAATTATTTTATTTTATTATAATTATAATTATTTTATTTTATTTTATTATAATTATAATTATTTTATGTTTTATCTTCTGAGTAATATCTATACTAATAAAATAAAAATTGGGACACAAAACACTTTTTTATCTATTATATTTTACTTGTATTTTCATGGTTTATTACGATCTGATTCAAATAAGAAAAATAATTTTTTATTTTTTATATGAAGACATTAATTCAAATAGAAAAAAAGATATAACATAATTAAATAAGTAATAATAATCAAATAAAAAATATGTGTAGAATTAAATTTTTAAAATTGATTTTATCTTTAATAATAAAGATTTTCTTAAGGTTTAGGTTTGAAGATTTAGAGATTTATCTTTATTAATAAAGCTTCTTCCAATAGATCTACAAGTTATAAAGATTTTTTTTTTCTTAACTCTCTCTTTCTTTGTTCTTCAGTTCTCAAAACATTGTTACTAGTATCTTTTGGCTTCTCATAGTGATTGACAACATGATAACTGTTATCGGACTAAGGGATATGGATGAAATGAGTGAAGGAAACATTTTTTGGTCTAATATGTGCAAAGTGGCAGTGAGAGAAAATATAGATTCTCATTACTTACTAGATGCTTATGACAATGGGATGGTGTATGGAAGGAGAGCATTCAATGGAGTTCAACATCAACCTATTCATACGGGTTTTCCTATTTCATCTAGTTTGGCTCATAGTTTTTCAGTTGCTTCCCCTAGTGCAAGGTACAATGCAATTGGCATCCCTTTATTACCACTCTCTAACCATTTGATTCAAGGTAAAATGTCTCATTTTCTTTATTTTAGTATTTTATTATTTCTATGTTGGAGATCTCACATTTGTTAGAGTTAAGGACATTTCATAGCATATAAGTGAGTGTAAAACTCAACTTATAAACTGGTTTTACAAGATTGAACTATACTTAAAGTACACTTTTTAATATTTCGTGATTGGTTCCATCTGGTTCCTTTCAAATGACTGTTGGTCTTGTTCTCTAGCTCCAACTCCTTCATTCGAGATTGCAACAAATGATCCCCAAAGCTATCATGATATAGTAAGAAGCATAAGCGACTACAGATTTCTCCATCCGCAGTATCAAGCACAACCTGCGCAAGAGATGAGAGGACACTCCATCGCCTTTCATCCACCACTTACACTTCCAACAAATCATTCAAGCACATTTCTCCATCCACAATATCAAGCACAGCCTGCGCAAGAGATGAGAGGACACTCCATCGACTTTCATCCTACACTTACACTTCCAACAAATCCTTCATGCACTTCTTCAGTGCGCATGACAACTCCTCCACACTGGAGGAATCTTCCTCCTCAAGCCTTTCTTCAAGATGATGTAATATGTCATTCTCTCTACTTTGGTACTTCACATTCCTTTGGATTTCATCTAATTAAAATCCTAATTTAATTGGGATTTTCTTGTGCAGGATGTTCCTTGGTTGGATGACCATGATAGTGATATGCACTTGGACATTGATGACATGTCATATGAGGTATTTTTTTTATGAATGAGGATTCACTATGAGGTCTTATGAAAATTTGCTAACTCTTTAGAATTGGACAACATGAGCTTCTTGAATTAGGTGAACGGATTGGCAATGTACGCACAGGTTTGTTGGATGAAATTATTGCAAGGCAAATGAAGACAAAAACTTATCTACTTCCTAATAACTCAGGAGAGGTAGCTTCTGAGGAACAAGAAAATGATCTTTGCATAATATGTCAGGTATCAAGTTTAAAAACATGCCTTATTTTCAACCAAGTTTAGAAACCTTATGTTAACATTTCTCTTTCTCCTATTAATTGGAATACTTGTGCATGATTTCACAGGATGAATATAGAAACAAACAAGAAATTGGAATTCTTCAATGTGGACATGGATATCACGCAGATTGTATAAGGACATGGTTACACGAGAAAAATGTTTGTCCCTTATGCAAATCAGAAGCATTGACTCTTGGATAGAACTAGTTCATATAGTTAACATTTTTGAATTCATTTATTTGTTGACACTACAACATTTATCAAGTTTTATAGATGTCTATATGTTAGCATTCTATTTTTTGTTAACATATGTATGATTGAATGTCCTATTTCAAAGTATATAAAACTTTCTTTTTGTTTGTTATTCACAATATTTTGACCTTTTTATATGTTGTCTACAATGATTCATCTTACCTTCACGTGATAAATAAAATTATAAACAAACTCGTTCACATCTAAACTCATTAAGTATCTTTATTCTAGCATCAAGAGAAAATGTAAAATCATGAAATTAATTAAAATTTTAATCACACACCCTTGTTTATATTGCAAAATATTTTGATCTCGAATTGAGTAATAATTTTGTAGGTTATACTTATTGGATGAATTTGGATTGTACTTTCACTTTTTTTTTTCATTTAAAATCCTTTTGGGAACTTTTTCCACATGTTTATTATTAACTAGTAATTTTATATTATATAAAATAAATATTTATTGAGAGTGAGATATATGATTAAGAATATTAAATATACAAAATAACAAGTGGTAGTTTAAGATATGTTTCATTTATTTTTTACTAATTCACGAAGTTAATTTAAAATGTATATATAGAAAAGAGAAGATATTTAGAATGTTTAACTAATGAAGTGACTAAAGTGAGTTTTATTTTTTAACGTGTACATTTAGAGTTATGATCATAAATACTAATAACATTTTACCTAAATGTTTAGAAACTATATGAAATGGTTATATGATAAGGTTGAGAAAAAACTTTCTTTAAGATTAACAATTACTATGTATAACATATTGAGAACAACTTTTACTTATTAATTACCACTTTGTTTCTTTGGAGTGTTAAAAGTAGATTATTGATTTAGAGTATTTAGAGATAAAGTGAATGAAAAGTTAGGTGACTTAAAAAGTTAGGTGACTTAATTTAATGGATAAATAGTGAATTTGAGTTAAACAATTAATATTGATTTGGTTGAATTAATGAAGGTTTGATAAATTATTTTTTCGTATAATTGTCTTTAGGTCAATTTTATTTTTTAAATATACACATTTTTTTTGTTAAAAAAAATATTAGTTGACAAAATGAAAAGAAATAATTTTTAAAAAAAATATTATTTACTAATTGATAGTAATATTTATAGAAAAGAAATAAGGGAAAGTCAAATAAATAGAATTACTTTAAAACCAAATTTTGGACAGAGAAAAAAAATCACAATTCTTAATAAGGATGTAGAATGAAATTAAATAGACGAAACAATAAATAAATAAGTCATAGTTAAATATATACATATGTGTGGTGAGTCCAAACAAAAAAAAGTATAAAAATGAATTGGTTTAGTCTCTTGAAACTTTTCATATCTTTTCTCAAAGAAGCGAATTGATTATCAACTCATTGGAATCCATTGTGCATAATAATTGACAGATTCTAAAATCCTCGTTGTAAGTCATGAATACCATTCGATATTTGACTAAGCATGTTATCAAATGTGAGTGAATGAGCTTGGGCTTTTTCTGCGATTCCATTGTCATCTTGGCAAAGGAAGATGATGATTGAGTTGTTCTGTCTAAGACATTTGAATACGCGTTCCACATAACGTCTACTTCTATTTATTCGTATTTTTCACTGCACAAAGAATGATAACAACAATAAATGTTAATATTAATGATAATGTTTTGGATGTTAAAACAATAACTATATCAGTATAACTTGTTTAAAATTATTTATGATATTATCAAAGGATATGGATATACTGCTTCTAAACAGAAACTAATATCAATTTTGTCTTTTCTAATTCATAGTAATTTTTATTTGTACAAGTGTCTAGCCTTTATTTGTACAATTTCGGCTTTGATGTAGCGTAGAACATGTTGCACGACTTGTTGATGATGAGTTGTGGGTTCTTGAAACATTAAAGGTTATGTCGGATCTAGTGTTGGTGAGATATAGGAGTTTGCCAATGAATCTTGTATAAGGATTGAAATTTTAAAGTTTATCTACACTTTAAAAAAAAAACTTGGTATTAGACATATGAGGAATATAACAAGATTTCCTTTCCAGCGTTCCAGTTTCTTATAATTATTATTAATTTATTATATTATAATGATTTTCATTTATTTTATTATAATTATTTATAATTTATTTTATTATACTTATCATTACTTTCTTTTATATACTTGCTATTACTTTATTTTTATTAGAGTTATTTTATTTTATTATCATTTAAGTTATTTTATTATGTTTATTATTACTTTATTTTATTACAATTATTATTATTTTCTTATATTCTAATTCATATTACTATTTTAATACAATTATTATTACGTTATTATATTGTAAGTATTATTATTTCCTTATATTCTAATTATTATTACTTTATTATATTATAATTATTTTTTCTTTATTATATTATACTTATTATTATTTTATTTATTATAACTATTATTACTTTATTTTTTCCAGCGTTCCAGTTTCTTATAATTATTATTAATTTATTATATTATAATGATTTTCATTTATTTTATTATAATTATTTATAATTTATTTTATTATAATTATTTTATTATACTTATCATTACTTTCTTTTATATACTTACTATTACTTTATTTTTATTAGAGTTATTTTATTTTATTATCATTTAAGTTATTTTATTATATTTATTATTACTTTATTTTATTACAATTATTATTATTTTCTTATATTCTAATTCATATTACTATTTTAATACAATTATTATTACGTAATTATATTGTAAGTATTATTATTTCCTTATATTCTAATTATTATTACTTTATTATATTATAATTTTTTTTCTTTATTATATTATAGTTATTATTATTTTATTTATTATAACTATTATTACTTTATTTTCTTATATTTATTATTACTTTATTATATTTTACTAATTAATAATTTCTTATATTATAATTATTATTAATTTCTTATATTACAATTATAATTATTTTATTATATTATATTATAGTTATTATTACTTTATTTTATTACTACTTTATGTTGTATCTTCTACTCTTAGAAATAAAATAAAAAAAAATGGAACAGAAAATATTTTATCTTATCTCTGTTATATTTTATTTGTATTTTCAGGACCCGAATGGAATAAGAAAAATATGTTCTTTATATGAACAATATCTAAATATGATTTTATTTTCATACGTATATTTTTGGTTTGTTAGAATCTAATTCAAGTTATTAAATAAATAATAACAATATGAAAATAAAAAAATATCTAGAATTAAATTTTTAAAAGTGATTTTATCCGTAACAATGAATTTTATTTAGAATTTAAATTATAGGATTTAGAGTTTTTTTCTATAAATAGTAGATCTTTCAATAGACCTATCACATAAAGTTTTGTTTTCCTTTCCTCTCTTTCTCTACCTTCTTAGTCCTTAGTAGTCACCAAAACATTCATATAGTTTCTTTGAATTTGTAAAGAACTCGCCAAAACTTTCATACTACTTTATTTGGATTCCTATCAACAACTTGATAACGTGGTAAGTATATGGATGTGTGCATATATATGTATGTATATATTTATTTATGTATGTGGCATATATATAAATATATATATATATATATATATATATATATATATTACATATATATACACATCTATACTTCTACTTCTATAGGTATATAAATAGATATATACATGTATGTCTAGAAGTATATATATATGATTGATTGATTTTTTTCAAAAAAATTATTGTATTTTTATTTAATAACTACTTTATTTTATTATAATTATAATTGATTTATTTTATTTTATTTTATTGTAGTATTATGATTTTATTTTTTTATAGTATAATTAACTTATATTTTTTTATTATAATTATTTCTAATTTATTTTACTATAATTATTATTAGGTTATTTTATTATATATATCTTATAACTATTATTATTTTCTTCTATTATAATTATTGTTATTTTCTTATTTTGTAATTATTATTATTATTATTATTATTATATATATTTATTGAGAGATTGATTTTGCTTAAATTTCCTTTTATTATTACTTAATTACTACGTCATTTTATTATTTTTATTATCTTATAATTATTATATTAAAATTATAATTATTTTATTTTATCATAATTATTATTATTTTATTATATAATAATTATCACTAATTTATTATTTTTATAATTAGTATTACTATATTGTATTATAATTATAATTATTTTATTTTATTATAATTATAATTATTTTATTTTATTATAATTATAATTATTTTATGTTTTATCTTCTGAGGTATATCTATACTAATAAAATAAAAATTGAGACACAAAACACTTTTTTATCTATTAGATTTTACTTGTATTTTCATGGTTTATTACGATCTGATTCAAATAAGAAAAATAATTTTTTTAATATGAAGACATTAATTCAAATAGAAGAAAAGATAGAACATAATTAAATAACTAATAATAATCAAATAAAAGATATGTGTAGAATTACATTTTTAAAATTGATTTTATCTTTAATAATAAAGATTTTCTTAAGATTTAGACTTGAAAATTTAGAGATTTATCTCTATAAATAAAACTTTTTACAATAGATCTACAAGTTATAAAGATTTTTTTTTCATAACTCTCTCTTTCTTTGTTCTTTAGTTCTCAAAACATTGTTACTAGTATCTTTTAGCTTCTCACAACGATTGACAACATGATAACTGTCATCGGACTCAAGGATATGGATGAAATGAGTGAAGAAAACATTTTTTGGCCTAATATGTGCAGAGTGGCAATGAGAGAAAATATAGATTCTCATTACTTACTAAATGCTTGTGACAATGGGATGGTGTATGGAAGGAGACCGTTCAATGGAGTTCAACATCAACCTATTCATACGGGTTTTCCTATTTCATCTAGTTTGGCTCATAGTTTTTGAGTTGCTCCCCCTAATGCATGGCACAATGCAATTGGCATCCCTTTATTACCACTCTCTAACCATTTGATTCAAGGTAAAATGTCTCATTTTTTATTTTTTTTATTTTATTATTCCTCTGTTGGAGATCTCACATTAGTTAGAGTTAAGGATATTTCATAGCATATAAGTGGGTGTAAAACTCACCTTATAAACTGGTTTTTCAAGATTGAGCTATACTTAAAGTACACTTTTTAATATTTCGTGATTGGTTCCATCTGGTTCCTTTCAAATGACTGTTGGCCTTGTTCTCTAGCTCCAACTCCTTCATTAGAGATTGTAACAAATGATCCCCAAAGCTATCATGATATAGCAAGAAGCAGAAGCAGAAGCGACTACAGATTTCTCCATCCGCAGTATCAAGCACAACTTGCGCAAGAGATGAGAGGACACTCCATCGCCTTTCATCCACCACTTACACTTCCAACAAATCCTTCAAGCACATTTTACCATCCGCAGTATCAAGCACAGCCTACGCAAGAGATGAGAGGACACTCCATCGACTTTCATCCACCACTTACACTTCCAACAAATCCTTCAAGCACATTTCTCCATCCACAGTATCAAGCACAGCCTGCGCAAGAGATGAGAGGACACTCCATCGACTTTCATCCACCACTTACACTTCCAACAAATCCTTCAAGCACATTTCTCCATCCACAGTATCAAGCACAGCCTGCGCAAGAGATGAGAGGACACTCCATCGACTTTCATCCTACACTTACACTTCCAACAAATCCTTCAAGTACTTGTTCAGTGCGCATGACAACTCATCCACACTGGAGGAGTCTTCCTCCTCAAGCCTTTCTTCAAGATGATGTAATATGTCATTCTCTCTACTTTTGGTACTTCACATTCCATTGGATTTCATCTAATTAATATCCTAATTTAATTGGGATTTTTTTGTACAGGATGTTTCTTGGTTGGATGACCATGATAGTGATATGCACTTGGACATTGATGACATGTCATATGAGGTATTTTTTTTTATGAATGAGGATTCACTATGAGGTCTTATGAAAATTTGCTAACTCTTTAGAATTGGACAACAGGAGCTTCTTGAATTAGGTGAACGAATTAGCAATGTAGGCACAGGTCTGTTGGATGAAATTATTGCAAGGAAAATGAAGACAAAAACTTATCTACTTTCTAATAACTCGGGAGAGGTAGCTTCTGAGGAACAAGAAAATGATCTGTGTATAATATGTCAGGTATCAAGTTTAAGAACATGCCTTATTTTCAACCAAGTTTAGAAACCTTGTGTTAACATTTCTCTTTCTCCTATTAATTGGAATACTTGTGCATGATTTCACAGGATGAATATAAAAACAAGCAGGAAATTGGAATTCTTCAATGTGGACATGGATATCACGCAGATTGTATAAGGAAATGGTTACATGAGGAAAATGTTTGTCCCTTATGCAAATCAGAAGCATTGACTCTTGGATAGAACTAGTTGATATAGTTAACATTTTTGAATTCATTTATTTGTTGACACTACAACATTTATCAAGTTTTATAGATGTCTATATGTTAGCATTCTATTTTTTGTTAACATATGTATGATTGAATGTCCTATTTCAAAGTATATAAAACTTTCTTTTTGTTTGTTATTCACAATACTTTGACCTTTCCATATGTTGTCTACAATGGTTCATCTTACCTTCACGTGATAAATAAAATTATAAACAAACTCGTTCACATCCAAACTCATTAAGTATCTTTATTCTAGCATCAAGAGAAAATGTAAAATCATGAAATTAGTTAAAATTTTAATCACACACCATTGTTTATATTGCAAAATATTTTGATCTCGAATTGAGTAATAATTTTGTAGGTTATACTTATTGGATGAATTTGGATTGTACTTTCACTCTTTTTTTTTTCATTTAAAATCCTTTTGGGAACTTTTTCCACATGTTTATTATTAACTAGTAATTTTATATTATATAAAATAAATATTTATTGAGAGTGAGATATATGATTAAGAATATTAAATATACAAAATAACAAGTGGTAGTTTAAGATATGTTTGATTTATTTTTTACTAATTCACGTAGTTAATTTAAAATGTACATATAAAAAAGGGAGGATATTTAGAATGTTTAACTAATGAAGTGATTAAAGTGAGTCTTATTTTTTAACGTATACATTCAGAGTTATGATCATAAATACTAATAACATTTTAGCTAAATAACATAAATACTAATAACATTTTAGCTAAATTTTTTAGAAACTATAGATTCGGTTGGTTTTTTTAGTACATAAGAGAATAACATGTTGAGAACAAGTTTTACTTATGAATTACCACTTGGTTTCTTTGGAGTATTAAAAGTAGATTCTTGATTTAGAGTATTTAGAGATAAAGTGAATGAAAAGTTAGGTGATTTTATTTAATGGATAAATAGTGAATTTGAGTTAAACAATTAATATTGATTTGGTTATATTAATGAAGGTTTGATAAATTATTTTTTCGTATAATTGGGTTTAGGTCAATTTTATTTTTTAAATATACACATTTTTTTTGTTAAAAAAAATATTAGATGACAAAATGAAAAGAAATAATTTTTTTAAAATATTATTTACTAATTGATAGTAATATTTATAGAAAAGAAATAAGGGGAAGTCAAATAAATAGAATTACTTTAAAACCAAATTTTGGACATAGAAAAAAAATGACAATTCTTAATAAGGATGTCGAATGAAATGAAATAAATGAAACAATAAATAAAATAAGTCATAGTTAAATATATACATATGTGTGATGAGTCCAAACAAAAAAAGTATAAAAATGAATTGCTTTACTCTCTTGAAACTTTTTATATCTTTGCTCAAAGTAGGGAATTGATTATCAACTCATTGGAATCCATTATGCATAATAATTGACAGATTCTAAAATCCTTGTTGTAAGTCATGAATACCATTTGATATTTGACTAAGCATGTTATCAAATGTGAGTGATTGAGCTTGGGCTTTTTCTGCGATTCCGTTGTCATCTTGGCAAAGGAAGATGATGAGTGGGTTGTTTTGTCGTCTAAGACATTTGAATATAAGTTCCACATAACGTCTACTTCTATTTATTTGTCTTTTTCACTGCACAAATAATGATAACAACAATAAATGTTAATATTAATGATAAGGTTTTGGATGTTAAAACAATAACTATATCAATATAACTTTTTAAAATTATTTAAGATGTTATCAAAGGATATGGATACAGGGCTTCTAAATAGAAACTAATGTCAATTTTATCTTTTTTAATTTTAGTAGTTTTTATTTGTACAAGTGTCTAGCCTTTATTTGTACAATTTGGGGTTTGATGTAGCTTAGAACATGATGCACAACTTGTTGATGATGAGTTATGGGTTCTTGAACAAATTGGTTGAGAATTTGAACATCAAAGGTTATGTCGGGTCTAGTGTTGGTGAGATATACACTAGCGCATAAATGCTAAACAAGGGCGGCTATTTTACATTTACAAATGCGGCTATAGAGTCGTATATGATAAGCACGCATTCATCAAAGTGATACAAATGCGGCTATATAGCTGCATTTGTAAATACTATTTATAATGCGGCTATTTCTGGTAGCCGTATTTGTATATGCTTCTGAATCAGGTGACAGGGTTTAGGGGTATAGCATTTACAAATGCGGCTATTACCAAAGCCGCATTTGTAAATGTGATTTACAAATGTGGCTTTGGTAAATAACCGCACTTGTAAATAGTGGTTTTTTTAAGTGCAATCTGTTTACTGTTAATCCCATATAAATTTACTTGTTCAATTATATATACCCAGCCAGACAAATACATAAATTCATAGAATCAAATATATATTGATCAAAATGTACATTACAAACACTAATCAAATTACATATAATCTCTACGCCATTGATCAACTACCCTAGAGTTATAAAAAATTATGAAATATGTGGACCAAGAATGTCTCACATATGATATGGCTTCCGAACTCATTGGTATTTCTTCCATGAATAATTGCATTTCAAAATATAGTTGACATAAATTAGTTTTAAGATACATATATGTTCAAGAATTGTAAAAATGATTTAACATATCATGTTACCTCTTTCCAACCAGTTTTAACACCTAGTCTTACAATGGTAATCATCCATTGCATAATGTAATAGCCACACTCATAGCTTCCTGGTTGTTTATTACACTATAATTCAATAAAAAGTAAAAGTTAGTATATTGATAAACAATGAAAAGAGAAAGAAAAAATTACAAACCTTTATATCCACGCCATGAACTGGTTAATACAAAAAACCTCATTAGTAAATGGTTAATTGGTAACATATAGAGTTAAGTTTATAGTGTACTTACGTATCAATGATATTCTTAAGATTTGTGGGTATCTTCTTGTGTAGGGATCAGAACCACACAACAGTCTTATCAACCAATGATAAGATAAGTAACTGCCAATGATGCCTATATCATCCATGAAAAGAGTTAGTAAATATTTAAAACATGAAATAGTAATAATTGACGACATATAATTAAACTTACTCATTAATATAAGGGCATAAATAAATTTGTTTTCCCTCTTTTTCCAGGGTGTTAGTGATGTATGCTTGGGTCTCATATGACCTTGGTCCAACGAGATTAGTATATGCAGGATCTAAGAATCCATACACATTTTCCTTTTCCTCAATGAGACAGACTTCATGCAAAAACCTACAAGTTATTAGTTAAAACATAATCAATAATAATTTAACATAAAGTAAATTGAAATATAGGTAAAGATACTTACATCATAAAAAATGAATTATATTTATATGGAGCTCTTGATTCTCAACTACAAATTCTAATATATTTGTGTTGTACATCAACAGTGGCAGTTCAATGTTTATTTGAAAAAACATATCATCCCACGGAACTTCAAAAGGTTGATGACCAATCTGACTAGAAACTAGACCTAAGGAAGCTATAGGATCGTCAACTGGAACCTCATGCTTCTTCTCCGGACTTGGTTTCCGAAGAGGTTCTACAAAATAAAGAATTTTGTATTAAATTATGTAATATATAAATATAAATATAAATATAAATTAATATAATGAAATGAAATTATTACATGAGGTTGTGGCATAAATCGAATGAGGTGTCTGGGCCAGGCAACGAATGTCTGAAATGCATCGACCATAGTGGTTACCTCATCTGAAGGTAGTGGAACACGAGCATCAGGTACTCGTATTTTTTCAACTGTTACCTTCGCCACAACAGGGGAGAGAGGAACGTTATGTAAGGTGGTGGCCTCTTCATAGACTTTTCCAAGCGCCACCACCTGAGGAAGCTTGCCGCTTGCTACCAGTAGCCCACATTCCCTTGTCCGCACAATGATATCATCCCCTGATGTTGTAAGAGCCACACAACTCCCCTTTGTGCTCTTGGGAGTGGGACTAACAAGGGGTTGAATCGGCTCAGCACAAAGTTGTTGTGATAGAAACTCTTGTCGCATTTGATCATTCTTCTTTCTCATCTTTAGCCGCATCTGATCAGTCTCCTTTCTCATCTCCTCCATTAATTCTTCACGTATCTTAGTCTTCATTTGAGTTTCACTCTCTTTGGAGGAGGAGGATGATTGTCATTGTGAAACTCCAAAATATAGTTTAATTCCAACCCCTTGTCCAGCTGCATGAACACGACCACAGTGCTCATGTCGTTCAATTGCTTCAACCAGGATATCGTGACGACCTTCAGGAACAAAATTACCTTGGGATTTCAAGGAATCCTGCAAGAAACAAAAATCATATCAGTTTTTAATATAATTAATTCTTTAAAATAAATGAAAATAACTAAATATAACTTACAATTTTTTCGATGATAACCCGAATTGCTTAGAACTTGGTGCACCCGACTTTTTAATTCGGGATCTCTTCCATTTTACATGGCGAAAAGGTGGTGATGGAGGAGAAGTGACCCCTGTTTCCACATTCTCAGACGACGTCCCCTATCTAGATTGTTACTTTTTCACCATCAGTGAATACATGTTCTCACCATCAACAAGTAGATTTGTGTAGAAAACCTTCACAAGATCTGGATAAGTGTTTCCATACATCTCAAGGAACTTCCTTAGCTTCTGATCTTTCAAGGCCTTCCTAACCTCCTTGAGATTTTGCTCCTTTAGCCAGTTGAAGGACAACAACTTTGGTGTATTGATGACCTTTCTACTTATCTCAAGAAAAACATTTTCAAGATGACCAACCCTTTTGATGGCATGTGATTTCTTTCTCTTAAGTGAGTGAGATGAAGAGGCCATAATGCAAATTTTTTTTTATGAGGATGCAGTAAGGAAAACACAGTTTCAAATTGCAGATGCAGAGAAGAGAAAAAAAAACAGGTTGTTTGTGAAATATCCAGTTGAAAGCACTCTTATATAAGCAAAAAAATATGGCAAATATAAATTGCCTTTTAGTGAGGTGTTTTGCAGTAGAAAAATAATTACTTTAACATAGCTTTTATTGTGACTGAGCATTCATAAAAATCTTTGAATTTCCAAGAAAATAATAGAATATATTCCCTTATGACCAGATTCTGAGACATACTTATTGCATATTTGACCAACAACTGGTTTTGAAAAGCATAAACAAGTTTAACCATGCGTAAGCAATTATGGAAGCTTTATGCAGAGGTGCCAGAGGCAAAACAACAGGTTGTTTAGTATTTTCAATAGGTTATTTTACTATGACAACAAAGAGAACATTTTTCATAATCAAATAATCTCCTTTTAAAGTGATGAAAAATGCAGTAGGCAACTTGTTCATACCTTTGCAAAGATAACACGAATAGATTCAGTCAAAAGAATACTTTGAGATGTTCATATGGTCACAAGGGACACTTACATAAGTTGAGAAATGAAAACACATATACTTTCTTTATTCTTGAAGTTTCTCTTTTGAGCAACCACTATGCATGTGCCATGGATGTCTCTTGAGTTTCAAAGAACCCTGCAAGACATATATAATTGAAAAGTGCAGGCAAAAAAATTGACTTTACTCTTGTTGGTTTTCCCTTTAGTATTTATTCTTTGAACTCAAGATTTTTCTTGGCTGCCAAGGATACCTACAAGAAAAGGTTAAGAAGCAAGATTTGGTCCCCTTATGAATGTGTGTCCAATGATGTTAGTAGGAACCTTAGAAACCTTAGGAACCCATTTAAAAAGACCTTTAGGAATAGAAAACCTCCTAACTCTACAAAATTTAACAGTGTGGCCCCTTTTCATGTAGTAAAAGCATATTTTAACTAGTTGTTTCAACAAAACAATAAGTTATTTCTCAAAGAATCTTGAGAAAGGTTTGTTCTTGCTATTTGGATGAAATCCCGGTCCAGCTTTTCCAAAAACACAATTTTGAGAAGCAAGAATAGTTTAAAGATTGGATTGGACTTTGTAAAACTCGTCCAGAGTTTTTAAAAGATAGTGAACCTTCTTTTTGAAGGGATTCACATTTTTCACAAAAAGCTTGAATCAACACACTTACAAGAAGAGTTTTGGTAAATCATTTCTAGGTTTTCAAAATCAGTTTTTGAATGATTTAACTTTTCTTCTAAGGTCTTAACTCTATTTTCCAACTAATTGTTTAACCCTTTCAACCGGTTATTAAACAAGGCTAGCATGTTAGCTTCCTCATGAGTTTCTTTGAAGGTATCTTGAAGTTGACTATAGTTTTCAAAATTCACAGAATTGTTAGAACTTACACTGTTGGTTTCTAGATCTTCTTTTACCATCAAACACATATTGGATTCTTTATCTTCTTTTGATGATGAACTTGAGAATGAGTCATCATTTTCTTGCCAAGCTATGTAGGCTCTTCTTGCTTTACCTTTCTTTTCAAACTTCTTGTTAGCCCTTTTATCTTTGCTCTCATTTTTTGGACATTCAGTCTTTATGTGTCCCTGTTTGCCACATCCAAAATAAGTATAGTTTGTAAATTAAATTCATTAACTTTCTTTCTATTATACTTATTTGATGGTTGATTCTTGTCCTAGTTCTTCTTCTTCACGAACTTGAAAAATTTCCTCATGAGCAAGTTGAAAGTCTCACTATCACTGCAGTCACATGAGTCTTGATCACCCTTTTCTCTAGAATCTTTTAAAGCAATGCTCTTCACATTCGTTTCTTCATTTTCTTGGTCATTAAGCCGATTCATCTCAAACTCATGCTCTCATTTTCTTGGTCATTAATGTAGTCAAATCCTTAGATTCTGAAATAGCAGTGAACTTTGGCTGCCAAGATCTATCCAAGCATTTGAAGATCTTGATGTTCAACTCCTCTCTTTCAAAGATTTTTCCAAGACCACTAAGGTGATTTACTATGTGAGTATATCTTTTCTGCACATCCGACATGGTTTCCCTTTTCAACATCCTGAATATTTCATACTCTTGGATTAAGGCATGTTTCCTTGCCATCTTCACATCTGTTGTGCCTTTATGGCTTACTTCAAGGATGTCCCACATCTCCTTTGCAGATCCACATTGAGAGACCTTGAAAAATTCATTTGAATTCAAAGCAAAAGTTATAATGTTATTGGCAATGCAATCATATTGAGCCTTTTTATTTTCAATCTCAGTTCATTCAGACCAAGGTTTTTCAATAAAAAGACATCATCTTTTTAAAGCTTAGGTATAAAAGGGACATTTGTGATAGCATCCCAGATTCCTCTATCAATTGATTAAAAAAAATCATTCTTAGCTTCCAAAATTGATAGTTCGTCCACAAAACAAAGTGTGGTCTATTTATATAAGCACCCTCCCCAAAGGGTGTTTTTTCAGTCATTTTCAAAACGATTTTAGGATTGAAACTTGAGTATATTTCAAAAACTAAGCTTCTAATGCCAATTGTTAGAATGTGTGGCCAAAACAAGAGGGGGTGAATTGTTTTCAAAAGATTTTCACAAGTTTGGAAGTAGAGTGAAAAGTTCTGAAAAATCAACTAATTGATTTTCTATTCAACTAGATAAAAATTCAGTTTTATAGTTATTTATAGAAATTACACTGGTTGTTTTCTTGAAACAACAACTTTTTTATATCAGTATTGAAAGAGCAATGTTAAAAACCGTGTATAATATAAGGGATAGAGACATTCACACGAGGAGGTTTATACTAGTTCACTCTTAACCAAGAGCTACATCCAGTCCTCAACTAACCACTGAGAATTCACTAAGTAATCAGAGCAAAATTACAAACACACACCAAGAGTGATGATCTTGAACCCCTCAAGAACACACACCACTCCTTGGCAACACCACAGTTTTCATAAACCCTTTCTGAAACTTCCTTAGACAAAATTGCATAGAATTATAGTGTTCAAAAGAAGGAAATAGAGTGGTACAAAGCAGTGGTACAAAAGTATACAAAAACCCAGTCCTATTGCACACGCAAGTTGATGGAAGAGGCCCCAACACCAATCCATTGAAAGGCCACCAAAATGTCAAATTGAGGCAACCACTAGAGTTATAGTCAAAGAGGGGTCAAGAGGACACATTCTACATGCCATAAACTCTAGTGTATATTAGATTTTAATTTCTTGTCAAAATTAGCATAGGAACTTTATTTGTAATTTTTCTTAGAATTAATTTTGGCACCTAAAATACCAACCTAGGTAAACTTAAAGTTTCTAAAAACCTCTAAATTTACCTAGGCCGGTCTAGGAAGCCCATGGAGGGGGTGAGCATACAAACTAGACACACCCCTCCCCATGTGCTCATTTAGGCTCCACTTTTGGGAGGGAATTCATTTGAATTTCCCTCCACTTTCTTTCGAATTTCCAGCCCTCTAAACACTATAAATAAGAGGGCTTGGCTCATGTAAATGGAAGATTAATACATGAGTGAATTGCTGCCAAAATTGTGCCAATTTCACTCCTTGCCCAAAACCTCCTAGGTTAGGCTCTTAATCTTCACAAACTTTCCCTTTCCAATTAGAGTTGGCCTCACCACTCTCAAATCCTACCTATCATGCACCTTCAAGGTCACCACCACTCTTAGGAGGACCTTGTTCCATCTTCAAACCGTAAAACTTTCGCAACTCATCAATAAATATGAAAATATGAAGTCACAAATCCATCATTTGGTATCATGAGCTATGGTTCTTCAAGAGCTAAGTGCCTTCTTTCATTTTAATTTTTGTGTTCTTCTTGTTTCTGTGTTGTTCTTCAATTCTCCATATTGTCTTGCTGTTTTTTACATTTTAATTTCATTTAGGTGCTGTTTGGAGAAATCCAATCGGTGCATTGTGTTCAAATTGTTCTTGAGCTTCTAATTTTTAAATTTGTGTAGGAATCCATATAGAATTGTGTTGTTGTTCTGTTTTTAGTTTATTTGAGTATTATTTGCAATTCTAATCGGTTTATATTGTGTGTCTTGAGTCATTTTAATTTTTGAATCCAATTATGTTTTGTCTAAGTCATGTTTCTCCTAATTTTCATTAATTCCATGTAGTGCTGATTTTGTTGATAATTTTGGTTTCTTGATTTGATTTGAGTCCCAATCTATAATTCTGTGTTTGTTGATCCTTTGGTGCATTTTTCTTTTTAGTTTGAGTTCATATTTATGTGTTAGATCCATACAAATTCATATACATCTACTCCATTGTGTTTTTGAAGTTTCTTTAATCTGTTTTTAATTCTAGAATTAGGAATACTCTATTTTTCAAATCTGTGCTGGCTATTTTTTGTTATGAAATTAAAATACGTTGAAGAAAAATTATGAAAATCTGGATCTATACATATTGATTATTAGAAAATCAAGAAAAAAAAGAATCAGATCAAATGGCAAAACATAAAAAAAAATGATAAATCAAACAAAAAAAGTGTGCATCCTGGCGCCAAAAGAAACGGTAATTGGACAAGAATTTTGAAAACTTTATCACAATTATTTGGTGCATAATTTTGATGTGATTCCAGTGCCAAAAGTTTGCTAAGACCTTGAATTATTTGTGGTTCAATTTTCAGAATCAAATTTCAAATAGCCAGCTCAGCATAAATTTTATAAGTCACGCTTTTTGGACCTAAAATTTCCAGTAGTACTGTTTTGGTTTTTCTAATAAATTCTAGTGTCATTCTCTAGGTTCAATTTGTGTGCCACCTTTTGTTGAGTGCCTATTTTTATTGATTGTCCAATATTATTCAATACTCCTTCTAGTTGTGTCCTATAAATCAAATCCATTTGTTATTGTCCTATCTTTAAATTTGAATTGTTCTTTTCTTTCATTTCTTGACCTCTAAATTGTTGGTGAACAAAATTCAAATTGGTGCTTGTTAAGTGGAAATTAACCTTGTGGTGGGTCCATCCCTACTTAGTAGGTACTGTTTTTAAGATTTTAATTAGCTAACCATAAGAGGTTAAGGCAAGGAGCTGCAGCAAATACAAATACAAATACATACACTTTGTAGAACACAACAAGGAAGATCAATCACAAGCCAAGGAGTGCATAGTTTAGGAAATTTTAATTTTATTTTGTGCAATTCAATTTCTTTTGTATTTCCTTTGAGTTGTAATTACTTTCAACTTTGATTAATTAGTGGATTAATTACGTGTAGACGGTGAGTGTGTCTTCAATGGCTCCAAGTGTCTAGAAGCCTCACCTTAGGAACCGTCTAGTTTAAAGCTTTTTAGTTAGCAATCTTTAATTTGTGCTTAGTAATTATTTGTTTAATTACTTGTCTAGTATTTTTAATTGCTTTGCATTGTTTTCTTTGCATAAAATTGTGTCTTCATTCTACTTGTGACTCACGTAGTTTACTTATAAAAAGGTGTGAGACAAGTTTTGAGGGATAGTTTTTGGCAAGGAAAGACTTGGTACTTAAGAAGTCCTAGTGACTCACCTCTCTTTCTTGGAAAGCTACCTTCACTACTATCCTTATCTTTTTTGAGGTAAAATACTTAGGACACGAGTCTTTAACCATGTCTTCTCCATCTCTCAATTCTAGTGAAAGTGATATGACAATTCTTAAAAACCTTTTGGAAAAAGTTGCTCAAAATGTTCAAGCACTTTCATTTAGACAATTGCATCATGAAGATCAATTTGTTCAAATACAAGATGATTTGAAAATGGTTAAAGATGAATACACTAAATCCAAAAAGAGTTCACATCCATCTAGCTCTAGGGGTAATGAATCCTATGGGGAACAAAGCCTTAGGATCAATAAATATTATCAACCACCCCCAAGAAGAGGTAGAAGAGAAAAGAAAGAAATCCCTAGGGAGGTTAGGATAGATCTACCTCATTTCCATGGTAAGGAGAATGTAGAAGCCTATCTAGATTAGGAAATGAAGGTAGAACAATTGTTTGCTTGTCACAATGTGAGTGAAGAAAACAAAGTATCCTTAGCCACTCTAAGTTTTCAAGGCAATGCTATGTATTGGTGGATTGCCCTTGAGAGAGATAGGCATCTTCATAAGGATCCTCCCATAGAATATTGGAATGATCTTAGGGGTGTCTTAAGACGCTACCATATGCCTTCATATTACAATAGGGAGTTGATGGACAAGCTCCAAAGACTCCAACAAAAGACCATGAGTGTAGAGGAATATAGGCATAAAATGGAACTATACATGATGAAAGCCTCTATTAGGGAATCCGAATCTATTACCATAGCAAGATTTTTAAGTGGGCTTAACCTTGAGATTAGAGATAAAGTTGAACTTTTACCTTACCAAGACTTGAATGATTTGATTCAACTATGTACCAAAATGGAACAACAAATTTTGAGGAAAACTTCAAGTCATAGGGAAAGCTCATACTCTAACTCTTATCCCAAAGAGGACTATAAAAGAGGGGAAGATCATATAAAAGAAACATTTCTAGAACCTTCCTAAAACCTACCGAAATACGAGCATATCTCACACACTCAAACTAGAGAAATTCCATGTTTTGGTAATGATCATTTAGCATCTCAGTGTTCCAAAAGATCTCTGATCTTAAGTGACAAAGATAACAATAGTATCCAAGACAAAGAAAATAGTGAGAGTGAAGAAAATAGAAAATATCCAACAAGTGAAGGTCGTGTTATCTATAGGCACCTACAAAGATAAAGTTTTATGTGATGTAGAGCCTAAAGAAACTTGTCATGTTTTATTGAGACGACCATTGCAAATTGTTCAAAATTCCATTCTCCATGGTCGTACCAACGAGACTACCTTCACACATAAAGAAGAAATTCTTCATGAAGGAGAACTCATGGGCCAATTTAGAGTTGATAAAACTCTAGAGCTTTTAAAAGGAAAATTCTTTTGGTCACCCATGAGGAAAGATGATCAAAGACATTACCCTAGATGCAATGTCTCATGAACTCTATGCTCCTTCACCTTTTGCAAGTGCTCCATGGGAAGACATAAGCATAGGATTTATATTAGAACTTCCTAGGACAACAAAAGGTTTTGACTTCAATTTTATGGTTGTGAATAGGCTCTTCTTTAGAGAAGTGGTAAGATTTCATGGATTACCTAAAAGCATAGTTTTGGATAGAGGTCCAAAAGTTATATGCCATCCTTTGAGGACTCTATTGGAAATATTTAGAACTAAGTTGAAAATTTCAATTTCTAGTCATCCTCAAACCAATGGTAAAAACAAAGTTGAAAATATAGCTCTTTCTACTATGCGTAGGGTAATCATGAGAGACAACCACAACTCTAGGGATGAGTATCTTTTCCATATTGAGTTTGAATACAATAGGGTAGCTCATATAACTACTAATATTTCTCCATTTGAGATTGTATGTGGGCTTAATCCTCTTTCGCCTTTTGATTTGTTACCATTTCCTAATCCACAAGAATTTGTGCCTAAGGAAGGAATAACAAAAACTGAATTTGTTGAAAAGATGCATGAGAGGATTAAAGAACATATACAACAACAAATAGATAAATATTATGCTAAGTTGCCAAAAACAATAGAAAAACAAAAGGCATGACAACTTAATAGAATTGATTTTTATACAACTGCTCAAACTAACTCATTTGCTTTGTTTGATGACTACCATAGATGGACATTTGAACCAGGAGGATGAGCATAGTTTTCAACTTAAGAATAAGGCTGCTATTCGAGATCGACCATGTAGATCTGAGGATAGATCCTCTCGAGAAGGTGGAGATAATGGACACCATCCAGCGACATACATCCCCCTACTAATGACGAGGACGAAGCCTTGGATTTGAGGACAAATCCTTTTCAAGAGGGAGGGGATGATGGAAGAGGCCCCAACACCAATCCATTGAAAGGCCACCAAAATGTCAAATTGAGGCAACCACTAGAGTTATAGTCAAAGAGGGGTCAAGATGACACATTCTACATGCCATAAATTCTAGTGTAGATTAGATTTTAATTTCTTGTCAAAATTAGAATAGGAACTTTATTTGTAATTTTTCTTAGAACTAATTTTGGCACCTAAAACACCAACCTAGGTAAACTTAGCGTTTCTAAAAACCTCTAAATTTACCTAGGCCGGTCTAGGAAGCCCATGGAGGGGGTGAGCATACAAACTAGACACACCCCTCCCCATGTGCTCATTTAGGCTCCACTTTTGGGAGGGAATTCATTTGAATTTCCCTCCACTTTCTTTTGAATTTCTAGCCCTCTAAACACTATAGATAAGAGGGCTTGGCTCATGTAAATGGAAGATTAATACATGAGTGAATTGCTGCCAAAATTGTGCCAATTTCACTCCTTGCCCAAAACCTCCTAGGTTAGGCTTTTAGTCTTCACAAACTTTCCCTTTCCAAGTAGAGTTGGTCTCACTACTCTCAAATCCTACCTATCATGCACCTTCATGGTCACCACCACTCTTAGGAGGACCTTGTTCCATATTCAAACCGTAAAGCTTTCGCAACTCATCACCAAATATGAAAATATGAAGGCACAAATCCATCACAAGTGATGATCCAAAGATCTTGATTCTCTTGAATAGTTTCAAACTCTTAACAGAATTATGTTTAAAAAACAACAAATTGTTTTCCAAATAACATATTGAAATAAGTTTTCGGTTAAGCATTTCAAATAAAACAACTAGTTGTTTTATCGAAATAACCGGTTGTTTTAGTTTGACAACAAAGACAAAATAAAGCAAAGCTTTTCCAAAACATTTTCGAAACCACTAAATTTCAAACAACCAGGTATTTTGACAATTCAACAGGTTGAAAAACTTGTTTTAACCTCAATACATTTGAATAGCAACTTTTTCAACTGGTTGATTTGAAAACAACTGACTATAATTTTTCAAATTTTTAGAAAACATTTATTTTAAAAGAGATAATGAGTCAAATGAGCTTGGATCAATATAAGGTGTGAATTAAAAAGTCAAAAACTACTAAACCACTCACACACATAGCAGCAGGTTCTTCAAGTCTTATACACATATTTGGAGGCATCAAAGCATCTTGTTCAACAATATTCTATTAGGAAGGCCTTGGCAATATGATAGACAAATTTTACATGATGGTCATAGCAATAAGATTTCTTTAAACTTCCAAGGGCATAAGATTATATGAAAACCCCTCTTTCCCAAAGAAGTTAATGAGGACCAAGTAAAAAATAAAACTAAAAGAGAAAATGAAAAAGATGAAGAAAAAAAAGACAAAACGGGTATCATCATCTTACCTAACGCGGTAAAAACAATAATGTTGACCTAAGAAAAATACAAATTGTGCCTCATAGGTATTCTTCTTCTTTATCTTTTTCATCTCCTGATCATTTTAAATACTTGACATCTTTAATAAATAAGTTTAGGGATGATATTAAAAAACCTCTTAAAGATTTTCACTTTCTAAGAGGTTTTTCACAAACAAATCATTTCATCCCAAAATATTCTTTTCAAACATGGCCTGTATGTAGAACTCACCCATATAAACTCCCAAAGCTTAATGAACATAAGTTTGCTTCACATACCAAGTCTAGAAATGTTTCTATCTTTTGTGTGAACAAACTAACTATGTTATTTATAGAAGTTCTAAATTCGAGGTTGAATTCTTTCCAACTTGAGGGGCATGATACAAACTAACTCGATAAGCAGATGACTAAGGACACCACAGACTCTTCACAACTAGGTCATTCATCTCAACATACAAGACAACGCCCTACCAAATCTCAAAAGAGTCTCAATAGAGGGAGAGTCGAACATGAACCAGAATATCAGTTGTTCTTCCTTCTAGTCTTCTTACAAGACAAGTTAAGTAAATAAATTGGGCTCACTTTGAGCTTCAATTAGAAAAATAAGTTAGAAGAGGGTATACTTAGTAAATTAGGCTTGTACCAAAGCCCACCTTAGGAGCCAAGTAAGATGAACGGTACTCTTGTTCGCTAGTTGTATAACCACACCAGTAGATTTTACGAGTCCTAGGGACAGTGATATAAATACAGATAAGGGCATCACGTCGATATACGCCCCTAAGTCAAGCATGTCGTTCTCAAATCTATTGTTTCCAATAACACAGGAGATTGTGAAGGTGCCTGGGACCTTGCATTTTTCAAGGATCACCACCACAGGCTTCTCAATAAGTGTAGAGACATTCCTTAAGATGCTTTAGAGACCCTGACTTAAGTGACAAGTGAGAGTTTCTAGAGTGTCTTTGATTTATCTACAAAGTACTCTTGAAAGTTATTCAAAATACAGGTCTTATACATGACTATTCCCCTATTTATACAAACAATTTTTCTATCTTTATTCTTGTATATGGTGGCTTGGATGGTCCTCCATCATATATCCTTCAAGAACTTTGCATATCTGGGGATATGCTTAATGACGTCTAATAGAGGTATGTTGACCTTTACCTTCTTGAAGGTCTCAAGGATCTCCTTCTCAGTTTCCTCTACCTTCTTGCTCTTCTGCAAGGGAATGACATAGGAATAAATGGTCTATCAGGGTTGGCAGTTTCTCCTTTTATATCAACTTCATGAGATGGTTTAAGAGGATATTCCAAGTCATCATTGCTTGTGTTGGACCTTCTTTGATCATCATTCTCTAGAGTATTTGTTTTGGAGGTGTTAAACGATATCAGCTAATAGTATACTTTGGTGGGTTCTTGAACAGGTGCTTGCAACTGAGTACCACTTCTTAAAGTAATAGCATTGACATTTTGTGGGTTGATGACCATTTGGGAGGGAAGGTTATTAGACACTTTTGATATCATCTCATTCACTCCAGTGGCTAACTAACTAGTATGATTTTTCATGTTTTGAATACTTGCCTTTGTTCTTTGTACTCTTGCTTTTGTTCTCTGTTCTTTTTTTCTCTATTCTTTGTTGCAAATTCATGTAGGTCGGTCACACCTTTTACCTTTGAGCATGTGCTTTAATGCAAAAACTGTGACTACCTTGCGACACTTATGGAGCAGTCTAGAAGTTAGGGCTACATTCCCTTCCTTGGACCACCTACTTTGAAGTCCAAGAAATGACAATAAAAAATTAAAGCGCAATAAAAATGGATTTCATAACAAAAGGAACTTACCAAAGGCATTAGAGTAGATTACAAAACAAAAACAATACTAGATTAGCTTTAAACCTAAATCGAGAGCAAAAAGTTCTTGCCCAAACTCTTTTTTCAGCACTGAACGTCCTAGATTTTGATATTTATCATTTTTATTGCGAATTAGGACATACCTTTTTAACCCAAAATCCATAACATATTGAAATTCTCATATTTAAAATTTCACTTGATTTGGATACGTATTTTGATCACAATAATATTTTCAATCTAGAACAACAACACTAAAATCTCATAGTGAAATAGAAACCTATACAATCCAATGAAATTGAACAAAACTACAACACACAATGGAATTTTATGATTTATGAGACTAACTAATGATCTAATAGGAAGTATAGAACTCAAACCTAAAAGGAGTAATGAACCAAAAGCATGTACACTTTGAATATGAGACATTTTCATAAACACCTTATGTGCATCTCGATGAAACAAATGAACAAACGTTTTGGGTACACTACAATTAATGGAATTTTGAGACAGTTAAAGGAAAAACATATTCAAATTAAAAAATCAAAACAACACAAAACCCAATAATTAAAATGAATGAAATGACCCAAAAACACAAAAACCTATTCAGCCTACAAAAGAACACAAAAACCTATCCATTTTTTATGATTTTTCAGTTCAATGGAAAGAAACAAAAGATTTAAACCGATTAAAATGAAAAACAACAAGATTAAATGTTGGAAACAAAAAGTAAACAGTAGAGAATGAAACAAAAATGACACATATGGTTCAGCCCACACAAAACATAAAGAAAAAAAACACACCAAAGAACTTAACTCTTTTTATTTTTAATTTTGTTAAAGTAATCAAAGCATTGATTACCAACTAATGGAGTTCTCATTGGATCCCACTTTAGTTCTTCAGTTTGGAACGATTTTAATGAAATGAGAATGTTGAACCAAGTGTGTTCAAGCTTTGAAGAATCCAAACCCTTTGAAGGATGATGAAAGGCTGATTGTGCTTGCTTTTGCTGAGTTGTCCTTTTAGATAGGATCTAGGGTAGATTTAATATGTAATCCACTCTTAATTGAATCCAAAGCATAGACATTCTCAAACTTTTTAAAAGAAAAGTGTTTTTCAAACTAAATGAAAAACAACCTGTTGTTTTGTCGAAAGAACCGATTGCTTTATACTTAGGTGTTTTTAGAAAAGGTTGAAAACTGTTTTTATGGTTGACTTGCTGTCAGAACAAAAACAACCGATTGATTCGTTGAAACAACTAATTGTTTGTTTTGGTACCATAACAGAAAACTGTTTTGTGTTTTGACTAAGCATTAAATGATTTTCTAACTGTTTACGCTCCAGTTTTTAATGCTTTGACCAATCTTTAAATGCAATGAATAATTTGTTAAGATTTAATAACAAACAACAACTTTGTTTTAAATACAGTAAAACAGATTTGGGTTTACAACAAGAACAACAAGTTTTGAGATTTTGAAAAAAGTTGAGAATTGCTTAGAGATTGCATTGATCAAAGAGTGTGAGATAGGATTTTCTGCTTGTATTGATTTCAGATTTGTGTTGTAACAAGTGTAATCCTTTGTATCTTTTGAAAGAACCTTGTGTGGTTGCTGAGAAGTGTTGTGTGTTCTTGAGGGGATCAAGAATAACATTCTTAGTGTTGTTGTGCTGACCAAGAGAAGTGTGTGTCTTGAGGGGATCAAGGTCACTTCTTTGGTTGTGTTGTAAGTGATCTAGGTTTGATTGCTTAGTGGATTTCCTCAGTGGTTTCTGAGAAGACTGGATGTAGCTCTGGGTTTAGAGTGAACCAGTATAAACCTCTGTGTGCATTCTCTCTATCCTTAATCTCTTTAAATTCAATTTTGATATTTGCAAACTGGTATAAACAACCGATTGTTTTTCTGGTGCTGTTGTTTTTGCTTTGTGTTTTGGAAAACTGATTTCCTTATCAATTGTTTCTCGAAGTAATTTCATTCTTGGCTTAAAATTTTGCGAAGATAGGAGAGTGTTTAGAAGAGAGGTGAGGTCAAATGTTTTAGGAAGAAAGTTAGGAGGTAGCCAAATTCTAGGAGATTAACTTTGAGAGGACTTATGAACAAGTAATGGCCGAAAATGGGCAACGTTTCTTTACTTATTCAAAGTGCTTTTGATAAGAGGTGGTGAGTCGTATTTATAGACTACATGGTTAGCCATTTGAAGAAGCAAAGGGTAGAAAAAATTGAATTTATAAACCCTAGAAAAGTAGCGTATAGAGTGGATCAAATGTCACTTGTCCACTAATGCTTTCCAAATTAAAGCATATGCTCAAAACATGGGAAGAATGTGTTCCTTGTTAACCTTAGACCAGCCTAGGGTTTCTCTTGGGACATTGAAAGCTAAACTAAAACCCTAGCTAGGTTAAAGAATCCCTAATCAAACTGTAGTCTACTCATGGCCCAAATACAAGCCCAAGTACAACGCTCAATTATTCTATACTACTTGGCCCAAAACAAGGCCCATGAAATCTTACTCTACTCTATACAATGATTACAAACTAAATTATGACTCGTGTTGATAAGATATTTAGCCTGCTAAGGTTAGTTGAGTTGTAGTCTTCCTATATTCACCTGGTCATGGCTCTAGTGCTTTATCCCTTCGTAAGAGGTATCACCTGTTTTTGTGCATATCTTAAATCTATCTTTTGTAAAACAAAATTGTTTATTTGTGATATCTTACTAATATATTTGTGTTATGATGATGGAGAACCCTCCTCACATTCCAGCCACCACATCTACAACTTAAACCAAAGCCAACCATGAAGACATATTATTTTCTTCGTCAGTAGAAAACTAAATAAACTTATAAAAGATTAGAATAGTTTTCATTCTTGGCCTTGAACTTATGGGAAAAATTTAGACTTAAATAAGACACTAGCTACAGAAAGTATGCACACCATTTACAAACCCTCACTTGAGAATTCAAGCAAGGGTTCCTAGAGGTATGCCATGACACACATGCAAGCTAGCACTAAAAGGATGGTATCACACGCCACTTGCTCTCTTCTTAGTCTATAAACAAGAACTTAATTCCTAGTAAATTCATATTTGAAAAATATTGAATGAAGCTTCTAAAAATCATATTTCGTTCTCTCTCAAATTCTCAATCTCTTCTTTGCTAGAGTTCCTAAAGAAACTAGACAAGGATCACATCAAGGAGTTGTCCAAACCTCTCCTTGAAAACCTAGAACACCTTCACCAATCCTTCATCAAATCACAATACAATTTGGTGCATCCTTTTCCTCATACCTTCTGCTGCATATCCTTACCATTCACTCACATATTTGATTGGAACTCCATGCAAGAATAAACTTGCATCATATGGACAAAGCTCACCTTCTCTATTGCATAATGATTTACATAGTTGTTGATCTTACTAATATAATATAGGTATAATTACCTTATTGGTCCTTATATTTAGGGTTAATATTCAATTTAGTACAATGGTTTTTAAAAAAAAACAATTTGGTCTTTATATTTTTAAAAAGTACCCAAGTTGGTCCTTTCTATTAAATCCCACCTTATGGCGTCAAATGTTGCTTATGTGGCAAAGACAAGTGGGATTACGTGTTGTGTGAGGTGGCAAGTGGAGTGGATTGAAAAATAAGTGAAAAATCAATTAGGGAATTAAGGTTTTTTAAATTGCAATGAGTGAGTGGACAATTGGGGTTAGTGTTAGAATATATGGTCTTAAACAAGAGGGGGGGGGGGGTGAATTGTTTAAGAGGGGTTTTTGAAAACTTTTTCAGGTTTAATGAAATTCTTTGTATAAATCCAGAAAAGGAATCAAGGTAGCCAAGAACTCAAGCAGTTATGCAGCAATACACAAAAAAAATCGGCTGTTTCTTTGAAACAATCGGTTGTTTATGCAAACTTCAAGATGTTAACTCAATAATGGCACTGGAATCAATTAAAAACAGTAAGCCAATTGAGAGAAATAAATTTTTTAAAATCACTGCCAAATTACCGTATTTTTTTCGGCAGGAATGTACACTTTTTTTATTTTATTTATCATTTTTTGTGTACTTCATATTTTTGAATGATTCTTTTTTCTATTCTTTTCTAACACTTTGAATATCTCAAATCCAGAATTTCAGAATTTTACAGTACGTAAATCAGTTGCAATAAGAAAAAACAGTAAGCACTTTTTTCAGAAACAGAGGAATCCTAATAGGAATAAAAAACAGGATGATGAACTAGCAAAGACATAATAGAAAATGATGTATTGGAACTTGTATAGGTCTAGAATACAAGTATGAACTCAATTCTAAAAAGAAAATGCACAAAGGATCAACATCAAATCAGAAAATTATATGACACCAAAGCAAGAAACAATCAAAACAATAAAAGTACTACTAGAAGTAATGACATATATGGAATAACATGACTAAGACAAAACTTGACATGATTCAAAAATTAAAAGACACAACACAAATTGTAACAAGTGAAAGGAAGCTTAAGGTAAACTCTAGGAAGGATAATGCCATTCCAAAAGAGCAACCATACTCATAAGAATTGAGTGCCATAAACCTTTCCACAAACACTTGGAGCAAAAGAAAAACAGCAAGAATACTCAATTAAAATTCTAAAACAGAAACTTAAATTGCAAGAAATTAAAAAGAGCTCTTGAAATAAAGTGCACACAACTCAACAATTAAACAAGAATGAACCTAAGACTCATGATACCACATGATGTGATTCCAATAGCCACATAGAACAAGATTCTTGACATTTTTAGGAATCACCTTGAGCTGGAAAATGTAGAGGCACTTTTCTTAGAGTTGGATCATGGTTCTAAGTCAAGAACTCACCAATAACAAGTACCAAATCCCAAACTCATTTGGATGAACCAAATATTGTCAAATTGAATCAACAAAGGAATTATAAAATGGATTGACCGAACAAAATTAGGCAAGAACACATATGAACCGAACATAAAAGGAATTGAAAACAAAAACAGAACATAGGTGCTGGAAAAATGGAATAGCCGAACCAAAACAAATCAAAAACACAAGGCAACATGAACAATTGAAAAAGAAGAAAGGAAGGAGAAGAGAATGCTCATGAAGATGGAAGAATGGTTGGATGATCACGCCACTAGAAGTATGGATGCTCCTAGATGAGTGTGCAAGCCGCCACTTGAGGAAACCATGGTCCTTCAAGATAAGACTAGAGTAGAAGGCTCAAAAGCTCTCCAAATGCTCACTCCAATTTTGAGTATAGTTTCTTTAGATAAATTCAAAATCTGAATTTTACAAGGAAGGCACCTCTATTTATAGCCTAAGGTGCTGAAAATGAAAGCTAAAACAATTCAAAATTCCCTCCCAAATCAAACTAGAACCGGCGCTTATTTGCAAAGCAAGGAAGGTGTGATCCTTTCCTTCACTTTGGCACCCCCTATTCTACTCCTACACCTATCTACTAATACACCCCCCTAAAGCTCCTAACTAAAGCCTAAAAGATGTTATAACAAAAGAGGTTTCTAAAGTTTCCCTCTAAGCACCTTTAACTAAAGAAACTACAAAAAGAGAAAATAAATGTCCTCTAGCTCCCAAAGCTTTGAACATGCTTCTTGTAATCCTTTGAGGTGGACTTTGACCTCCATGGGCGTCCTCCATTTGTGCCTCCACCTCTTCTTGAGCTTGATGAGTGGCCTCCATGTTCTCTTGAGCTTGATCTCCATCACAACACATAAACCATATTCTCCCCCTATTTGTCTTCACAAATAGACTTTGGGAAGAGATGAAAACATAATAGTCCAAAATAAGGCAATCCAAGCATAGAAAGAATAACAAAATTTGTCTTCAATCTTCTCTCCCATAAGGGTTTGAAAACATGTATCCATGCTTTGAAATCTGTTGTCAAAGTTTTGAAAATTTGTAACACAAAGATCATGAAGATTCCTTTGGTTTTCAGCAAAGTTGTCCAACCTATTGACCATGAAACTCTCAAAGGAAGACATTGAAGGAATCCTATTTCCTTGATGTTCAGCACTTGTTCCAGCACCTAAGTCAGTAGCAGGTTGTTCTTCATTTAAGCATTCTTATCAGCAGCTTCTTGATCTTTTTCACCATGTTCAGCATGAATTCCACTTGAGATACCACCATGTTTACCATCCTTACGTACCCATCTACCATTAATCTTGGTAAAACTCATCTTGCTTAGTGAACCATTGTTCACTTCATGTGCTGATTTTACCAACTCAGATGTTTCATCCTCAAGATTCACTTCAAAATAGTTTAAGAATTTAGAAATCAAGATAGCATAAGGATAATCATAGTCACTTAACCTCATAGATTTTTGCATGTGTTCCTTGATGATATGGATCCCATTGATCTTGACTTTGCTCATTATGCAGTATATGTAGACAAGATCTTCCTTAGTGAGAACAGAATGGTTGCTCCCTCTTGGTGTTAGAATCCAAGTGACAATGAGAACCAACAATCTTTCATTCAATTTCAACCCTCCAACAAAACAAGTTCTTACCTATGCATGAGGATTCTTCAAATAGCTTTTGTAATATTGAATTTTGTTGAAATCTTCCACCACACCAATGTTCCCTTTTTTGATTCTCAAACCAGAATACTTTAGGCCAGTCCCAATAGCCCAAACCTCATGAGTGATCTCCATATCCACACCCTTGACATGAGAGACAAGATTATTACTGATGGAGATCAAGATCAATAGGACATGGAGGCCAATCAACAAGATAAAGAAGAGGTAAAGGCACAAATGGAGGACGCCCATGGAGGTCAAAGCCCACCTCAAAGGCTTACAAGAAGCATGTTCAAAGCTTTAGGAGCTAGAGGACATTTATTTTCTCTTTTTGTAATTTCTTTAGTTGAAGGTGCTTAGAGGGAAACATTAGAAACCTCTATTGTTATAGCATCTTTTAGTCTTTAGTTAGGAGCTTTAGGGGGGGCGGTGTTAGTAGATAGGTGTAGAAGTAGAATAGGAGGTGCCAAAGTGAAGGAAGGAGTCACACCTTCCTCATGCTTGGGTTTTGGCGCCGATTCTAGATGTCTCTTAGGAGGGAATTTTTGAATTTGTGTTGCTTGCATTTCAGCACCTTAGGCTATAAATAGAGGTGCTCTCTTTGTAAAAATTCAGATTGGAATTTATCTAAAGAAACTATACTCAAAATTGGAGTGAGCATTGGAGAGCTTTTGAGCCTTCTTCTCTAGTCTTATCTTGAAGGATCCATGGTGTCCTCAAGTGGCGGCAGCACTCTCATCTAGGAGCAACCACACTTCTAGTGGCGAGATCATTCATCATTCATCCATCTTCATGAGCAATTCTCTTCTCCTTCCTTTCTTCTTTGTTAATTCCATGTCTTAGCTTGTTCCTTGTTGTTTTTGGTTCGGCAATTTCAGCTTAATTTTGTGTTGCTTCGGTTCTTTCATCATGCTTTGTTGTTCTTCATCTTTCTTCTTCATTTTCCAGCTTTTTGTTCGGTTCAATTTAATTTCCAGCATTCAAATTCAGTTTGCTTAGCTTTTGTGCCTTTTTGTTCGGTTCAATTTGACAATAATTGGATCTTCTATATGAGTTTGTGTTTTGGCACTAGTTTTGGTGAGTTCTTGTTCATAGAACCTTGATCCATTTCTATGATAAAGTGCCTAGCTCTTAACCAACTCAAGATGATTCCTAAGAATGTCAAGAATCATTCTAATTGTGCTAGTGGAATCACATCAGTTACCTTCAAACTTTAAATTGGTGTAGAAAACCCGAATAAGATCCGGATAGATGTTCCCCTTCATCTCTAAGAACCTCTTCAGCAATTGTTCTTTGAGTAGTCTTCTCACATCATCCAGCTTTTGACTCTTCAACCAGCCAAAAGAGACAACTTTTGGATTGTTTATCACTTTTCTACATGTTTCAAAGCGATATTTCTCAATCAATTCATTGTCTCCTAAAAACCAGCCTTCAAGACGTCCTCCTAATCTTACAGTTCTGGTTTTAATTCTTTTTTATGATGGAGGAGTGGAATCCATGAAACCAGAATCAGAGAAATCAGAAAAACAGAGGAAGGTATGAGATGCAGCAAAAGATATGCCAATGGGTTGTTTTTGTGTAGAAAAACAACTACAGAGGGTTTTATAGCAAAACATAAATCCTCTTTGATCCTTTGGTTGTAGTGGGTTTCAGTCTTCAAGAGGAGGAATCTGGTCCAATCTTGCACAGAACCACGTCAACCCTTACCAGAAAATCACATGGTTAACACATGTGGATTTGACTAGTCATAAAGGCACTTGAATTTCCAAGATATGGAATATATTCCTTTTATGACAAGAAACAACTTTCTCCTGAACCAAATCAAACCTCATGACTGCTTTATTGACTCATAATCCTTTTTAAAAAAGATAGAATGCATAAAGAAATTAAATCAATTTTATGCAGTGCTGTCAGAGAAACAATCGGTTGTTTCGAGAAAATAATCGGTTGTTTTTCTGAAGCAACAACAATGTTTGAGTTTAAAACAAAAACAGAGAAGAATCAAAATGTAATTGTACATATACACATAGATGAAGATTTTAGCATGAATTTATAACAAAAAAACAAAGACAAAGAAAGTCTTGTCCTTTTGTCATGGAGTCCCTTCAATGAGTCATTATTCATGATCAAGAATGCTTCTTTTGGCTTTCAAGACGCCTTTAAGCTGGTACAGAACCTTAATTTAATTCCAAACAAAATCCTTTTCTTCCAAAAGCTTGATCTGATAACTCAAGACCCCATGCTTCTTTTAGTATCCATGCAACACAATAAATTCAAGCAACAAGATTTGGTCCCCTTACAAATGTAGGTCCTTTTCATTCAGCTTTATCAATCAAAGCATCAGAGCCTTTGGGAATCCATCTCATAATACCTTTAGGAATAGAATATTTTCTAGATTTACATAATCTAACTAAGCGGCCTCTCTTCATGCAGTAAAAACATGTAACAACCGGTTGTTTCGATCTTTCAATCGGTTGTTTTTCTGGCACTTTTGAAAAATGCTTTGAAATCCCATTTTTCTTGATTTGAGGATTAAACTCCAAACCAGATTTTCCAAAAACACATTTTTGGGATGCCAAGACAATTTCAAAGTTGGATTTAACCTTTGAAATTTTATCGACAGTTCTTACAAGATAGTGGACCTTACTCTCAAGAGTTTTACAATTTTCACAAACTTTAGAGTCACACAAGTAAGAAAAAATTTTGCAATGCATTTGAAGATTTTCAAAATTAAATTTTGACTTTTCCAATTCTTCTTCAAGAGTCTGGACTCTATTTTCAAGCCAATTATTCAACTCTTTCAATCGGTTATTTAAGAGAGCCAATCGGTTAGCTTCTTCATGAGTTTCTTTAAAAGCTTGAAGCAATTGACTATAGTTTTCAGCATTTAAGGAGGCACAAGAACTTACACTGCTTGAGCTGCTTGAATCATCATCTCCTTCAGCCATCAAACACAGATTGGCTTTTTCATCTTAACTTGATGAGGAGCTTGATGAAGAGACTTCATTTTCATCCCAAGCAATATAGGCTCCTTTTGATTTCCCTTTCTTTTCCTTATTGCTTGACTTCTTTTCCTTGCCTTCTCTGTTTGGACAATCAACTTTTATATGCCCTTTTCTCCACATCCAAAGCAAGTGTAATTGTTAGAATTGAAATCACTAGTTTTCTTGTTTCCATACCTTTCTTTTTTGGATTCCTTGTTGTGGTTTCTTTTCAAGAATTTGCTGAACTTTTTGGACAACAAACTAAGAGTTTCTTCCTCACTTTCATCACTTGAGTCTTGCTTATTCTTGTGCTTGGCAGTTTTCAAGGCAATGTTCCTTACATGCTTGTCTTCACTTTGTTGAACATTGAGTTTATTCATCTACAACTCATGTTCTCTAAGCTTTCCAAACAAGGAGGTCGTAGTCAAAGAAGTCAAGTCCTTTGATTCTGAGATAGCCATGACTTTAGGTTGCCAAGATCTATCAAGACACTTGAGAATCTTGATGTTCAACTCCTCTTTGTCAAAGGTTTTTCCAAGACTCATTAGATAATTGACAATGTGAGTGAATCTCTTTTGTACTTCAACAATTGATTCTACTTTGAGCATTCAAAACATCTCATACACTTGTATTAGAGTATGTTTCCTTGCTCTCTTCACATCACTTGTTCCTTCAAGGGTGACCTCTAGAGTATCCCACATTTCCTTAGCAGATGCACAATGTGACATCCTGAAAAAATCATCAGAGTTCAAAGCAGAGGTTATGATATTATTGGCAATGCAATCAAACTTGGCCTTTTTATTTTCAACATCAGTCCATTAGGACCATGGTTTCTCAATAGAAGATCCATCCTTTTCAAATTTAGGAATAAAAGGGTCATTTTCAATTGCATCCCAAATTCCTTTATCAAGAGATTCAACAAAGATTTTCATTCTAACCTTCCAAAACTAATAATTCAAACCACAAAACAAAGGTGACAGTTATGCAGCAATACACAGAAAAACAATCGGTTATTTCTTGGAAACAATCAGTTGTTTATATCAGTTAAGCTTAAAACATAATTAAAAAGAGTTCAGGGTAAGAGAGAATCACATAAACAACTTATACTGGTTCACTCTTAAACCAATAGCTGCATCCAGTCCCCAGAATACCACTGGGTAATTCGCTAAGCAATCAAACCAGATTACAAAACACAAACCACCAAAGTAGTGACCTTGAACCCTTCAAGAAACACACTACCTTTGGCAAACCACACCAAGAGTATTGATCTTGAACACCTCAAGAACACACAATACTTCTTGGCAACACAACACCAGAAATACAGTAGGTTTAGAAAGGATTACACTTGATCACAGTACTATCTGAAATGAATACAATTGCAATCATATTCCACTCTCTCTTGAAAATCCAAAGCTTGATGTGAATCTTGAAATCTTAGAATCAAATCTGTCAAACTGAATTTCTCAAAGTTGTTTCTTACTTATTTGAAAACATAAACAAACCATTTATATTTTTCAAAGATTGGTCAAAGAAATTAATAAAGAAGGGTATTCAGTTAGAAAACATTTAAAACAGATTCACCATTCAAAATTGAATTTTGTTAGGATTTTCAAAGAAACAATCGGTTGAAACCACAAAACAACCGATTGTTTTGGCTTGACAGTTAAGTCAACCAAACCAAAACAGTTTTCAACCTTTTTCAAAACTTCTAAGAGAATAACAACCGGGTGATTCGACAAAACAACAGGTTGTTTTTCACTTAGTTGGAAAAACACTTGATTTCATAAAGGTTTTAAATCACATCAGTTTTAGATTCAACAAAGGAGTGGATCACACTCTATTATACCCAAACACAGCAGCAATACCAGCCTTTCATCAAACACCTTGGATTTGGATTCTTCAAAGCACTTGATCACACTTGATCAAAAGTTAGGACTTTTTAGTTGCAATAGTGTGGTTACACCATGCTCAACATAAATTTTCTCTGCAATTTCATGGCCCTCAAATGTCAGAAATGCTCCTCCATCATTATCAGAGACATAGCAAGAAAGTTTCTCAACTGGATAGTCTGCAACTAGGATATCATTGCTTAAGATAATTTTTTTGAGTTCCAATCCATAGTTAGTATTGTTGCAATTAAATTTTTCCAACAAATAAAGGGCCTCATGCAAAAAGCATTTTTGCATTTACATTTGTGTTTCATTTCCCCACCCATAACAAATCAAAAAATCACTCCAATAAAAAAATCCTCATCTTTCAACTTTTCCACCTCAGTAAAAGCACCCACCTTGGTTTCCTTGACACCAAGAACAAAGATAAGCACAAGAGCTCAGGCCTATAACTCCACATAAGTAGTCACTAATGTTGATCAAGAGTGATCAAGAGCTTTGAAGAATCCAAATCCAAGGTCTTTAATGAAAGGCTGGTGTTGCTATTTTGTATGCGTGGGATCTAGGTAGATTAAAGTGTAATCCACTCCTTGTTTGAATCCAAAACTGATTTGATTTGAAAACCTTTTTTAAATGGAATGTTTTTTTAACTAAGTGAAAAACAACCTGTTGTTTTATCGAATCAACCGCTTGTTTTGTTCTTATAAGGTTTTGAAAAAGGTTGAAAGTTGTTTAACTTGGTTGACTTAACTGTCAAACTAAATCAATCGGTTGTTTCTTTGAAAATCCTAATAGAATTCAGTTTTTGATTTGTGAATCTCTCTTAAATGATTTCTAATTGAATGTGCTCCTGTTTTAAATGTCTTTAATTATTCTTTGGAGTATAAAAGTTAGTTATACGCTCCTGAAAAGTAAGAAAAATAGTTTTGAGGAATCATAGTGCAAATTGAATTTCAAGTTTTCAAGATTCACTTCAAGCTTTGGATTTTCAAGTGTGTGGAATAGGATTGGGGTGTACTTCTGATCTTTAAGCTTTGTAATACTCAGGTGTATTCTATTATCTTCTTCCTTGATTACTGTATTTCTGTAATTGGGTGTAAGTGCAGAATCAGAGGCTATTCTGATTTCTGTGGATTGTTGTGCCAAAAGGAGTGTGTTTCTTGAAGGGCTCAGAGTGAACCAATATAAACTGTTTGTGTGCATTTCTCTTGCTCTGATCTCTTTTAGATTCTGTTTTTAAGTTGTTTTAAATTTTACTGGTATAAACAACCGATTGAATCGAAGAAACAACTGTTTGTTTTTCTGTGATTCACCTTAAAACAATTTGTATTCTTTGCTAACTTGGTTCCTTTTCTGGATTTCTTCACTGAGTTTCATTAAACCTTCAAAAGTAATTGAAAATCTCTTTCAAACAATTCACCCCCCCCCCCTCTTTCTTAAAGGCCATATATTTTAACAATTGGCATCAAGAGCTAAGTTCTTGTAGTTACTCAAGTTTTCGATCCTAAATCCTTTTTCTATGGCTGGAAAACTACCTTTTGGGGAGGGTGGTGCCTCAATTAACAGGCCACCTTTGTTTTGTGATTTGAACTATCAGTTTTGGAAGGTTAGAATGAAAATCTTTGTTGAATCTGTTATAAAATCTTTTTGCAAATATGTGATTAAGAATGAATCTTTCTCAATCAAACACAGATAAACATCTAAGGAAGATTATTAAACAATGATTCAGAAAACTATTACAGAATTTTAATCGATTAAAAATACGTTTCAACCAGTTGTTTATAGTAGCAGAAAAAAAATTTACACAAACAATTATGAGAGTTAAGAGATAGAGAGATTCACACAAATAGATTATACTGGTTCACTCAACCTTGAGCTACATCCTGTCCTCAGAACAACCTCTGAGTTTTCCACTATGTAATCAATCAGAGATTACAACAACACACCACAAAGAGGTGACTTTGAATCCCACAAAGCCTACTCACCCTTTTTGCATCAGCACACACCTCAAGCCAAAATCACACCGACTTTACAGGATTTTACATACACATTTACAATATCAGAATTCAATTACAAGAAACTAAGTAAGGGTAGAAAACACCTGGAGTTACAGAAAACCAGAAGCCCTATGACCATTTCTTGAACCACAGGAAAGCTTAAAAGCTATCTTGCTAAACATGGAAATATTCTTTCACAAACAAATTGTAATCTCTCTTTTTCATCTCAAATCAGAGTGTAAAAATTATGTATAAAACATTTGAAAGAAAGCTATTTTTATAGCATTTGAAATCTAGACGTTTAAGGCAACATAACAGAGTCAAATCAGTTTTGTTCTCATTTAAAATAGTTGAAACATGTTTTAAAAAAAATTGTTAGCACATCACTCATTTAGCCGGATGAAACCACTATTTAACCGGTTGAATGGGTCATGTAGTTATAAAACCAATTCGAAAAAAAGTTTCAAAACCTCATTGTCAGCTAAGTGACAAACAATCGATTGTCTCGACAATTCAACTGGTAGTTTTCCCTTTGCATGCAAAAACACTTTGTTTCTTTTAAAACTGATTGATCAAGCTTTGTGTAGACATCAAGGACTTATATTAACAAAGATTCTAAACACCCTAATCTAAACCCAAACCCAGAAAGTAGCACAGCTTCAAGCTCCATGTGGATTTGAAACATCAAAGCTCTCATCTTCAACATAATCTCTTGATAAAGGGATTTGGGATGCAATTGAAAATGGCCCTTTTATTCCTAAATTTGAAAAGGAAGGTGCTTCTATTGAAAAACATTGGTCCCAATGGACTGACGCGGAAAATAAAAAGGCAAAGTTTGATTGCATTGCCAAGAATATCATAACCTCTACTTTGAACTCTGATGAATTTTTCAGGATCTCACAATGTGCATCGACTAAGGAAATGTGGGATAGTCTAGAGGTCACCCATGAAGGGACAAATGATGTGAAAAGGGCAAGGAAACATATTCTAATACAAGAGAGTATGAGATGTTCAGAATGCTCAAAGGAGAATCAATTGCTGAAGTACAAAGGAGATTCATCCACATAGTCAATCATCTAATGAGTCTTGGAAAAGTCTTTGACAAAGAGGAGTTGAACATCAAGATTCTCAAGTGTCTTGATAGATCTTGGCAACCAAAAGTTACTTCCATCTCCGAGTCTAAAGATTTGACATCCTTAACCACAACCTCCTTGTTTGGAAAGTTTAGAGAACATGAGTTGGAAATGAATAGACTCAATGTTCAAGAAAGTGAAGACAAGCATACATAGCCTTGAAAGCTGCCAAGAAAAAAAATAAGCAAGACTCAAGTGATGAAAGTGAGGGAGAAACTCTAGTTTGTTGTCCAAAAAGTTCAGCATATTCTTGAAGAGAAACCGCAACAAGGAATCCAACAAAGAAAGGTATGGAAACAAGAAAACTAGTGATTTTAATCCTAACAATTATACTTGTTTTGGTTGTGGAGAACAAGGGCATATAAAAGCTTATTGTCCAAATAAAGAAGGCAAGGAAAAAAATTCAAGCAAGAAGGAAAAGAAAGGGAAATAAAAAAAAGGCCTACATTGCTTGGGATGAAAATAAAGTCTCCTCATCAAGTGAAGATGAAGAAGCCAATCTGTGTTTGATGGCAAAGGGAGAAGATGATACAAGTAGTGTAAGTTTTTGTGCCTCTTTAAATACTGAAAACTTTAGTCAATTGCTTCAAGCTTTTAAAGAAACTCATGAGGAAGCTAATCAATTGGCTCTCTTGAACAACTGGTTGAAAGGGTTGAACAACTGGCTTGAAAATAGAGTCAAGACACTTGAAGAAGAATTGGAAAATTCAAAAATTGATTTTGAAAATCTTGAACTGCTTTACAATAATTCCTCTTGTATGTGTGACTCAAAAGCTTGTGAAAATTGTGAAACTCTTGAAAATAAAGTCCATTATCTTATTAAAACTGTGTATAAACTTTCAAAGGGTAAATCTAACTTTGAAACTGTCTTGCCATCCCAAAAATGTGTTTTTGAAAAATCTGGTTGGGGTTTAATCCACAAAACAAGAAAAGTGGGATTTCAAAGCCTTTTTCAAAAGTGCCAGAAAAACAACAGATTGAAAAATCGAAGCAACCTATTGTTACATGTTTTTATTGCATGAAGAGAGGCCACTCTGTTAGATTCTGTAAAATTAGGAAATATTCTATTCCTAAAGGTATTATGAGATGGATTCCCAAAGGTTCTGAAGTTCCCAGTGATAAATGTAATGCAAAAGGACCCACTTTTGTAAGGGGACCAAATCTTGTTGCTTGAATTTGTTGTGTTGCAGGAATGCTAAGAGAAGAATGAACTCTTGAGTCATCATATCAAGCATTTGGAAGGAAAAAACTCTGTCTGGAATTGAATTAAGGTTCTGTACTAGCTTAAGTCTTCTTGAAAGCCAAAAGAAGTTTTCTTGATCATGGATAATGACTCATTGAACGGACTCTATGACAAAAGTATAAGACTTTCTTTGTTTCTGCTTTTCTTTTCTTCATCTGTGTTAAATCTTCATCTATTTGGGATATATGTGAAGAAATTACATTTTGACTCTTCTCTGCATTTAAAAAATCTAATTAGTTGCTGCTAAAGAAAAACAACCAATTGTTTTCTCAAAAAACCGATTGTTTTCTCGAAACAACCGATTGTTTCTCCTCTGACAGCACTGCATAAAATTGATTTAATTTCTTTATGGATTCTATCTTTTGCAAATTTCTATCTTAAAGAGTTATGAGTAAAAAATAAGTCATTATGGGTCTGAATTGGTTCAGAAGGAGGTTACTTCTTGTCATAAAAGGAATATATTCCATATCTTGGAAATTCGAGTGTCTTTATGACTAGTCAAATCCACATGTGTTGACCATGTGTTTTTCTGGTGTGGGCTGACATTTTTCTGTGTAAGCTTGGACCAGATTCCTCTTCTTGAAGACCGAAACCCACTGCAACCAAAGGACTAAAGTTAGTTATTGTGCTGCTATATAACCCTATGTAGTTATTTTTCTACACAAAAACAACTCATTGGCACATCTCTTGTTGCATCTCATATATGTCCATCTTTACTCTCTGTTCTCTAATTCTTGATCACTGCCACCATGAATTCCACTCCTCCATCATAAAAAAGAATCAAAACCAGGGTTGTAAGAACAGGAGGGCGTCTTGAAGGTTGGTTTTCAGGAGACAATGAGCTGATTGAAAAATACCGCTTTGAAACAAGTAGAAAAGTGATAAACAACCCAAAAGTTATCTCTTTCAGCTGGCTGAAAAGTCAAAAGTTGGATGATGTGCGAAATCTTCTCAAGGAACAACTGCTGAAGAGGTTCTTGGAGATGAAAGGGAACATTTATCCTGATCTTATTAGAGTTTTCTACACCAACTTGAAGTTTGTTGACAACAACCTTGTTTCCCATGTCAAAGGTGTGGATGTGGAGATTACCCATGAAGTATGGACTGCAGTAACTGGATTGAAGTATGATTGGTTGCGAATCAACAAAGGAAACATTGGTGTGGTGGAAGATTTCAACAAAATTCAGTATTACAAAATTTGTTTGAAGAATCCTCAAGCACAAGTAAGAACTTGTTCAGTAGGTGGGTTGAAGTTGAATGAAAGGTTAATGGCTCTCATTGTAACTTGGATTCTAACACCAAGAGGGAGCAACCACTATGTTCTTACTAAGGAAGATCTTGCCTATATATACTATATCATGAACAAAGTCAAGATCAACTTGATCCATATCATCAAGGAACACATGCAGAAATCAATGAGGTTAAGTGACTACCATTATCCTTATGCTATCTTGATTTCAAAATTCTTAAACTATTTTGAAGTAGATCTTGAGGAAGAAACATTTGAATTGGTGAAATCAACACATGAAGTGAGCAATGGTTCACTAAGTAAGATGGGTTTTACCAAGATTGGTGGAAGATGGGTAAGAAAAGATGGAGAACAAGGTGGTTCCTCAAGTGGTGCACATGCTGAACAGCATGAAGAAGAACAAGAGGTTGTTAAAGGTTCTGATGTTGATTCTCAAGATGAAGATCAACCTGCTGCTGACACAGGTGTTGGAACAAGTGCTGGAAACCAAGGAAATAAAATTCTATCAATGTCCCCTTTTGAGAGATTTATGGTCAATAGGTTGGACAGCTTTGCTGAAAATCAAAGGAATCTTCATGATCTTTGTATTACAAACTTCCAGGACTTTGGCCAAAGATTTCAAAGCATGGATACACGTTTTCAGAACTTGGATGAGCGGATAGAAGTTGTACAAAACCAGTTGTTTGAACTTCAATATGGAAAAGAAGATTGAAGCCAAGATTTGTCTTCATCAAATAGGGGGAGATTGTTAATCAAGAGTGATCAAGAGCTTTGAAGAATCCAAATCCAAGGTGTTTGATGAAAGGCTGGTGTTTCTGCTATGCATGGGTGGGATCTGGGTAGATTAAAGTGAAATCCACTCCTTGTTTGAATCCAAAACTGATTTGATTTGAAAACCTTTTTAAAATGGAATGTCTTTTAACTAAGTGAAAAACAACTTGTTGTTTTATCGAATCAACCGATTGTTTTGTTCTTAGAAGGTTTTGAAAAAGGTTGAAAGTTGTTTGACTTGGTTGACTTAATTGTCAAACTAAATCAATCGGTTGTTTCGTGTTTTCAACCGATTGTTTGTTTGAAAATCCTAACAGAATTCAGTTTTGATTTGTGAATATCTCTTAAATGATTTCTAACTAATTGTGCTCCTATTTTAAATGTCTTTAATTATTCTTTGGAGTATAAAAAGTTAGTTATACGCTCCTGGAAAGTAAGAAAAATAGTTTTGAAGAATCATAGTGCAAATTGAATTTCAAGTTTTCAAGATTCATTTCAAGCTTTGGATTTTCAAGTGTGTGGAATAGGATTGGGGTGTACTTTTGGTCTTTAAGCTTTGCAATACCCAGGTGTATTTTATTCTCTACTTCCTTGATTACTGTATTTTTGTAATTGGGTGTAAGTGCAGAATCAGAGGCTGTTCTGATTTCTGTGGATTGTTGTGCCAAAAGGAGTGTGTTTCTTGAAGGGCTCAAGGTCACTCTTTTGATGGTTTGTGTTGTAATCTGTTTTGATTGCATAGTAGAAACCCAGAAGTTTCCGGGGACTGGATGTAGCTCTTGGTTAAGAGTGAACCAGTATAAACTGCTTGTGTGCATTTCTCTTGCTCTGATCTCTTTTAGATTTTGTTTTTAAGTTGTTTTAAATTCTAATGGTATAAACAACTGATTGAATCGAAGAAACAACCGGTTGTTTTTATGTGATTCACCTTAAAACAGTTTGTATTCTTGGCTAACTTGGTTCCTTTTCTGGATTTCTTCACTGAGTTTCATTAAACCTTCAAAAGTAATTGAAAATCTCTTTCAAACAATTTACCCTCTCTCTTGTTTAAAGGTCATATATTTTAACAACTAAATCTTGTGAGGATGTCGACATCCCCATATTTTTCTCAATGGAAGGGAGAGATGTTGACTTCTATCAAAATTTACAAGTACACATCGAGGAAGGGCATAGTCGGGTTCGTTTAGTTTTAGATATTACCAATTAATCCTTCTTCTAAGAGCATCGCGACAAACAATGCCTATTTTAAGATTTTTCCCACATCTTATGCTTCCTCTTCTCCATTTGGGGCAAAAGCATATGTGGCTAAACAAGTGTGAAGGAAACCCCAAAATCCTTTACGCTCTTATTATTCGCTTTCCCACATTGCAATAGTAATTGGCTGAGTAGTTGCTTGAAGTTAGGCGTAGTGTTACGCATGACACCCGAAATGATAAAGACATTTAGCAAAGTTAACATTGCCAGTAACTTACAAAAAAGAAAAAACAATCCATACCATCAAAATAAACATGACAATGTGGAAAAAGATAGATGGCAAGGATCTTTCGGATGGGTAGTATCTGTGGGAGCTTATCTAAAGCCTCTAGGACCTTATTATCGTCGATAATCATCACTGACCTCGACTAATTATTATAACAGACAGGTTTTTTTGTCTAATAAAATGAAAATTTAGGTTTTCAACTGTTTTAAAAGAATTACAACCCATCAACTCCACCATAACCTTAAAGAACCAACCTCAAGGTGATGAAACCATTAAGAATAGAAATTTTTGACAAAGAAGAATGGAGAAGATAAAAACCTCGCAAAGGACCTAGTATTTTTCCTTCTATTAGTCTTCTAAAAATGTATAGGAAATAGTATATTTGTTTTTTAAAAAATAGATACCTAATTTGAGCTTGAATAGGCCTTGATTTGGAGAGTATAAGATTAAGTCAAGGTACAAGCCTCTCCATTAGGGAAGTCAAAAACCCTTAGAGAGGCAAGAAGAGAGTCTACATTTTCACCTACAAGGCCACATGACCAAGCAACAAGTAGAGGAGCCTTAAAGGTTATAAACACTAGAAAAATCAAATAATTGAGTAATGTAGGACTTGCTTTGCATGAAGTGACGAAAATACAAGTGTAGATGCACTTTGCATAATTAGTCCCACATTTCCTAGTGCATAAAGTGTTTTGAGTCTCTCCTCTTATAAATAGAGGTCTACCCCCTTTTTGTACTCACTTTAAAAATGAATAAGGATTGAACTTGCCTACAAGTTCGTCTTCTTGTTTTTCAAAATCACTTTAAAATGGAAGTATTCTTCTCCTAGGTTCTACACCAAGGAACCTTCCTTAGAAGTTGATCTCAAGTTCCTTTTTTAAAGTTTTGGTTCTTTTAAAGTTTTGGAAAAAGTTTGAAGAGTCTTTCATTGACACTTGAATTGTGCTTACATAAGAAGGTATATCTACTAATCACGTCTTGTCACAAAAACTGACCCTACACACTTCTTTCTCCACATCATTCGCAATTCTTTAAGACTACACCATTTCAAGCCTAAGGGCAATTTATCATAGGAAGTAGGCATCAAAGATGAACTCGAAACAAGAACAATTTTTCTTTCAATACCATTTCTTAAAAATGTTCTTGACGTACGGACCAATGTACTATCCAAGGACAATACGTCCTTGAATGAGGACCAACTACATATACATATTATTGGTAACCTCATTATCAGGTAAAATAAGATTATGTCCCTAAATCAACTAATCAAGCGGTAATTGATTATTAGAACCGATGGACCATGTTAATATAGGCCTATTAAGGTAAAAAAAAAAAATCCATCAAAACTCTATAAATATGTAGACATTTTACTGTATGAAATCACATTCAATGGTATTAATTGTTCATAAATACTTTGCTCTGACTTATGTGTAAGAGTGTCATTTGCAAACATATTACCCATCCCATACTGAGATAACAGGATTTGGCATGAAATTAGAAAAGCTTTTGGATATAGCCATTTTAGTCCCAATCAGCAGTGTCCATAACAAGTTCCAATGTTGGCAGCAAAGTCACAAGCGACAACTCCTTTATTTCTCGTCTCAGTCAAAGATATCGATATGACCGTAATTTTACCCAACAATGATTGGTGAAAGTAGAGAAGTAAAATGTAATTTACGAAGTTTTACCTGTAATGTAAGAGTTGAGATCCCGAAATAATTATATGAAAGAAAATTTAACCTAATGTCTTTAACTGATCACTGTCATGGACCCCGAATGTTAGTCTCACAGTTTTATACCTTGTCAAAGACCCAAAAAGTTCGTAAAAGCTTTACCCAAACTGCACGTGACCTTTATCGATTGATTTCAAACTAGTTATGACTAGTGAACAGGAGAATCTTACAATAACAGGAAGCATACAGTAGTTTCAGCAGGTCAAGCATTGTTTCAATTTCTATACTTAGAAGTCACTTCTACTATTAGATAAATTTTTCACAGCAAAGGCACCAAACATTTTCTGCATTGTAGTGTTGATGCCAACAAAAGGCATCAAACTACTGTATATTGAGCTAAACTTTCAAATTTTCCATCTTCTCACGGTTAAAAATACGCCACATTAAACTGCAATACTCAAGCATACCGAACACGTTATGTCACACATTGAGAATAAAACGCGAATTTGATCCTTCAAATATTATCCTATACTATATAATCCTTAAATGATCACAAGTATAATCTCAGTTATATATTACTATTATTAAAGGATTATTTTTATGATATTTTCAATATTTAAAAGATTACTTGATATTTAATTTGTATTATTATATGAATATTTTAATTCAAAGAGCATTCGAGATAAGAAATTAAAGGTTTATATGTTATAATTTAACCAAGTTTCGTGTTTGCATTTGTTAAAAAAAGCCCACAAGGTTTCCAAACATGCCCTACTCGCACGAGCAGTTGGAGCTATGCTGTTTTATTGAAATTGATTCCACTGAACAAAAATTACATAACAAGACTAATATTAACAAATGTAAAAGAATCATGATATGTAATTCAACAAGCTTTTCCCATGCTCGTTAATCTCTACATTTTCCCATTACAATAAATTCACTGGTTTCCAAATTCCAGGTGTACCTTCTTTTTCTTTTCTCTTTTGTTCAATGATTTTTACCCCATTTTTTTGCTCTTTTTTGTCCCCCCAAATGCTTGAATGGACTAGCAACATATCTCATCCAATATTCAACAGAACAAGAAACAAATGGAACTTACCTTATACTATCTCACCCAACACCTCTTCTGTACAGTTATAACTAAATGAGAATGTGGAATTCGACATCACAACAATACAACAACCCCACCCCTTCGTTTTTTCTTCTGAGTTGATGTCTTCAACTCTCCCATGCTCATAGGCATGACTTTTGGATCACCTCTTATATGCCAAGAGGCAATCCAAAATTTTGGAAAATTTTAATTTCTCCTTGAAGGCCTGCAGTTACAATCACCATACCCCATGCTGACATGTTTTGATTGACTCCATAAGATAAATCCACACTTACCTGAGGGTTTGGATCCCATGTAGTTAGAAGTTTTCCCTCAGGCAACGTCGCAGAAATTCTATCAAGAAAATAAGTATCTGTTGCACTTGCAATGGTTCCATGAAGTGGACTGTTATTACAACCTGAAGCAAATTGTGAACCGTCAGAACCAAAAGTTTCCTCTACAGGGGTAGGAGGATGATTGGCTGACGAGACATCATCCCCATTATCACCAAGCTCAGGTTCTTCTCCAAAGTATGGATCATGCATCTCCCATGTGTCATCCATACCTGGCCAAGGAATGGCCACTGACACATCTTTACAGTGAAAATGTTCATATGTGTTTGTCACGGTGACACCTTTACTTCTGCTAGGTCTACAATCAGCTTCATTTTTCCAGATGTATACATGAGAATCCTCACTTGCTGAGACAACATATTTACCATTTGCTGCGAGGAAGGCAGAAATTTGGCTATTTGCATTCCGAAATCCTGGAAATAAGATTGTATCATTTTACTCTGAAATGGAAAGAAATATTTGGAAGATCTTACATAACATCAAAGAATTAGAACTAACAATGACCATAATTTTCTTTCTCGTATCATTCAAATAAATACACGGAATCCAACTAAATAAGCAAAAAAGATTTCATTCCAAAACAACAAAAGTGTTTGTGTATTATTTTATGAGTTCATCTTACATTGAACTCACTCTACTGCAGACATACACACATAGGTAGTGATAGAACTGGGATCGAATCAAGGAATAAAAACCCAGATTTCCTTTCCAAAACTCAAAAATAGTTCTCCACCGAATACTCCAGGCAGTTCAAGGAACCTCGACCCTCCCAAATTCAAAACTATTTTCTTTTTCTCCGTATCTACTAACAAATTTCTCCTATAAATAGCCTCAGCTCTAACTTACTAGTCAAAACAATCAATTACACAATTTTATTTTTCTTATTCTTTCTCAGGTACATGTATTGAATAGGAGGGCATCCTGTTCTATTAAAAACCACACCCCTTCAACTAAGACCTTGTCCTCAAGGTGGAATCAAGAGAACGCTTATTGAATCTCAGATGCTAACTCCCAACTATTCTCACAGGTTAGGATCTGTTGCTACTTGAAAAACACCTCTACATCACCATGAGCGTTCTGTCTCTTTAGTTAGGACAGCTTCCAGAAACACTTGAAGCTCCTCTTCTTCAGTCAAAGGAGCAGGCAGAGGTCGGAGAGGTCATGGTTTAACAGCTCTTTTTAATGGGACATGAAAGACAGGATGTTATTTTGCTATCAGCTCAAGGACCACAAAATCTAGTACTGAGATTTTCATTAGGATGCCCAGCTAAAGACCTCACTGTGTATGTTGGAAGCTTTAGCAATACCCAATCACCTTCAAAACTGACCTCTCTCCTATACACATGAACATCACAACCCATTTAATCTTAACATTTCAGCAAATTCTAACGAAGCTCCTTAAAAGTCCATCCCTCTTCTCTGTCAACTTTCTATGAAAGATGGAGCCCTCTAACAGCAAGGGAGGGCCTTGACCATTTAATGCTTGAAATGGCCACTATCTTGGTTTCTCACTAGTAAGACATATCAAGTGAGATTCTAAACAACGATTTACCGACTTTGTAGTACTCATGTGGAAGCGCATACCAGCTTTCTAAAATGATTCTGCCAAGATATCTCATAAAAAGTTTATCAAAATCAGAAAAAATGATGGAAAGGAATCCACCTAATCACACCACTTCCTTGGTGAATATTTGCCACTTCTATGGCTGAAAAGGATAAGCTAAAAATGAAGAAATGTGCACACACTGATTTCAATTGCCCCCTTCCTGACAATGCTTTGCTCCAAATAGCACTAGGTAGCTCCTCCTTTTCCACTAGGGTTCTCCTTCCCAAATCAGAACACAACCAAACAAATCTTGGTGGTGCTTTCACCATTGATGACATCCATCACCATCGAATTGGTTGGCCACCGAAACATTGATGTTGCTGTCACTGATGCTTGCTTCACTATTGTCAGCTATCACAACAATCACGACCATCGCAACACCATCTCTCGCATCAGCATCTTTGTCCATATTATTTTTAATGCATTCACAAGATTATAAATAGTTTACATATACTCACAATTCTTACTAGTAGGGTTATGATCTTTTTCCACCCTTCTAATACTCTTACGATCCTTGAGTTTGACAACATTGCTTTCAACAACAAATTGCTAGGAAAAATTTGGAATAGCCAATACATGTAATGAGGTCATGGAAGATTTTAACTTCTCAAATGTGGCTTGAAATGCTATCTACCAATTGTATGTAATAATTCAGTAAGCCCATAATCTTGCAAACTCTACACATTTGTGGTGTAGGGCATAATGTCATAACTTCTAAGTTTCTTGGATCAACTGCCACCACTTTTTCCTTAAATAATATGCCCTAGCCACAACATTTGGGACTGGCCAAAGCTACACATTTTTTCGTTGACCTTCAAACCATGTGAATTGTAAAATCAAACTTCAGATGTTGAATAAGATCCTCCAAATTCTGACTAAAAATGTTGTAAAAAAAGATGAGCAAAATGTCCCAAGTACAGTCTTCAGACCTCGTTCATAATGGACTAAAAAGTAGATGGGGCATCAATCAATCTGAATGCATAACAATAAATTCATAGTGGTCCTCCTGTGTCCTAAAAGTTATCTTTTAAACATCCTGATACCTCATAAAAATTTGATGGTAAGCCGCCTTCAAATCAAGTTTCTAAAATATAACAACTGTGCTTTTTTCTTCCAAAACCTAATGTATAATGTCATTCCGGAATTTATCTTGTACAGTTATTTTATTCGAAGCCCTATAATCTATGCAAAATTTCCATCCACCGTCTCTTCTCTTGACTAAAATACCGGTACCTGAGTAAGGACTAATGCTTGACCTAATAAGCCCGACTGCAAGCATCTCACCCACCAATTTCTCAATTTCTTCTTTTTTGTCACCAAGATATTGATATGGCGTCATTAAGAATATTGGCTTTAGCTTTAAGCACAATAGTCTCTTTGTCTATGAGGTGGTAAACCTTAGGGGAATTGAAAAACCTGTGCATATTCTTCCAATATAGAGTTGATATCGACTGGAATTGCTTAAGTATTCTCTAACTTGTCCATAGAGTTGCACTCTGCAATGAATCCGTGACCTTGATCATCTTCCAATGCTCCTTGAATTAATTAGAGGGAAGTTCAGACTTAATCAATTCAAGATTTGCTCTCAACACCCTTTGTTTCCTTCCAATGTTTATCTTCACAGTTAATTCCTCAAAATTAGCTTTAACATCTCCTAACCCGAAACAACTTTAACACCAATACGACATTTGCACCTCCAATTCAAAAATATAGAAATCTTGCTAAATTTCAACACCATGAAACTTTAATTGAACTACTTTACAGGGTCCACTACAATTTATCTTATGTCCACCTCCCACTTCCACAAAATAATGTGAAGTTTTTGTCACATATAACAATAGTTTTTCCATCACCTTGCTCGAGACAAAATTATGGGTTGCTCAACAATCTATCAAAAACAACCACCCTAAAATTTCTCCATCAGACCCCCACAACTTAAGAGACATCTTTGTGGTGAAACCTACTATGCTATGCAAAGACAATGAGCTTCCTCGAATACTTCTATCATATCTTCCTTAGATATTTTTGCTTCCTCGCCCTCACCTCCTAATGTCAACACATTTACTTGTTTATTTTTGCCTACATGAATGGACCAAATTTTTCATCACAACAAAACCCTTTCTGACTTTTCCACTTGGGTCAATCTTTGAAATGGATTCCTTCCTCTAATAGTATTAGGTGCAATCTTATTATTAACTGAGCCTTGAGATGCAAGAGTACTGCATCCAAATTATGGGGTGCACTAGTAAACCATTCTTTCAAGATACGTTCGAAAAGATTCATTGCTTCTTCCTCCTTGAACCCCACATTCTTTTTAATTACTGCACAATTCCTTACCTCAATTCTCCTCGCTTTGTTCAGTGTCCAATAAAAATAGTCATCAAGTGTTGTTCTCCCAAGCCTTGAACAAAACCAACATATTTTTGAAATTTAGTAACATCTAGCACCAAATTATCTTGCTTCAATGCTAATGATAACTAAAAGGTATTACTCAGACAAAGCTTGAAACCTAACCATTAATGCCACCTTTAATTCTTCCCCTGAAATTTCGATTGCAATATTCCCACCACTGAACCAGCCTAATGCATCACCCTTTAATGCCTCCATCTTCTCAACAAATGCAATCCCACATAGACTAAAATAACATTCCGCTTCACCACCCTCCCAAACGCATCTTCTCCCCAAAACATCAGAATGTCAAATTTCAACCCTTTATGCCTCCCACCTGAATCCTTCATTGTGTCACCTCCTAATCCCTTGATGTCATTTCTGCTTGTGCATTCATTTCATTTGGTATTTTCTAGAAAGCGCTTTTATCACAACTCTAGCAATTTTTCCAGCATTAATTTTAAACCCAAAATGAAAATTCTTGTTGTTGTGGTTGATTGGTTCTCCACGATTTTCTCCATATTTTCAACTCTTCCCTCCACATTGTTCTTTCTCTTTACTCATGCACATTAGCTACAGAACTCCTACATCGGAACTCTAATACAAGCTGATAAAACTGTGATTGAAACAAGGAACCAAAAAACAAGAATTCCTTCGTTGATATAAAAGTACATCTCAAATTTAATAATAGTTCTAAACCCTCTTAAATTCAAAAAATATTTTCTTTTTCTCCATGTCTACTAACAATTTTCTCCTATAATAGTCTCCACTATCTAACCAACAGCAGTTAAAACAATCAGTTAGACATTTTTGATTTTCCTTAGCCTCCCTCTAATGCATGTATTGAGTAGGAGGTTGCCTTCTTCTATCATGTAAACACTTTTTGGCCCCTAATTCTCATTATTTGTCAGAAGTTATCACCAAATGTTTCAGATCATGTATCGTCTCAATAATACTTTTATCATTGGCAGCAGTAAAAATTCTCATCGGGTACCCAATAATGTTTAAATACATTCACTTGAAGATTTAAATATAATTCACTAGGATCTTCAATAAAATTCACTTGATATAGAACTCATTTCACCAACCTTTAAACTTGTGAACTAGATCAATACCATCAACTAGTCGAATCCGAGAATCGGAAGAAGTGATGAGGACTTCTGATGAACTTCCTGGCAGAAACTGTTCATAAAAATCAGTAGGAAAACAAGCACAAGTATTATTACCAGCCAAAGAACATTTATAATTTTTGTTAAGCCTTCAATTATTTGCCTTTATTCTTTTTTCCATTTTAACCCTTCAGTTTTGGGAAAAATTAATACAGCACAGTAGCCATTAAATACCTGGAAGCCAGTAATTTTCTTGTGGTTTGATCTCTTTCTCCTGTTCTGCAAATTTATCTGGCTTTTCTGTTGCAACTTATTTTCTGAATGAAATGGAAAAAAAATGACAATGATAGCAATAATCAGTGACCTGCAATCATCGGAATAGATTATAAATTTATGTGTAGTTAAAGAGAAGAATCACTGATGATACCAGATGTATTATATGAATGACAGCTACCCTTGTAAGTACCAACGAGTGCACCCTGCTTCGAGCAGAAAATATTATTGAATTCCGATTAAACTATCAAAGTTTTTCATGTAGATAAAATAATGCATATAAATGTAGAACCAACCTGACCATCTGGCGTATAGCAAGCAGCAGTGACCATCTCATGTAGATCAGTCCAATCAACAACTTGTCTATCAGGTATGCTCCATATACGAACCTTGGCATCCAATGATCCACTAATGAAGTATCTATCATCAGCAGGATTAAACTGGATGCAAGTTACTGTGCCAGACAGATAACAAATTGAAGCAAAGGTATAATTAGCAAGGGGGAAAAAGGGTGAAGGGAGGAGTACAGGAATGTTTTATTATTGTTAAATTTAAGTAGCAATTGATATTTGAAAGAAATAAAATCTTCTACAATCAGTTCTATATGCAGCAACAGTCGATTTTTATAAAATCATGCTATTGTCCATTAAAGTGGTTACTCAATCCATGCCAGAGGGATTACTAAGTGTAGAATTAGATTGTATAACGATAGGTTATACCGTGAATCCAAATAAAATTTGAGAAATGCTAACAGCACACTCTGAAATACATTATTTCCAACACACTTTATACTGTTATTAAAATTCACAAATTGATTGGTCTCATTTCTTATTTAATAGCTGACATTTATTGAAAATCATACAATGTTTAGGTCTCATCTCTTTTTTTATGACTTTCACTATTACAAGTAGCGATAAATTTCAACCAATAATCCTCCTGTTGAAAAATGCATGTCTGAGAGTGTATTTCCAGAATTTCTCCTCAATTTTTAGTTGGAAAAGAAATAGAAGAAGCTTCTAACACAAATGCATACTCCAACACTTATTCAATGTTATTATGACCAAAGAATGGCAATCCATAAAATCTATTCAGAATAAGAAAAAGTAAAGATGAGCGCAGATGTGTGTGCTTACCATAGTCACTGTGTGAAAAAACTTTCAGACAAGACTGGCTAGACAAATGCCACAGGCGCACTGTTTTGTCCATTGAAGATGAGAGCAAGTTCTGATCAAACAAAAAAAATATTTAAAACCACTTACACACATACATGGTTTAGTTTATATTTGCAATACAAACTGCATATTCTCATGACAAATATTTGAATTGTAAAGATCAAATATAAGATAATAATCAAGAAACTTCCACATAAATAAACATATCCCCCTCCCCCAATTTAAGCTCTTCAAAGACATCTTCCTTGCTTGTAATATTATCTGACTAAAATTAATTTTTTACATTTTCACCCTGTATGGTGCTCTTAAACCAAAATCCCATTACTACATCATGGGGAGAATTTAGCAAATAAGAAACTAATTAAAAAAAATATTCATATTAAAAATAGTTTTAAAAATTTATATAAAATTAGAAAAGGTTTAACCTTTTTAATGTGCCTAATAATATATTGAAACTTTTTATTAATCAATTATATTGGGTAACTCTTCTATTCACAATTCAAAATCCTTTAGAAAGTATTACTTGAGTCGGAATTGGCGGCATCTATAGGGAAGAAAAAGAGATTAAAAAATGAACACTCCTTCTCCTTAGCTCTCAATTGGGGCACTTGTGTTCTAGTACACCCAAAAGTCCCATATCTCTTACAAGTCGAGGCCACGGGCTATTTATGTTTACCTTCTAGGACAAAACCATGACAAAGCCACCGAACACCAAAATGTACAATAACTGATACTATTTTAGTGAACTTGAGGTTGAAACAACTTCATATATCCATAAATGCTTATAGGGATTTTTAAATTCTGGGGAATATTATGCAAGGATCTCAAGGGAAAATAAAATGATTGTTTGAGTTCTGAGACAACTTTTTACATATCTCTCATTTTTCTTGTTCTTCACTCACAAATCATACTTCAGAGCCTGGCCACGACAGGCATGTTTCGGTTCTAAGATGCTTAATTGTTGTAACTTCTACAGCAGAAAATGTGATATTTTATATTTGAAATTTGAAAGTACTTCATTTTCAAACACAATCTAAAAGTAGGTTCTGAATTAGCTCCAAAATACAATATTTCGTAGGGTTATAACAAATTCATTCTTAAGAGAACAAATAAAGTAATTTTCATTTAAAAAAATAAAAGGACAAATAAAAGAAAACTGACATTTTGCTTTTATTTGAATCATTTTTAACAAATAAGACTTACTACTAATCCACCTAATTATCTGATTTTTGAAGCTTGGCTAACAATCCCTAAAATCAATACTGGGATTAAGGAATAATGACAAATTCATCTCCTATCAAGCATAAAAAAGATAAATCCCAATCACCACACGACTACTTCACTGGATCATCATAATGGTAAAAAGTGAAAATCTAAGTAAGCACAACTAGGTTGCCTCCCAACATATCAGCACCTTAAAAAAGTTATTGACCTGAATATATTATCTCTGTTTATTAGACAGTAAAGTTAAATTCCCTTTACCTTACAGTCACTATCTCTCTAAATTCATTTCGTTAAAGTAATTTCTGGAAAATTTGGATATAAACCCAACCCAAAAATATCACCAACAGATACCATTATAAAGAAATCATATTTCATTACAAGTCGCCACACTTTAAATTACTAATCAGCAAATGCATTTCCAAGGAAGGCCTAGAATGACAATGCAACTTCGGAAAATAATTAATTGTTGATCTACTACTATAAATTCAAATAAACTGTTATTATTTGCCAGGGAGTAGGGAAAATAGAACCAGAAATCTTCTCTCAGAGACAGAATTTTAACTACTCTTTCCTAGATTTCATATTTCAATATTTTGATTTTATGTTTACAACTACAGTAAGTAACCGCAAAACAAAGACGTGCGTTAAGAAAAAACTGTTGTAGTGGGTAGTGCACAAATAATTCCACAAAGTGCTAACCAGAAAATTAAATAAAGAAAAATAGTCTCAAAACTTCTAGTAACAAATTTTATTCCATTAACAACATATTCCACAAAACAGAAAGATTTGAACACAATAATAAATATTATGTTCTGATGCCTATTCCGCTAATTAAAAATGGACTATATAATATGAACCATCCTAGTCTTATCCCACTAGGCAAGGTCAGCTAAAATAAATCCATAGACGCTAATGGGCTCCACAATAATCAAATTTTCAGTATAATCATAGTAGTATCTTCGTAATGGTTTCTGATGGTTTTGGTTTTCGACCCATTTAATCTAACTGTTTATTATATCCACTTTCTCTCACAAGAGCCTCGCTCAGGGCTTGTTTGGTTAGCACTCAATCAATTTCTCACTCCAAGCTCAATAATTTTACATGTCGGTAGAAAAGTCCAGCTGTTCCACTTAAGTGATTTTAATCTGTTAACAGGACAAAGCAGAAAAACAAATAACAATTTCAATGCATATGGGTGTACGAAGGAATGTAAATAAAATGAACTTTACATGTACATTCAGGCATACAAGACAAAAGTAGAATTACAGAATAACATCTAATCCTTTTCATAGAAGCTAACCTGAGACTTGGACCAAGAAAGGTCAAGCACGTCATGGAGATGACCCTTAAAGGTGCAAACCGGTTTTTCAGTGAGAGCAAACACAGTTTCCGGCACTACTAACTGGTCCACGCTCAACGATTTTCTGCTGACAGACAACCTCCCCCTTCTCTTCTTCTCCGAATTATTCTCCATGCCAGGAGAAGACGGCTCCGGCGACCCATTCACCACAAACAACATGTTCAAATTCCCATCGTCCGGTTTCTCCAAGAGCAACTCGCCCTTCCTCTCAGACTCCACAACCCGCCAAACATGAATCACATAATCCTCACCAGCACTGGCAAGGTACTTCCCATCCAAACTAAACTTAATGCTCCAAATGGATCCATCATGAGCCTGAATCTTCTGGCTCTTATAAAGCCCTGTAACCTCCTTGCAGGACTTCCCATACTGCCGAACCCTCACTCTCTCACCCCCATGAACTAAACCACTACCACAATCCTGGCTATCATCCGTGGCAGAACTTGACCTCCGGCCACCCCCCTTCTCTGACGAAGACGTATCCCTCTCATCACCACTCCGCCTCTCCTTCTGACCCACCACAACACTCTTCAAGCTCATAAACTTAAACCACCCACCTTTTCTCCTCACTTTGCTACCATCCCCCTCATCACCACCACCACCACTCCCACCATCGCCTTCCTCATCCACGCCCTCCCCATCGCCACCTTCCTCCACACTCTGCCTCCTCATTAGTTCCTGAACAATCGGAGAATGCCCTACCGTCATCTCAAACTCCTCCACAGTCAAACGCCTCCCAGTCCCCACCTCCTTCACCTCATTCCACACCCCATCCCGCTTCACCACAAACTCCTTTCCATTGTCCAAATCCCTAATCGTACACGCTTGCTCCACTTCATCCACCACATTCCCCTCCCCAATTCCACCCTCCTCACACACACTCACACAAATCCTATTATGCACAGAATGACTACCACTACCACTATTAAAATTAATATTATTATTCACGAGAAAACCGTTGTCATTGTCGCGAATGGGAACAACAGAGCTCTTGCAATGCTTGGTGCCGCGATCCGCGGTGTTGTCGGATTTCGATCGGGGAATAGTGGCGGCGGCGGCGGTGGAAGTGTCGGTGCATTGGTAAGAGGAGGCTGATCGGGGGATGCTTGCTGCGGAGGGCGGCGGGGTGGGGAGGCCGAACTGGCGGAGGAGGCGGGAGCGGCGCTCGGAGAGGGAGGAGGGTTCGGAGATCCAGGCATCGTACTTGCACATGGTGGGGAATGGGAATTGGGGGAGGGCATGGGTGTCGTTTTTAGTAGGTTTATCGTTTTGGGAAGTGGGAGCGTCGTCGTCGGAGGCTGACGTGGAGCAGGAGCATGAAGAGAGCAAACGGTCGTTGGAGTCGTGGAAAAGGGAAGGGTCGTAGTGGTCCTCCTCCACGGCTGGGGTCATGGCTTGTGGGGCATTCCCATTTGGATCAACCAAACCGAAGGGGAAATGGGTCGGATCGTGGAACGGATCCAATGCCGGTGAAGGAGTTCGGTGTGAGTCAGATCCAACGAATGGTACAGTACGAATGTGAATGAGAGAGATAATGGGAACCAAGACCTGAGCTGCTGAGAGAGTGTGCTGTGTTTGCTGGGTGGCTTCTGCTGTTGTGTTGTGTTGGAGTGAGCACTCACCTTTTTTTTGGGGGTAGGGACTGGAGAGAACTTGCGTTTGCTAATGAAGAAAGGGGGGGACTTTCTCTTTTCCTTATATAGGACTATAAAACAAATTAATCAAACCTCTTCTATTTAATTTTACTTTTAACCACTACGGAATTTCGCAACAAAAACGTTAGGAACACTCTCATTAAACATACACTGAAACTTTATAAAAAAAAACGTATATATTAGTAAATGTCACTTTTAAAATAAACAGGTAATTAAATAAAAAATAAACTTACTGAAATTTAAATTTTTTAATATTTTAATATGTGACAAGAAAGGTGTACTTGTTAGTATTTTCTCCTATGTTTAATTACTCATTTGATTACTACAATCGTACTTTATATTAAAAGAGATTAAAATTATATGTTTAAGGTTTAAATAGACATGGGTAGAGGGGAATGGGATGTAGTCTTATGTTGCTATGTTGAATTCATGTATTTTTTGTAATTTTTTATATGTTATGATGGGTGTATTGTGTGGGTTCAATGGATGAAGAAAATTGAATGGAAAAGATGAATTTGGTTGGTGAATATAGAGACTTAGAAGATCTAAGACAACTCCTAATTAATTCTAAGTTTGACACAAACTAATGCCAACAAAGAGTGAACAAAAAAAACAATTTGTGCATAAACTTTGGCAAGATTTCTTTAGTCAATTCTAAGTTAGTATACAAAAGAGCTATCACTTTTATATTTAGTGCTAAGAGGTTCCAAAATTCAGAAAAGTTTAACCTAAAAACTCTTTGCTCTTAGCTTGACAAGTGTCCTCCTCTAATGGGAGAGAATCCTCTTCATTCCCATTATGACAACAAGTTTTCTCTCATTGGAGCAAATTCTCTCAAATTAGAGGTTGACAAGTGATGTGAGTTGATTTTAGATTGGCACATTTTAGAGGTTCCTCTTTTGTTTATGATTTTTTAGATTAACAATTTAAGGTGAGAACCCAAAGAAAATCCCAACTGAACACGAACTTAACCAAGTGGTTAAGTAAGTGTGAAGGTTCACTTCTAGAGGTCAACGAGAAAAACACAATATGGTGATTATGATGATGAAGGTAAATTGCGAAAATGGAAAGAACATAAGATAAGAAAGACAAGTGATAACGAAAATTAAAAGACAAACATGATATCATAAAAAGGAATGGAATGGATGGCGCAAAGGAAGATAAAAAGAGGAAGGGATGAAGAAAGCTTATGGAAGAAGAAGGGATGTCATGCCAATTGAAGAAGGAGGCACTCCAAGATGAGTGGTGAAAGAGCCGCCACTTGAAGTGCTCAGACACTCAAGATAAGACCCACTATGAGAACTCTAAAGTCTCACAAAAACACTCTTGGAGAGTTTCTTTACTATATTCAAATTCAATGTGTGAATACATGAGGCAAGAAATAGAGTGTCTTGGAGAACAAGATAAAGTGGTAGGGGTGACATTTGTGAGAAGTCTTCTAGAAGGTAGGTCAAAGAAACCCTAAACCTAAAAGCACTTGCCATGAAGGGTGGGTTTGGCACAAACCCAAATTACTAAGCACACCCTACTCAAATTACTAAGCACACCCTAATCTAGTTTATTCTTCTATTTGGACCCCCAAAGTGAGCCCAATTTATTTACATAACTTCTCTTGTGGAAAGACATGAAGGGAGAACTTCTGATATTCTGGTTTATATCTAGTTCTTCTTCTGTTGATGCTCTCTCTCGAGGTTTGGTGGGACCTGGCTTTGTATACTGAGATGATTGGCCTATTTGTGAAGTGTTGGTTGTGTCCTTAGTCATCTGCTGGTTGATGTGGTTTGCAGTCATAATGGGAATCCTCTCCATTCCCATTATGACAATAAACTTTCTCTCATTGGAGGAAATTAGAGGTTGATAAGTGACCCTTCTTAGTTGGTGGAAATCCTCTCCATTAAAGGGACGACATGTGGACCTTCATGTTTTCCTTGTCACTCCATGCTTTCTATTTGCACTCTAGTCATTTATTTATGCATCCTAGATGGTCTACAGTTGCATTGAGTCCAAGGAGGCCCAATTGTAACTCTAACTAGACTTTTTTCCCCTATTTACATCATGCTCTAATTGCCCCAATACATGACCCATGAAAATTGCCCCAAAACATGCCTCAAGAAAATGATCCAAATACAAGCCCAATAGACATAAGAACACCAATCAAGAACATATTTATGAATTGAAATGGAATGACAATGGAATGGAAAGATGAAGGAGTAAGGAAGCTTATGAGAATGGAGTTGAGAAGATGAGCACACCACTTGGAGGATGAAATGACTCCAAGATAAGTATTGGAAGCCACCACTAGAGAGCTCTCAAATTCTCACAAGATAACACTAAAGACTAAGAGGAACAAGCCTCACTAGCATCACACACAAATTGTGCATAGTAACTTTTTTTTCTATTCAATTCAACTTAGAAATACAATGAAGGAGACCTTCTATTTATAAGAAGATGAGCCTTGGAGAACAAGAATGGAGAAGGGTAGGAATGTCCATGAAAGGGGGCGGCCTAGGGTTGGACTTTTGGCCAATGTCGCCCCTTCCATAGCCTTCTAGAAGCTAGGATTTCCTTCCTTCCCTTTTGGACTTCTCATAGGCCCAATTTTATAACTTCACCTCCTATTTATCCTATATGGACCTACTCTTGCTTAATCTACTATTTGGACCCCTCAAGTGAGCCCAAATTATTTACAACATATTCTAATCATTAAGAAGACCACAGGAAGAACTTTAGATGCTCTGGTCTTTGTCCAATTCTTCCTCTGGTGAGGTATCCACTTTGAGATGACTTCTCATTGTGTAAATTATGATCCTTGGGCATCTCCTTGTTGGCTTGGTTTGCATCATGCCCCTTAGGTTTGAGAGAATTCGACCTTAAATTTAGAACTCTTGCAGATAACATAGTCAACTTGCTCACATATAAAATAGTGCAAGGAGTGAGATGTGAGCGTGACTTATATTCCTTAAGCTTGGGGAGTGCAAAAGATGGGGTTCTATATATAGACCATGTTTGGAAAGATTGTGTGGGAATGACAAATCTTTTTTGAAGAAAATCCTCTTAGAAGGTGGAAACCTTTAGGAGGTGTTTGAAAATCATTCCTAACATGATTGATTTAGTTGCGAAAGATGATACTTTGTGATTCGGTTTATCTTTTCTTTCTTTCTCTTTTTGTTTTCATTTTTAATTGGACCTCATGAACCTCTTTGGGAGAGAGGGGTTTTAAGATAACCTTGTGCCCTTGGAAGGTAAAAGTCATTTTGTTGGTTAGGCCATCATGTAGAACTTGTCTATCATATTTCCAAGGCCTTCCCAATAGAATATGGGTTGCTTCCATTGGCACAACATTACATAAAACTTCATCTTTATACTTTCCTATAGCAAAAGTTATGAGGACTTGTTTATTAACCATGATTTCACCTTCGACACTAAGCCATTGTAATTTATAGGGCTTTATATGAGAGATAGTGGGTAAACCAAGCTTTTCCACTACTTTTGTACTTGCCACATTAGCACAACTACCCCATCTATTATCATGGAACATAACTTGTTGGTGATAATGCAGCGGGTGTGGAAAATATTTTCTCTTTGGGTGTCATCCAAAGGTTTTGGAACGGTCCCAAGCATTTGCCTTATTACCAATAAGTCACCTTCACAAGATATCTCATATTCATTATCATTAGGGGTGTTTGAAGGGGAAGGGGAGTTAGACCTAGAAGATTGATCACTATGTTCACTTACTACTTACCCCCCCCCCCTAACCATCATGATTCGCTATGTTGGACAATCGACTGCTATGTGCCCAAAACCTAAACATTTAAAACACTTTTTACTTGAGGTTTTGGTAGGAGATTTAGGGGTTGAAGTGGAGGGTTTAGAATCCCTCGGTTTGTAAGGGGACTCCTTTAGAAAATTGGAGGGAAAAGTTGAAGAAGACTTGTTCTTGTTTTTCCAAGATGAGTGGTAGAAGCCATCATTATGAGAATTTTTGAAAGACTTTTTCTTTGAAATTTGGGATTCTACCTTGATGGCAAGGTGAACCAACTTTTCTAAAGAGGAGTACTCATAGAGTTCTACCACATCTTGTATGTCCCTTCTTAAGCCACTTACAAAACGAACCATTTTGGACTCCTCACTTTCATGCATGTCAATTTTAGTTAATGTTGTTTCAAGTTCTTTAAAATAATCATCCACACTTTGTGTTCCTTGTTGAAGTTGGCTTCAACAAGAGCTTTTTCCTATATTGTGGAGGAACAAATCTAACGCGCATGCATAACTTCAAATCCTCCAAAGAGACCACAACTGGCCTCTTGTTAAGTCCAATGTCCATTATAGTTTTGTGTCACCATTGCATGACATAATCCAAAAACTCTAAGGAGGTTAACTTAACTCTTTTGTCATCTTGGACCTCATGTACATTAAAAATGTGTTGTAATTTAGCCTCCCATCCTAGGTAAATATTGGGATCACCTTCCCCACTAAAACTAGATATTTTTACAAATGGTAAAGAAGGCTTTGCCACATGTTGGCACCTATCATCAAAATGAAACATTCTCCATTCGTCCTCTTCTTCTTGGCTACCATAGTTTTGATAACTTCTTGATTCATGCCTTGGATTCCATCTTCTTCCTCTTTGGGGTCTATCATAGGTCGATTCTATCCTTTGGAGTCTTTCCTCCATTTGTCTCATTTCTTCCTCCTTTTGTGTTAATGATCTTTTGGCCGCCGCCAATTCACCCATAAGGAAAGCCTTTTGGGGAGATTGGGGTTTAGAAGATTCGCCTGAAGACAAATGAGCCATAAAACACAAGTGACAAACAATTAGAGAAAAGAAGTTAGTAAGAAATTCACTATCAAGGTTGCGCCACTTGTATCAAGATCACTCAAGCACTCAAAGAAAGAAATTTCCTCCCTTAGCAAAGGTCTTTCTTGTGGATGAAAAATCTCAAATGAAAAAGGTCAAAGCCTTCAACACTTTAGGAAAAGAAAAATAAAAGACAAACAATAAAAGCTCAAACAAGAAAAGCTAAACCAAATTAGAAAAAGAGAATATGACAAAACTTGAAAATGAAGACAAGCAAGAAAAAGGCACACAAAAAGACTCTAAGATACTTACTAAACTTTTAACAATGAAACTTTTCTTTAGAAATTGTTAAAGCAAAATGATAAAAAAATTCCACAATGGTTGAAATCAATTTGCCAATCAAGTTGAATCCATATTTGGAAAATGATTTTCTTTGGTAAAATGATACCCAAAGTTTCATTTTCAATTTTCTTTGCTGTTTTTTTTATACTAATTTGACTTATGGAAAGAAATGACCATAGTTTGCATCATGCATAATTTCCAAAAACTTTCAATTTTCACAAATTTGGGATTCAATATAATTGAACACTTGAAATCATTTGTTTGGAACTTTAAATCTACTTCTACTAAAAACAAGTTTCTAATAACTTGTCAAACTTCAAAATTAAAAGCAAGTAAGTAGAATCAAAACAAGGAATCCTAGTAAACTAATGAACATAGGACTCAAAGTAAAAGACAATATCAATAAAAGACATCAAGAGAAACATATCCAAAAGCGAAAAAATGCTATGAATATAAAATAGCCGAAAAAATTGCAAGAAATAAAGGGATGGAAAATAAAATGCAAGAAAATAAAGACAAGAATTTAAAGGTACTTGAATTTAAAGACAAGAAAGTAAAGGTACTTGAATTTAAAGACAAGAAATTAAAGGTGCTTGAATGTAAAGAAATTGTAAAGTGTCGAATCAACTCAAGAAAATTAAGCATAAGAACCTAAGCTCTGATAACCACATGATGTGAGTTGATTTTAAGAGTTTTCATTTAGGTGACACTTTAGTTTTAGGATTGAGATTTTTAGGCAATTATGAGTGAAAACCTAAGGAAAATCCCCACTGGACATTAACTTAACCAAGTGGTTAAGTAGATGTGAGGGTTCATTTCACAAAGACAAAAGGAAAAATATAATTATAAGATGACAATGATGACAAGAAAAGGTGCGGAATTTAAGCATGGAAAACAAGAATAAAAGGAAATAGCCGAATAGACATAAGAACACCAATCAATAACATATTTATGAATTGAAATGGAATGACAATGTAATGGAAAGATGAAGGAGTAAGGAAGCTTATGAGAATGGAGTTGAAAAGATGAGCACGCCACTTGGAGGATGAAATGACTCCAAGATAAGTGTTGGAAGCCGCCACTTGAGAACTCTCAAATTCTCACAAGATAACACTAAAGACTAAGAGGAACAAGCCTCACTAGCATCACACACAAATTGTGCAGAGTAACTTTTCTTCTATTAAATTCAACTTAGAAATACAATGAGGGAGACCTCCTATTTATAAGAAGAGGAGCCTCGAAGAACAAGAAGGGAGAGGGGTAGGAATGTCCATGAAAGGGGGCAACCTAGGGTTGGACTTTTGGTCAATGTCGCCCCTTCCATAGCCTTCTAGAAGCTAGGTTTCCTTCCTTCCCTAATGGACTTCTCATAGGCGCAATTTTATAACTTCACCTTCTATTTATGCTATATGGACCTACTCTTTCTTATTCTACTATTTGGACCCCTCAAGTAAGCCCAAATTATTTACAACATATTCTAATCATTAAGAAGACCAATAGGAAGAACTTTAGATTCTCTGGTCTTTGTCCAATTCTCCCTCTGGTGAGGTCTCCACTTTGAGATGACTTCTCATTTTGTAAATTAGCATCCTTGGGTATCTCCTTGTTGGCTTGGTTTGCATCACTTACTAGCATTTTGTTGTATGAATGGATTCAAGTTATTTCAGATGGACGTGAAAAGCGCTTTTCTAAATGGAATTGTGAATGAAGAAATTTGTGTATCACAACCACCTAGGTTTGAAGATCACCTACATCCTAATCGTGTATACAAGTTGAAGAAAGCCTTGTATGGCCTTAAGTAAGCACCAAGGCAGTGGTATGAAAGGTTAAGTTGTTTTCTTTTATCTCATCAATATGAAAGAGGGAAGATTGACAAAACCCTTTTCATTAAAAAATCTGATTATGCTGTAATCTTAGTTCAAATATATGTAGATGACATTATCTTTAGCTCTTCTAATGATAAATTGTGTGAAAAATTTGTAAAAGCTATGCATGGAGAATTTGAGATGTCAATGATGGGGGAGCTTTCCTTCTTTCTTGGGCTACAGATCAAGCAATCCAAAGAAGGCATCTTCTTGTGTCAATCCAAGTACTGTAATGACTTTCTCAAAAAGTTTGATATGGAGAGCTGTAAAACTGCAACAACACCTATGTCTACAAACTGTTACTTAAGTGCTAATGAAGCTAGAACAGCAGTGGACCAAACTAAATACAGGGGGTTGATTGGTTTCTTACTATATCTTACTGCAAGTAGACCAGATATTATGTTTGTTGTTTGCCTTTGTGCAAGGTTCCAATCCAGTCCAAGGGAATCTCATCTTAAAGTTGCCAAGAGAATTCTAAAATATGTTAAATGAACAACATTCGTGGGTTTATGGTATCCTTCACAGTCTCCTATTCATTTGGTAGGATACTCTGATTCTGATTTTGCAAGATGTAAATGGGATAGAAAGAGCACAAGTGGGACATGCCATCTACTTGGTTCAAGCCTTATATCATGGCACAGCAAAAAGCTAGCTTGTGTAGCCTTGTCAACTGCTGAAGCTGAGTATATAGCTACAAGGAGCTGTTGTGCACAGATCTTATGGATTAAGCAACAGATGGAGGACTTTGGGTTGAAAGTCAACAAATTTCCTTTATTCTCTGACAACACAAGTGCAATAAATCTCACAAAAAATCAAGTTCAACACTCCAGAACCTAACATATTGAGGTTCGACATCACTTCATTCGTGATCATGTCAGTAATGGTGACTATGAGATTCAATTTGTTGCCACTAAAGAAAAACTTGCAGACATCTTCACAAAACCCTTATCCAAAGACAAGTTTTATTCATTGAGAAGTGAATTGGGTATAATTAATCTACAAGCCTTATCTTGAATTTATGCTATTTTTTTAATCCTTCTTTTATTCTATTTGTGAGCACAAATAGGGGGAGAAATGAGCTTTGGGTTGTAATGTTCCTATATTTGCATATGTTTGCATTTGTTTTACTTTGAACATCGCTTTAACTGGTTTTTAACTTGTTATAAACTCTGATACATATTTTAATCGTTTATTCCTGCGAAATAACTTATTGTTTTTCTGATGGTGCACCTATGCATGTTTGACTGGTTTCTCACATTGATTTGGTTTATGTTCCTTTTGAAAATCACCTAGTGGAAACTAGTTTGTGGTGCCTGATTAAACTGGAATAGATTATCCTGTATTTCTATTTTTTCTTGTGAATGCAGGTTAAGCAAGATTCTAAACAAAACATTCCAAAAACCATCCCAAGGATTTGTCTTCATCAAATAGAGGGAGATTGTAGAACATGAAAGCTTTGATGAACCAAATATGTGATGAAGGGTTGATGGTTTGCAACTTTGATTGAAGCTTAGTTCTAGTGTTTAGAATTCTTGTAAAGATCATTCTTAATCCTATGCACAAGCTGAATCAATCTGTTTAAAAAGAGAAAAATCTTTTTCTAGGCAAAGAGAAAAACAACCGGTTGAATTCACGATATAATCAGTTGTTTTACACTTAACTTATTTGAAGGTTTTCAAAACTGTTTTTGACTTGGTTGACTAACTGTCAAAACCAATTCAACCGGTTAAAAAGACATTTCAACCGGTTGATTGTCACATTGATTAACAGCTTCTCAAAAGCCTGTTAAATATGTTTTCAGTTGAATTAAAACTGATTTGGCTCATGATAACTGCCTAAAACGGCTAGATTTAATAGCTATAAATATGATTTCTCTTTGTATTAAAAAAAACACAGAAAGTGAGATTGAAAACGTTTTTGAGAAGAGATTTGATTCAAATTTTTGCAAGATTGCCTAAAGGCTGTGCATTGGTTCAAGAACTGATCTTAGAAGCTCCGTGATTCCTAAAATACCAGGTGTAATCTGTTCCTTTTTTATTCTTGTAATTTTTACTTTTCTATACTTGTAAAATTTGTAAACTTGTAAGGTCATAGGGTGTTCTGACTGAGGTTGTGTGAAAGGCAAACAGGGTGAGTGTTCTCGGGTTATCAAGATCACCTCTCTGTGGCTTTGAGTGTGTGTAATCTGTGATTGATTGCTAGTGGAAAACCAGTGGCTGTTCTGGGGACTGGATGTAGCTTAGAGGTTGAGTGAACCGGTATAAATTGATGGTGTAATCTCTATCTCTCTCTCACTCATTATCAACTGTTTGATTTGATTTTGTTATTTCCGCTGCCATAAACTACCAGTTAAAACAAAGTTTCAACCGATTGATTTTCTGCATACAATTTCAATTACTTTGTTTGATTGGCTTCCTTGATTACTCTTTCTATGATTGTTGTTAAAACTTCATTCTTATCCAACCTTTACGAAAATCTTTTGACAAACAATTCCCCCCCTCTTGTTTAGGTCATTAAATCTAACATAAGGATAAGGAAGATGTTAGGCCAAATTCCTTGGGGTTTCACTAGGCTTTAAGAGCATGTAGCAAAGAGAGATTGGGAGAGAATGTGCTGAAAATTCATAAACACAAATCATTAACATCCAAATATGAATTTACAATGCATGAGCCACTTGTTTATAAGCTCTGAAGATGTAGTAGGTGATGTGAGTTGATTTTAAAATTGCACAATTTAAATGATTTTACTTAGATTATGATTTTTAATTTAACAAGATATGGTGAGACTCAGTGAAGATTGTCACTAGAAACAAACTTAACAAAGTGGTTAAGTAAGTGTGAAGGTTCTCTTAAAAAAAGATAAAGAAAAACACAATTGCTATGATGATAATGATTAACACGAAAATAATAACAAGGTAAGGAAAAGATAAATGGCGGAACACAAATAATAGAAATATCCAAAGAAAAGAAGAATAATAGCGGAATGGAAAAGTGGGGAGGTGGAGAAGTGGGGGTGAATCACGCCACTTGGGGGAGGGAGCTCCAAGATGAGTGAGGGAGGAGTCACCACTTCAAGCAATCTCTGCTCAAGATAAGACTCAAAGAGAATTGGAAAAAGCATTCAAGAAATCACTCTGACAGAGTTTCTCTAATCAAAATTCAATGTCATTACAAGAGGCAAGACATTCTATTTATAGATATGAGTGCCTTAGAGAGCAAGAGTGAAAGAGAAGGCAACACATGCAAGGATCATTCTAGAAACTAGGTCTAGCATCACTATGCCGCACATATGGAGGAGCTTTTACAATCTATGTAAAAAAATGAGGCATATAGGGAAGGATAGGCGACACATGCATATCTTCTAGAAACTAGGTTTTCTAGAGCCCTTAAGCTAGCTTATTTCTTCTAATTAGGATAAGGGGAACCCAATTTATTACATTTTAATCTTCTATTAAAAATACTAGAAGGAATAACAATTGACACTCTGGCCCATGTACGGGTCTTATGCTCTTCGCTAAGTATATGATGGCTTAAGAAGTGAAGATGGTCCTCCATCACAATAATTTTTTATAGCACAAATTTGTGAAGTTCATCTAAAATGAGTTCTGCCACATCTACCACTATTTGCCTCATTATGTAGTGGAGTAATTGTGCTTTGTCAAAATTAGCATTAAAGAAATGTGTGCTAGAGATTATGTTGGCAAGGAGGAATGTACCCCATATTTAAGTTAAAGTCTTCATACTTTGTCTCATGATCTTTTGGGGTCTTCCAATTCTTCCCAGTCCAAAAGTTTTTTCAGTTATGCATAATTGTTCAACTACCCTTGTTAGAAAAGATGGCTTTAAACTAGAGGGGGGGGGGGTGAATAGTTTAAAAGGGTTTTCGCAAACTTTTCAAAAACTAGAATGAATTTATCTTAGAAACCAATTGATTCAGCAATTCAGTTAGCCAAAACAGCAAGCAAAAACTGTAGTTCCAGAAAAACAATCGGTTGTTTATACCAGCAAACAACAAATAAACTGAATTTAAAGAGTTAGAGATAGAGAGATTGTACACAGTTTTTTATACTGGTTCACTCCAAACCAGAGCTACATCCAGTCTTCTCAGAAACCCTGAGGATATCCACTAAGCAACCACACCTTGATCACTTACACAACAACCAAGAGAATGACCTTGAACACCTCAAGAAACACACTCTCCTTGACCAACACTAAGATTGCTGATCTTGAACACCTCAAGAACACACAGCCAATCTCAGCAAACACAGAAACAAATTGTTCAACAGAGTACAAAGATTACACTTGTTACAGATGAATATATGAAATCAATACAAGTAGAATCCTATTCCAGCACCATGATCAATCACAAACTCTTAGCAATCTCAACTCTTTGAAAAACACTTTAGAAAAACTTTGTCAAAAAGATTCTTAATTCTCAAATCTGTTTTTCTTAATATATTCAAAGATGTAGTCTGTTATCAAATCTTAACAAACTCTTAAATTGCATTAAAAGATTGTTCAAAGCACTTAATGACTGGAGCGTATACAGTTAAAGCATTTAAAGCTCAGTCAAACACAAAACAGTTTTTCTGTTATGATTCCAAAACAAACAATCGGTTGTTTCCTCGAATCAATCGGTTGTTTTGGTACTTAACAGTTTCAACCATTCAAAAACAGTTTTCAATCTTTCTCAAAACACCTAAGTATAAACAATCGGTTGTTTCGACAAAACAATCGGTTGTTTCAACTTAGTTTGAAAAACATTTTACTTTCATAAAGATTGAGATGCTAATTGCTTGAGATTTAATCAAAGGGTGGATTACAACATATAAACTACCCCGGAACAAAGCTTTAAACCAGCACAGCAACATCAAGCAAAGCAGAGGCTTCAACATCCTTCAAAGGATTTGGATTCTTCAAAACATTGAACACCACTTGGTTCAACAACCCTTTCCAGGGATAAGTCTTTCTTGATTTTCATAAAATCTTTAGACTCTTCCTCTGTCAAACTTAATCCAGTCTGGAGATACTATTTATGGCCTTTTTATCATATTGGATTCTCATCCTTGTCACCCAAGAACAATTTCCCTAGTGAATTCCTCATATTCTCTAGGAATTAGTTCTACCATTCTCTCAAGTAAAATAGTTTTGGTTTCTAATTCAACAAACATCTATTGCTTATTTCTTATAAAAAAAATCTAGTTTTGTGCAACCTATCCACCTGAGTAGACTAAATGCCAGATCCACTCCTAGGCGTATGCTCTAAAGATTATTCAGTCCTAGATGATGATGCTATTCATTTTCACTTTTTAAATTGAGGGATGGTATGTGTGGCTTTTCTTTGACGCCTCATTTTTGCACTACCTGAATCAAATTATATATATGCACATATAAATGTATGTGACAACATTTGATGGAGTTTTCCATGCTCCTTCCATAAATTCGTTTGTTTTGGATGATTGAAGAAGTCATGGCAGTGGAAGAATTGAATAGAAATGGATAAGAATGAATGGGTTTGGGCATGAGAATTGGAGAATGGTGCTAGGAAAGAGGTTGATGGAGATCAAGCCCAAGAGAACATGGAGGCCACTCATCAAGCTCAAGAAGAGGTGGAGGCACAAATGGAGGATGCCCATGGAGGTCAAAGTCCACCTCAAAGGATTACAAGAAGCATGTTCAAAGCCTTGGGAGCAAGAGGACATTTATTTTCTCTTTTTGTAGTGTCTTTAGTTGAAGGTGCTTAGAGGGAAACCTTAGAAACCTCTTTTGTTATAGCATCTTTTAGGTTTTAAATAGGACCTTTAGGGGGGTGTATTAGTAGATAGGTGTAGGTGTAGTTTTTGGGAGGTGTCATAGTAGAAAAAGGTCACACCTCCCATGTGACTTGTTTTTGGTGGGAATTTCAAATGAGTTTATTTGAAATTTCCCACCTATTTTTCAGCACCTTAGGCTATAAATAGAGGTGCTTCCTTTGTAAAATTCAGATTTGAATTTTATCTAAAGAAACTATACTCAAAATTGGAGTGAGCATTTGGAGAGCTTTGAGCTTCTTCTCTAGTCTTATCTTGAAGGACCATGGTTTCCTCAAGTGGCGGCTTCCACACTCATCTAGGAGCATCCATTCTTCTAGTGGCGTGATCATCCAACCATTCCTCCATCTTCATGAGCATTCTCTTCTCCTTCCTTTCTTCTTCTTCAATTTGTTCTTATTGCCTTGAGTTTTGAGTTGTTTTTGTTTCGGTTCCTTTAATTTTCCAGCACCTATTTTCTGTTTAGTTTTTAAATTCTGTTCGGTTCTTTTGTTTTGAAGTTCAATTCTGTTCGGTTTGTTCTTTTCCTTCTCCTTTGTTGATTCAATTTGACAATATTTGGTTCATCCAAATGAGTTTGGGATTTGGTACTTGTTTTGGTGAGTTCTTGATCTTAGAACTATGATCCAACTTCTAAGAAAGTGCCTCTACATTTTCCAGCTCAAGGTGATTCCTCAAAGTGTCAAGAATCTTGTTCTATGTGGCTATTGGAATCACATCATGTGGTATCATGAGTCTTAGGTTCATTCTTGTTTAATTGTTGAGTTGTGTGCACTTTATTTCAAGAGCTCTTTTTAATTTCTTGCAATTTAAGTTTCTGTTTTAGAATTTTAATTGAGTATTCTTGCTGTTTTTCTTTTGCTCCAAGTGTTTGTGGAAAGGTTTATGGCACTCATAATTCTTATGAGTATGGTTGCTCTTTTGGAATGGCATTATCCTTCCTAGAGTTTACCTTAAGCTTCCTTCCACTTGTTACAATTTGTGTTGTGTCTTTTAATTTTTGAATCTTGTTAAGTTTTGTCTTAGTCATGTTATTCCATATATGTCATTACTTCTAGTAGTACTTTTATTGTTTTGATTGTTTCTTGCTTTGGTGTCATATATTTTTCTGAATTGATGTTGATCCTTTGAGCATTTTCTTTTTAGCATTGAGTTCATACTTGTATTCTAGACCTATACAAGTTCCAATACATCATTTTCTATTATGTCTTTGCTAGTTCATCATCCTGTTTTTTTATTCCTATTAGGATTCCTCTGTTTCTGAAAAAGTGCTTACTGTTTTTCCTTATTGCAATTGATTTACGTACTGTAAAATTCTGAAATTCTGGATTTGAGATATTGAAAGTGTTAGAAAAGAATAGAAAAAAGAATCATTCAAAAATATGAAGTACACAAAAAATGATAAATAAAATAAAAAAAGTGTACATTCCTGCCGAAAAAAATACGGTAATCTGGCAGTGATTTTAAAAAATTTATTTCTCTCAATTGGCTTACTGTTTTTAATTGATTCCAGTGCCATTTTTGAGTTAACATCTTGAAGTTTCTGTGGTATAAATTTCATAATCCAGTTCGCTCTACAACGTTCCAGTTAAATCAGTGAATATCAAACACAGTTTGCATTAAAAAAAAATTTCCAGTAGCTAAATTTTTTTTGTTTTCTTCATCTACTCTAGTGCTTTTCCTTAGGTATTCTTTTGTGTGCCTACTTTTCTCATTGAGTTCTTTATTTTCTTGATTGTCTTTCATTCTTACTCTTTGAGTTTGTCTTACACATAGTTTTCCTTTTGCAATTACCTTTCCTTGCTTATACCTTTTCTTGTTTGTCTTTATTGTTTCATTGGTTTTGTGGTGGTTTGCTCTTAAGATTGGTGTGCTTGCTTTGACATATTTCATTTGAGGATTCCAAGGCCTCAAGATCAGATTGGTGCAAGAACATTATTTCTTTGAGAGTGATATCTTTTCAGCCTTAAATTCACTTCGGCAGTTTCAATTGGAAAGCTCACTGTTTTTGCTAATTTTTAACTTGTTTGCTGTTTTGTGTGTTTGCTGTTTTTTAATTACAAATGGCTGGATCTTCAAGTGATGCATCCTCCAAGCAGAATTCTCCTTCCAAAGCTTCAATTCTTGGTGAATTACATGAAGCTCAAAGAACAATTAGAAGGTTGGAAGAGAAATTGCAAAAGATGGAGGTCAAACAAACTAGACCATCTCCTTCTATCCATGATGGACATCATTCTCATAGACCATCTTCAAGAGCTTCTTCAAATGATGTTGGCCGTGAAGATGAGCATAGGAGAAGGAGACCTCCACCCCAAGTCCATGGACAAAGACATCATCACCAAGGGGAAAGAATTCACTACGGCAATGGCTTCTACCATGATGCAAAGTCCAAGCTTCCTTCGGTCAAACTACCTTGTTTTAATGGTTCTAGTGATCCAAATGTGTATTTAGATTGGGAGGCTAAGTGTGAACAAATTTTTGAGATCCATGAGATCCAAGATGAGCATAAGCTCAAGCTAGCCACCCTAGAGTTTAGTGATTATGCCATGAAATGGTGGCATGGGATTGTAAAGGACATTATCTATCACAAGGGTCCTCCCGTGGACTCTTGGAACTCTTTAAAGGATCATATGCACGCTAGGTTTGTGCCCCCACATTTTAGGAAAGACCTCATGTTGAGACTCCAACGGTTTCAACAAGGCACGCTAAATGTGGATGAATATTATAAGGAGCTTGAGACGCTTGTGCTTAAAATTGAATTAGAAGAAAGTGAAGAAGCCATGGTTGCTAGGTTTGTGAGTGGTCTTAGGAAGGATATCCAAGACATTGTTGAGTTACAAGAGTATTCATCATTGGGCTCTTTAGTTCATCTTGCAATGAAGGTGGAAGCCCAACTTGCTAAGAAAAACTCTTTTAAAAATGCTTCCAATAATGGATACTACTCCAAGTCTTGGAGAAACAAAACTTCTTTTTCAAAACATCCTTCCAAAGATTCTTCTTTCAAACCCAAGGAATCTAAGCCATCAACATCTAGACCTAAGTCTCCCACTAGAACATCTAACACTAAATGCTTTAAATGTATGGGTTATGGTCATATTGCTGCAAATTGTCCTTCAAAACGAAGTATGTACATACATGAGGGCATTGTAGTTAGTGAGCATGATTCGGATTCTTCAAAGCATTCATTGCATTCTCATGCATCTAGTGAGGAAGAGAGTGAATGTCCACTTGAAGGGGACTTGTTAGTTGTGAGAAGACTTCTTGGACAAGTTTCACAACCTTTTGATGAAAGTCAAAGGGAAAATATTTTCCATACAAGATGTCTTATTCAAAACAACATTTGTTCCTTGATAGTGGATGGGGGTAGTTGTGCAAATGTGGCTAGTACAAGAGTAGTAGATAAGCTTGGATTGCCTACTATCTCTCATACAAAGCCCTACAAATTACAATGGCTTAGTGAAGTAGGAGAAATAATTGTTAATAAACAAGTCCTCATCCATTTCTCCATTGGAAAATACAAAGATGAGGTATTATGTGATGTTGTGCCCATGGAAGCCACTCATGTTCTTTTGGGAAGGCCTTGGCAATTTGATAGAAAAGTTTTACATGATGGCTTTACCAACAAATTATCTTTTGAATTCCATGGTCACAAGGTTACTTTAAAATCTCTCTCTCCAAGAGAAGTCCATGAGGACCAAGTTATCATGAAGAAAAAGAGGGAGAGTGAAAAAGATAAAAAAGATAAAAAAGATAAGAGTTCTAAGCCTACACTCCTTGTGTCTAGGCGTGACATTGAAAGGGAAATAGTGGCTCATCATCCTCTTTTTTTAGCCATCCCTAGAACTCTTAGCATAGAAACACTTGTTGATAGTCCTCATTGCTTGGAAAATTTGGTAGAAGAGTTCAAAGATGTGTTTCAAGATCCTCCAAATGGCCTTCCACCTTTGAGAGGGATTGAGCACCAAATTGATTTGATACCGGGCTCTTCTTTACCAAATCGTCCCGCATATAGGACCAATCCAAGTGAAACCAAGGAAATTCGCCAACAAGTTGAGGCTTTGATTGAAAAAGGGTGGGTGCAAGATAGCATGAGTCCTTGTGCTATGCCTATCATCTTAGTGCCAAAAAAGGATGGCACATGGCGAATGTGTTCGGATTGTAGGGCCATAAATAACATAACCATTAAGTATAGGCATCCCATACCTAGATTAGATGATTTGTTGGATGAATTACATGGTTCAAAAATCTTTTCAAAGATTGATCTTAAAAGCGGCTACAATCAAATCCGTATCAAACCGGGTGATGAATGGAAGACGGCTTTTAAGACCAACTTTGGTTTATATGAGTGGTTAGTTATGCCTTTTGGTTTAACTAATGCACCAAGTACCTTCATGCGCCTCATGCATCATGTTCTTAGACCTTTCATTGGTAAGTTTGTTGTGGTTTACTTTGATGACATTCTCATTTATAGCTTATCTTTGAATGACCATAGGTTGCATGTTAGGCAAGTTTTGGAAACCCTTAGGAAGGAACATTTGTATGCTAACCTTGCTAAATGTATGTTTGCTCTTGATCATATAGAATTCCTAGGGTTTGTTGTGAGTTGTAAAGGGGTCCATGTGGACAAAACCAAGGTGGTGGCCATTCAAAAGTGGCCTACACCGAAATCTTTGAATGAGGTCCGAAGTTTTCATGGGCTTGCTTCTTTCTATAGAAGATTTGTCCCAAACTTTGGTACCATTGCCGCACCACTCAATGACATAGTGAAAAAGGATGTGGTCTTTCATTGGGGAGAAGCACAACAAAATGCTTTTGATACTTTGAAAGAAAAATTGACTAATGCTCCCATCTTGGCCCTTCCTAATTTCACTAAGACATTTGAGATTGAGTGTGATGCTTCAAGCATAGGTATTGGGGCTGTTCTCCTTCAAGAGGGCCACCCCATAGCCTATTTTAGTGAGAAATTGAAGGGAAGTCATCTCAACTATTCCACCTATGATAAGGAATTATATGCACTTGTTAGGGCTTTGTTTACTTGGCAACACTATCTTTTTCCCAAAGAGTTTGTGATACATAGTGATCATGAATCTCTTAAATATTTGAAAAGCCAAAACAAACTTAACAAGAGGCATGCTAAGTGGGTGGAATTCATTGAGCAATTTCCTTATGTGATCAAACACAAGCAAGGCAAAATAAATATTGTGGCGGATGCTCTTTCTAGAAGATACACCTTGCTAAATCTTTTAACCTTTCAATATCTTGGTTTTGATCACATTAAGGAACTTTATCATGATGACCTTGATTTTTCTCTCCTCTATCAAGAGTGTCTTAAGGGAGGACACAAAGATTTTTTTATTCAAGATGGCTTTCTTTTTAAAGGAAAACGTCTTTGTGTTCCCCAATGCTCTATTAGATTATCTCTTGTTAGAGAAGCTCATGAGGGGGGCTTAATGGGACATTTTGGGGTTGCTAAAACTTTGGATGTGTTGCATGAACATTTCTTTTGGCCTCATATGCATAAACATGTTCATAGTTTGTGTGATAAATGCATAGCTTGCCGCAAAGCTAAATCTAAAATGCATCCCCATGGTCTTTATACTCCTCTTCCTATCCCTTCAATGCCTTGGGTAGATATATCTATGGATTTCATCTTAGGCTTACCCAAGACATCAAAGGGAAAGGACTCCATTTTTGTGGTAGTGGATCGTTTTTCAAAAATGGCTCACTTTATTCCTTGCCACAAAGTGGATGATGCATGCCACATTGCAAACCTCTTCTTCCAAGAAGTGGTTCGCTTGCATGGGATTCCTAGGTCTATAGTGTCCGATAGAGATCCTAAGTTCTTGAGTCACTTTTGGAAGACCTTGTGGGGCAAGCTTGGAACTAAGCTTTTATTTTCTACCACTTGCCACCCACAAACCGATGGTCAAACCGAGGTGGTAAATAGAACTTTGGGACAACTATTGAGATGCTTTATTTCGGGGAATCCTAGAGTGTGGGACAACTATGGAGATCAAGCCCAAGAGAACATGGAGGCCACTCATCAAGCTCAAGAAGAGGTGGAGGCACAAATGGAGGATGCCCATGGAGGTCAAAGTCCACCTCAAAGGATTACAAGAAGCATGTTCAAAGCCTTGGGAGCAAGAGGACATTTATTTTCTCTTTTTGTAGTGTCTTTAGTTGAAGGTGCTTAGAGGGAAACCTTAGAAACCTCTTTTGTTATAGCATCTTTTAGGTTTTAAATAGGACCTTTAGGGGGGTGTATTAGTAGATAGGTGTAGGTGTAGTTTTTGGGAGGTGTCATAGTAGAAAAAGGTCACACCTCCCATGTGACTTGTTTTTGGTGGGAATTTCAAATGAGTTTATTTGAAATTTCCCACCTATTTTTCAGCACCTTAGGCTATAAATAGAGGTGCTTCCTTTGTAAAATTCAGATTTGAATTTTATCTAAAGAAACTATACTCAAAATTGGAGTGAGCATTTGGAGAGCTTTGAGCTTCTTCTCTAGTCTTATCTTGAAGGACCATGGTTTCCTCAAGTGGCGGCTTCCACACTCATCTAGGAGCATCCATTCTTCTAGTGGCGTGATCATCCAACCATTCCTCCATCTTCATGAGCATTCTCTTCTCCTTCCTTTCTTCTTCTTCAATTTGTTCTTATTGCCTTGAGTTTTGAGTTGTTTTTGTTTCGGTTCCTTTAATTTTCCAGCACCTATTTTCTGTTTAGTTTTTAAATTCTGTTCGGTTCTTTTGTTTTGAAGTTCAATTCTGTTCGGTTTGTTCTTTTCCTTCTCCTTTGTTGATTCAATTTGACAATATTTGGTTCATCCAAATGAGTTTGGGATTTGGTACTTGTTTTGGTGAGTTCTTGATCTTAGAACTATGATCCAACTTCTAAGAAAGTGCCTCTACATTTTCCAGCTCAAGGTGATTCCTCAAAGTGTCAAGAATCTTGTTCTATGTGGCTATTGGAATCACATCAGAGGTTAGGCAAACTTTCTAGCAATTTCTAAGGCTTCTACACATAGAGAGTGAGAACAAAAGAAAAGTGAGACTTTGGAGAAATTATAATACCAAACTAGCATAAATTTGTTAGCAAATAAAGTCTTACAAAAGTACAAGAAGAGCTCTCTATTTAAGAGTCAATGTAACCATTAGAGTTGTAAAAAACTTTCCATTAATGGAGAGAAATGTGACACCTCTAATATTCTCTATTCAAGTTTGCCATGTGATGACTTTTCTACGGCAAGTGCACCGCGTTGTCAGAAGTAATAATTTGTCCCTAAGGACGGATATCGAACCAACAAGGAACAATTGAATAATCAAGTAAAAGATTCACTAAATATAAAATAGAATAATAAATGTTTGTTGAGAGTTGTTATGATGACAATGATTAATAAGAAAACAAGTCAAAGAGTTTGATGCTTCAAATGGAAAAATAGGGATTGAGGTTCATCTTTCTCACTCTTTTGTATTTTTATTAGCATGACAATATTGTGTCCTTTGATTGATATTGATGCCCATATAAAAGTAATTTATATTCATTCCTCACATATAAAATTATTAATATACTTCCTAAATATTGATTCCTCTCATATTTATAAAAACTACTTATAATTACAATTAGACTTCGATAACAATTAACATTTCAAATATATTCCTAGCATTCAAATATGTTAAGCATTATCGTTTGAGTCAGAACCTTAGAAGTACTTTCCAGTCACATCTAAGTTTCAAGATCATGGAAAACCAAGCATTACAAACAAAACAATAATACCAATCATCAATCAAGAACAAAATATTATGTTTAGATATCACCTTAGTACATAAGAGTTTGAACAGATTACTCCCAATCCCAAAGGGTAGAATTAGTCACACATGATGGTTGTTACAAACAGGGAGATCAAGAAAAGAAGATTTCAGATGTTTCTCCTTGACGACTACCTCCTTTAGGGTTTTCTAACACCTTCTATTCTCACAATTGTATTACAATTCACTCAATGGTATTTTCCTCTCAATCACTGATGCCTAGGGTTGTGCCTCCAACCTCCTATTTAATTTAATTTGCTTGGGCTTAAGTGACTTCTCGCTTGGGCACTAATGGGTCACTTGGGCTTATACTCACATTACTGGAGCAAACTCACCCAAGCGAGATTGAGCTCGCTTGAGCGAGATCTATTGGTGACGTCTTGGCTTTTGGCGAGTTTGGGGCAACTTTGGTGAGTGTTGGTGCATTCCAACTTTCCCTTTTTAGCTTTATATATTCTCCTTGTGCCCAATCATCTCCATTATTCCCTAAAATCTTGAAATTAACACAAATTTGGGAAGAAATCGTTCTTATTTAAATTGAAATCACAAAATATGTAAAAAGGTATAGTTTTATAAATTAGGGGTTATTTTATACTTATGTTAGCATTTAATACCCATAAGTGTCTATATTTTAATATGAAATATTACTGAAATGTGGCACTTATCACCATGTGTTAATCCATTCCTTCAAATGCTCTTCATCTATGTGTTCAAAAGTGGCACAAGGGAGAAAAGTGGACAAGCTTTAGGTGGCTAAGTCTTTACAGTAGTCACTTTGGAAAAAGGAAGGGAAAGACGCCATGTAGGTGTCCATGTGGCGCCTATGTGGATGCCATATGTACTTCCTTTCAAGCTATTTAATGGCCCAAATACAAGGGCCAAAAATCCAATATAGAAATTAAAAGACTAAATTTATATACAAGGCTTTAGAAGGAAAATCTTCTAGAAAAGAGTCTTATGATCAACACTTATTCTCTTTTGAGCCTAATTATTTTGGTGGCTAAGATAGTCCTCCATCAGTCCCTCCCTCTACAAAAGAATGATCTGTCTTTAAATCCTAGCCTTATGATCCAAGGATGCCACCTTATTCTTTAAAGTTCTTTCTACTCCCCTCCAGGTTCATGTACTACCTTGCAAAATACAACAAATATAAGTATCAAACAACTGTGTTGAACAATAATTTGCAACTCATTTTGCTGTACCTCTTGAATTTTTTATGGAAAGAAAATTTATCACCTGATCCAAAAGAAGAATACCTAAGCATACACAAAGGTTTAGAATATTTTACCTTCTTCTCTTCCTTCTTCACAACTCTACCTTCTTTCTTTTCTTTTTCATTTTTCTCTCTTAACTTAATATCATCCTCCCTTACCTACTGAGGAAAGGACTCGAAACAAACCAGCTTTGATCATGGAATAAAGTTATTTTGTTGGTGTGACCCTCATGGATAGTTCTATGGTCAAACTTCTAGGGTCTACCAAGTATAATGTGACCAACTTCCATAGGAACAACATCACAAACCACAATTTCAACATACCTTCCTATAGAAATTTGCACAATCACTTGATCCTTGACTACTATTCCTCCATCCATTATGATCCAATCAAGTTTATAAGGATTGGAATGTGGAGTAGTAGTTAAGGTTAACTTCTCTACCCTCATGGAAATACAACAATTACAACATGATCCACCATCAACAATTAAAGAACAAGTTTTTCTCAAAACTTGACAGCGGGTTAGAAAAATGTTTTCTCTTTGACATTGATCACAGTCATAGGTATCCAAGGTTCTTTCCTAATACCCACCCTCATCATCAACAACTCCATTCTCTGTCTATACTCTTTCACAATCATATTTTTCTGTTGGAGATTTTGGAGTCTATACATCAACTCCTTATCATAATAAGAGGGGACATGTCTTTTTCTCAAGGCAGATAAAAAGTGAAATGATAAAAAATATACTCAAATGTTTCGTGGTATAGCTAACTCACATCTTTCACTCTTCATATTTTGGTGCAATCTTTAGTGTGTTTTGAGTTTCAACCAACTCCTTTTGAGTCTCTTATTCTCCTTTGATGGCACTATAAAATTCATAAGAAAGCCTTAAAAATGCAGTTAAAAGTTGCCTCAACTTTCTTCCAAGAATGTTCAGACCCATCTTCAAGATTTCAAGAAATAAAATCAAGTTAATTTGAAATGGCTAAACTAAAAGTTCACAATATATGTAAACATGACTAAAATGAAATTAAAGAAATTAAAATCAAGAATTAAAGCACAAGAAAATAGACGGCACAACAAAAGGAACCTATCAAACGCACTATAGTAGATTAAAACCAAAAACAGACTAGATTTTCCACTAGTAGTGATGCTTCCCAAAATTATGAAAACGTTTTGGATGGAATTTGGCTATGAAATTTTAACCAGATGCAACTAACACCTTAAGCATAATTCTCTCAAATTTTTAAGTCAAATAAATCACTGGATTATGTTTTCAAAATTAAAAACCGAGAGCAAACAATTATCGCTCAAACCCAGTTTTCAACACTAAACGTCTTGACTTTTTATATTTATCATAATTTTTCTATTAGGAATTTAGATGTGCCTTTTTAACCCATCATCAATGACATATTTAAAGGCTCAAATATAAAATTTCAATTGATTTGGACATGTATATTGATCACAATAAATTATCGCAATCCATAGCAATTACACATAATTTTGGCAACAAGATAGAAGGCTATGGAATCCAAGAAATGGAACAACTCTACTAGACACAATGGAAATTTTTAATGTATGAGACTCAAAACTAAAACCAAAAATGCCCAAAAAGCTTATAAATGTATTTTTTTTTAGACATTTTCACAAACATATGGCGTGCAACTTATAGAAACAGATGAACAAACACCTTGGATACATTACTAATCATAGAATTTTGTGACAATTAAAAGGAGAAACATGACAAGACAAAACCACAACAAATTTATCGATCAGAACAACACAAAAAAAACTCAGCAATTAACATGAACAAAAGATCCAAATCAAGACACCCATTCGGTCAAGAAGAAAACCCAAGAACCTATGAATTTTTTATGATTTTAAAACACAATTGATGGAAACACATGAGTTGAAAAAATAGAAATGAAAAACAACATTAATTGGTGGAAATTGAAACAAAACAGAAAAACAACAATGGGTATGGTTCGATCAACAAGAACAAAACAAAGAACAACCAAATAACTTATTTATTTTGATTTGTGTTGAAGAAAAATGGAAGCTCTGATTACCAATTGATGGAGTTTTCCTTGCTCCTTCCATAAGTTATTTGGTTTTTTATGGTTTGGATGATTGGAGAAGTCAAGGCAGTAGAAGAATTTTATAGAAATGGGTAAGAACGAATGGGTTTGGGCATGAGAATTGGAGAATGGTGCTAGGAATGAGGTTGGGCAACCTTCTTGCAATTTCCAAGGCTTGTACACTTAGAGAGTGAGAGCAAAAGAAAAGTGGGACTTGAGAAAAATTCTAATACGAAAATGGTAGACATTCATTATCAAAATCATGTCTTAACAAAGTATAAGAAGAGCTCCCTATTTATAAAGCCAAAGTGACCATTAAAGCTCTAAAAAACTCTCCATTCATGGAGAAAAATATGGCACCTCTAAAACTCTCCACTCATGGTTTGCCATGTCGAAATCCTTGCCATCAAATTCTCTCCATCCATGTGTTGACAAGTGGAACAAGGGAGAATATGGGACAAGCTTTAGGCATCCAAGTCTTCATGAAGGATAAGAAGAGTAACTTTGGAAAAAGAATAGGAATGACACCATGTAAGTGTCCATGTGGCGCCTATGTGGATGCCATGTGTACTTTGTTTCAAGATATTTAACCCTAGGTTAAATATGTCCCAAATACAAGGCCCAAAAATTGTAAATAGAAATTTAAAGATTGAATTTAAAATCCTAATGACACTATACAATTTTACAAGGCTTCAAAAGGAAAATCTTCTAGAAAAGAGTCTTTTGATCAACACTTCTTCTCTTCTGTGCTTGATTATTATGGTGATTGAGATGGTCATGCATCAACATTGTTCTAACAACCACTAGAATATGAAGTCTACATTAAGAAGTGAACATATGCATTTTTATGTACAATTCAATTTGCTTCGTTCAGATTGTCTAGACGGTCTATCTCCCTCTATGTGTATGAATATTCATGAGTGTAAGCATTCAATCATCATATTAAACCTCAAGAATCACTATTGTTGTAGAGTTGAGTGCATACCCTAATTATAGTGAGAAGTTCAAAGAAATTTAAGGGTTCAGTGTAATACCTGAAGTCCTTTGTTGTAAATGAATTGTTACAAATGAAGAACAATAATACAGTGAGAATCGAAAAGCGATAAAGAAGTAAAAGGGAAGAGGGAACCTGAGTGAGAAATGAGTGATGCAATTTTTTTGACTTTATATATACCGTGAAATTTTTCTCAATAAAACGTTATTGTGCTCAACGAGTTTTGACCAAAGAGCACTTTAAAGTTTTAGTGAGGAAATCCGCTCAGGGAAATGCCTTGTGCTCACCAAATCTTAACCAGAAGGCACCATTCTTTACATAATTATATTTTTTTTAAGCCCCAATTTATTTGGCTCGAGGGAAATTTTGCTAAGGGAATTTTCCATGTTGCAGTGAAATTTTGCTTAAGTTATTTTTGAAAAGCTTAGCGAGATTATGAAGAACTTGGTTTGATTCTTTTTTTAGATTTTTTTTGCATAATTTGGCTTCCTTGAATTCTTGGGGCTCAGTGAATTTCTTCATAAGCCTTTGTTTGCTCAGCAATAGCGAAATTGGCTAAGTGCAACCCTTCTTTGGATTAGCTAAGTTCTCTTCTTACTTATTCTTTTATTTGTAGATTCTACTCGAAATTACATACTAAGTAATTAGGTTGCCTTCCAAAAAGCGCTTGCTTAGTATCATTAGTTTGACATTCTCTTAATTAAACTCTCATAAAAGCAGATTATGGTGGTTGCTTGATCTAGCTCATCACCCAAATAAGGTGATGAAGGACCATCCTCCATTACCAACCCATCATAGACACAACTAAGAGAAAAAGACCAGTCTCAAAGATCTACAATAAATCTTTGTCTTAGCTTGTTCAAATTGTAAAAATTAGAGTAGACTTGTCTTTAGGCACTCTAGAAACCTTCACTTTACACTGAAGCAAAGGTTTCAAGAGCACTTTCTAAACCTTGGACGATCACTTGCAAGGTCTCACCATCACCATAGTTAAATTAGCTTAACTAAGGTTAAGGTAACCTGAGGGACACAATTTAGTATTTTGTGAGGCTATAAATAAGTGGTTCTTGTATTGTAAATTTAGATTTGGATGTTAATGAATTTTCAACACATTCTCTCCTAATCTCTCTTTGCTAGATGCTCTCAAAGCCTAGTGAAACTCCAAAGAAGTTAGCCTAACCTCTTCCTTGAACCATACAACATTCTTATTCATTAACCTTTCCTCTTCCATTTTTAGTGCAACTCTCCTTCAACTCTTCTGCTGCCAATAATCTCCTTCGAAACACAAGAACACATTGCATCATAAGGCTTCAATATTTGTCTATTTACTATCCAAGTTCTCTTTGTAGTTGGTTCTTCCAGTTCAATGGATCCATATGGTTTAATTTCCTTAATGCTGAAAGTTCAAGACCATTTAGATTTCAATTTTGCTGAGAATAATTGTAGTTTGGAATTAAAAAGTAACACCGATTGTTTGACATAAAAATTTCTTTTTAAAATCTTCTTGTCATGATAAAGTTTAATTATTTCTTTATATATCTTGGAAGATTCATATGCATTCAACCTCAATTCCTCTAACTCTTGCAATTGTGAGAATCATTTTTCTCTTGAAGCCTTCTTATGAAAATTCAACCACTTCAATGCCCACAAAGCCTTACGTTCTAACTCAACTGGAAGGTGATAAATGCTTGATTGTAGTAATTTTTATAGATAAAAAAGAATTTAAATTATGTAAAATCTGTACAAAAGACAATGAGAGATATGCCAAAAACCTCCAACTACAACTGCACATGAAGATAAAGAAGAAAGGAAGGGAAATGCAGAAATTTTATGCACAAAAGTGTAGAAAAACAATCAAACAAGGATGAACCAACATAGGCAATCTGCCCAACACATGTAGAATGGCTCAACGGATTGAGTCCAAAGAGCAAGCTCCATTTGAAAAATGTAATTCAAGGATATAAAATAAGATTTATAATTGAATGGCAGTGTCATATATCTTTCAGATGATAAGAAGGTTAATATGGTCACTTCCCTAACACAGTGGTTCATATGATCTTTTAAAAGGTTCACCAACACTATTAGCATCTAATGTTATTTTTATGAGTTTCGTCTGATTTGTTCTTTGTCTACCTATAACTTCGCCAGACACATTCTTTTCTTATCTTATGGTCTTATCTATGCAAGGTTTTTTCTATTCAATGTTCTCTTTGAATATGTTATCAATTTCGATAATGAACACGAAGACTAGATTGTTTGACGTTACGATGCAATTCTACTTTGTAGCCTTGCTTGATTTTGTATTTCCATTGTGTTGCAGATTGTTGGAGATGATTTGGAAGATGAATTGTGTGAGGAATGTTAAAATGAACAGTAGAAGTGAAGAACTAGAAGAGATGAGGCCAACTTCTAGAGGTGCCTAGGCTATTCACAAGAAGATGTGCTAACTTAGAATGCACTTTTACAAGAAGAAGTGTGATGTGAGTTGATTTTAGAATTACACATTTTATGGGTTACTCTTTTGTTTATGAGTTTTGGATTAGCAATTATGGTGATCAGCTTAAAGAAGATTTTCACTGGACACGAACTTAACCAAGTGGTTAAGTAAGTGTGAAGGTTAATTCTAGAGAGCAAAAGAGAAAATACAATATAAGGTGAACATGATGATGATGGCGGATTTAAATAACATAGAAGATAAAATAAAGCAAAATGAAACCGAAATAAAAGGAAGAGATAAAGAACACCAATGTACATATAATAATGGAAAGGCGCAAATGAAGAAAAGGAAAAGATCAAGAGAAAGGAAAGCTAATGGAGATGGAACAAGGAATCAGGCCACTTGAAATGGTGGAAGGTTCCAAGATGAGTGGTGAGGTGATGTGAGTTGATTTTTAGATGGTTCCATTTTATGGTGACATTTTACTTATAGTTGAAATTTTAACAATTTTAATGGTGATACCTAAGAAAGATTCCCACTGGACACGAACTTAACCAAATGGTTAAGTAAGTGTGAAGGTTCACTTCACAAAGGCAAAGATGAAAAATCAATATAAGTGATAGATAGATGCAATGCGGAATGGAAATGGAAATAAGGTAAACATTAATGGTTGTCATGGTTGAACCATAAGCATATAACAAAAGAAAAACCAAGAGCAAGAATTCACGACAAAGACATGTATGAAAGGTGGAAATGGAAATGAATTGAAAAGAGTGGAAGAAGAGGAGCTTATGGAGTGATTGTGAGAATGGTTCACGCCACTTGGGGTGTGGTATCCACCAAGATGAGTGATGGACCGCCACTTGAGAGTCTCACACTACTCAAGATAAGTAAGACCTATCCAAGAGGAATCAAACCTCAGAAACACCTCACACAATTTATGCAGAGTAACTTTTCTATTCAAAATTAACATGTTTTATTTTTAAGAAGACCAAAAGAAAGAACATTTGATGTTCTGGTCTTTGCCAATTTCTTCTTCTGGTGAGGTCTGCTAGATCCTTGGTGGGATCTTCATTTAAAAGTTGAGATGACTTCTCATAATGTGAATGGTCATGTGAGTCCTTGGTCATCTCCTTGTTGGCTTGGATTGATCATGAGGAGATGCCACTTGAGGTGCACCACTCTCAAGATAAGACCCAACAACAAATTTGGAGACAAAGCTCACTAATTACTCAAACAGAGTTTCTCTTCTACATTCAAAATCAAGTGTAAAAATACACGAGGCAAGACACCCTTTATATAGGATCTTAGGGAGCAATAGTTAGAGGGGTAGAGGCATCATTTATGAGAAACATTTTAGAAGGTAGGTCAAAGAAACCCTAAACCTAGGTGCGCATGTCATGAAAGGTGGGTTGGCACAAGCCCAAATTACTAAGTACACTCTACTCTAACTTATTCTTCTATTTGGACTCCCAAAAAGGGCCAAAATTATTTACATAAACTTGTCTTGTAAAAAGACCAAAAGAAAGAACATCTAATGCTCTGGCCTATAGTTCTTCTTCTGCTGAGGTCCTTCTAATGTTTGGTGGGGCCTTGTCTCGTATGCTGAGATGACTGACCTAATTTCAAAGTGTCTATTTTTTATGTGAGTTGATTTTGATATTCATTAATTTGTGACACTTTAAGAACAAAATAAGGAGGCTTAAGGAAACGTAAATGGAGTTCAATGCCTTCCAAATGATGAACCAAACTCATGAACATGAGTGTCATTTCCTTACACAACAAATAACGAATAGCAAACTAGAATTGAATGCGGAAATTGAAAGGAAAAACAAGAACAACACATTCAACCGAAAAGAAACACAATATAAAACACATTAACCGATTGGAATTGATAACTACACAAACTAACCGAACATAATTGAAGAACAAACACAATTATCGAACAGAATTGAAGAACTAAGACGACTATCAAATAGAATTGAAAACTATGGAACAGAAATGGAAATGGAAAGTGAAAGCAAGAAGGACTTATGTTGTTGAAACCATGGAAGGGAAGAACACGCCACTTGGAAGGTGATTGATCCAAGATAAGTGCATGAATGCCGCCACTTGGAGCTCCCAAAACTCACAAGATAAGACTAGTAGAAGGAGAACAAGTCTCACACAATTCTCTCTCAATTTGAGTAGAGTCACTTTTCTTAAAATTCCAAATCTGAATTTACATGAGCATAGCACCTCTATTTATAGTGTGAGAGGGCTGAAATTAAAGTGGGAAAATTCAAATGAGAAGCATTTGAATTTGACGCCTATTACACGTCACAAGGGAGGTGTGACTTTGTTTCTTTCTTTGAAACCTCCTAAAACTACACCTACACCTTCTTTTTTATGTCACATGGAAGGTGTGACTTATATTTGTACATTAACACCCCTTATATTTATATTTACACCTTCCTTTTATGTTCTACTAAAACTACTCAAAAGAAATTACAAAAAGAGACATCCAATGATGCTCATCTCCCAAAGCCTTGGCCTTACTCCTAGTAATCCTTTGAGGCATGAAGGATATTGAGCTCATGGGTTGGGCTTGAACCCCCCACTTGGGCTTGGGCCTTCATGTTAAGAACACTAATATTGGTGTTAGACCATTCCTAGACCATTCCTCCTATTGATGGCATCTTTATTTGCTTGTTGAGATGACCCTTTAAGTTTAGCATCCTTGGTCATCTTCATGTGTTTTTGGATCACATCAGTTTTGTCCTTAGTCATCTGCTTGTTGAGGTTTCTATCAAAGTGTCTCAATATTTGGACAACATTTCATTACTCAAATCAATGTTAAAATTACAAGAGAGGTGAACTCCTATTTAAAGGAGATTTGAATGTCTAAAATAAAAATTCCTAAGATTTTGAATTATTACAATCCCCATTTAAGGATTCCTTTTGAAGTATGCTTGTAGGGGGTGTTATAATATACTCATCGTCCTTTCTATATACCTCTTATTCTTCTTTTTCAAAAAACCCTTCATATGGTTTTTCCGTTGAGGAGAGGTTTATATTATATGTGGTTAATCTCCAAACACATATTTTTCTTCAAGCACATTTTCACAAGGGTTTTCTATAGAAGATAAAATGTTATCAATATCTGGTTCAACTCCAGACATTTTGTTCTTTCCTTTTCTATTCTCTATTTTCTTGCTCCTTTATTTCTCTTCTTTCATTTTGATAAGAGCTTGCATTTTTTATCCTAATTCTTTTTCTCTTATTATGAATTTTTTTCCTCATCTACAAATATTATTTCTTCTATTACCAGCTTTTTTTATCTCTCCTCTAAGCTTATTTTTTCTGTCATATTACGGTAGGACAAATTTTCTTCTCTGACACACCTTTAATTCAATCCAATTCAAAATTTATGATTGTTTTACCTACCCTAGCATCTTGTTGCCTTTGTTTCCACCAAGACATGGAATGTTCTTGAAAACTTATTGCAGCCATGGATAATATTATAAATTGATTTACTTAGTGGTTTTAAAAAATTTGATCAACCTTTGTTTCCATTATAAATATGCTTAAACATTTTTATTTCCCTTAAAAGAAGGGAGACATACTGCAGGCTCTTTAAAATAAAGGGGATTTCTAGGCTTATAATGTTGTTTAAAAGGTGGTTGATAGGAATTATAACAAGGATTGCTACACACCCCTTCTTCTATTTGGCATTAAGGGTCACTATGATCTTCTTTCTTTCTATTTGATGCCTCTCCATGTTTACTCTTAAATTGTTTTTTATTTTGCATGTATTGAGAAAACATTGTTCTTAACTCTTCCATTCATTTTCTTTAGTAGTTATTTTATTTTAAAAATTAATAGTTTTAAAGAAGGTTGAAAGGTCAAAGTGTTACCAAGTTCACTCCCAAGAAAGAGAGGTGAGTGTCTAGGACTGCTTAAGTACCAAATCTTTGCTAGCTAAAGTTCCCTCAGTTAGCTTTCACCAGTCTCCTTTAATGGAAACTCCAATTATTTTTTTAAAAGAAAATTAAAATTTAAGAGGACACTAAGACTATAAAGAAAGAAACGAATTACATGTGGACTTCTTAAGATACATTCACTGTTTTAGCGTACTAAGATCAAACTAAAACTAGACAAACCCTTGGTGATGCTCATTGGCACCTATGACCCTTTGAGACACACTCACCATCTACATTCATTTTTATTATTTCACTATTTTAAAAGTAAAGTTGAAATACAAACAAATACAACAATTAAAATGTTTTAAATTCTTTATTTGGCTCTCTTTATGTTTGCACTCTTTAATTTCTTGTGTTTTCACTCTTCCTCACTTGCAATTGTACTTGGTGAATCCTCCTAGATGATTAGTTCTAGCTTGAACTTTTCCATGAGAGTTCCAAGAAAGAGGTGGCTTATACCTTTCTGAAACTAAATTTTTCTTCCCCCAAATAGTATTACTTCCAAGAGATCAACAATTAGAAAGCAATAAAGCAAAATTTGAAGTGCTAAACTCATATAAGAGTACAAAGTAAAAATCTGAAAGAGATGCAAGAAAATTTGACAATCAAGCAATTAAGGCATAAGAAGAAAGTTTCACAACAAAAAATGCTTACGAATGGTAGTAGAATCGATTAAAAACCAAAAACGAGACTAGAGTGTTATGGTAACGAGACTTTCAAAATTTATGTAATTTTGTCCTTTTGGAATTTTTTTCTGAAATGTTTATCACTACTAGGTAAGATTTTATTTGACACATTCGCAAAAAATTCAAACTAAAACAACACTGGATTAATCACAATAAATTTTTCTCTAGAGAGAAACCGATCACCATTTTTAGAACCTTTCAACACTTGACATCTTGGCTTTCCTGATTTATGACATTTTTTTCTATTTTTTTCATTACAATATGCCTTTTTCAAAATATTTTGTATATAACATGAAGTGTTAACATATAAATTTTCAGGAATAAATTTTGCAATTTAATGATGTTTTAAAAGCATCTGTCAGCGAGAATATAAACCTAAAGAGTTCAAAAAATTGAACAAAAACAACAAGACAACTGTGAAGCCTAATTCTAAGAAGCTTACTAATGATCTTATAATAAGCTAAGAGACTTAAACTCAGAAATAAAAAGGCACAAAAAATAGTACACAATATTTTTCAGTAAGGCACTTTATCAAACAGTTTATAGAGTTCAGCTGGACAATTCATCAAATAATTGGTAAACTAGCCTAAGATGGAAGGTTATGACAAATTATGGATGCACAAGACATTGAACATGACCGAAAAAGATTAGAAAATTAAAAGAAAATTATTTAAAGAAGATTTAACTTATTAAAAGTTAAGAAAGACTCAAAAACTGGGGACAACACATAACTAGAATTCCTAGGAAAAAAATTGTTGGATGGTTCAAAAAAATTGATACAATTGAGTTTGGCCATGGATGCAATGGAGGCAGCGGAAAACTTGTAGAGTTGTGGAGGAAGCACCAAAATGGTATGGGTTTTTGAGAGAGATGGGGCAATTTTCTAAGTGTTAGGAACCAAGGAAGAGGTTAGGCCAATTCCTTGAGTTCTAGAATGCAAGAGAGTATCATAGAGAGAAACTTGAGAGAAATATGTTGAGAGTTTCAAAAAAACAAATTCAATATATCATTCAAGTCTAAAAATTTAGAAATGGGAAGCCACTTTTTTATAGGTTAAGAAGGATCCTAAGATAACTAATTGAGTTCTAAAATACTTTCTATTCCTAGCATGTCATGTGTCAATATTAAGTGCAAGAAACTCTCTATTCATGAGTTGACACACGACACAAGAGGATTAGAGAGTCTTGAAAGAGGCATCTAGCTTGGACTCTTGACAAGAGCTCGAAGAGCCACTCCATGCAAAGAAGAGGCACTTAAAATTATGTCTTTTTTGGAGAGAAAATATTTCTATACTAAAGTTGGCTCAAAAATACAAAGCCAAAAAATACTATTATACTATTTACATATTTATACAAAACTAAGGCATATATTTTCTTCTATATTTTCCAAGGTTAATCATTTGCTCTTAGCTGAAAAAGATGGTGGTTTTTGCAAGGATGGTCCTCCATGAAGCCCTCCCCCTTAAAAATGATATGTCCTTAGAACCAGTTTGTTTTGAGCCACTTGTCCAAAATTTCAACAAAGCCCACCAAGTTCAAATATCATCTGAATAAAATTGGAAACATTAGAAGAACACAAATAAAGAAAAGATATATTAGAAACATTCATGGTGAAAAAGAAATGGTCATTTGTTGTTGTTTTTTATTTTGAAATTTCTTTTTAAAAAAAGAAGAGTGGATGATGAAGAAACACCTTGTTTATTTTTTATAAATTTTCCCTTTTTCACGATCTATTTTTTCTTTTAGTTTTATTTGATTCTCTCTTATTTGACGAGGTGTAAGAGGACACAAAATAAATTATGACCTTAAAAAGAAAACATAATTTTATTTGTATGACCCTCATGATAAGAATTATGATCAAACTTCCAGGGTCTCTCAAGAATAATGTGACCTATCTCCATTAGAACAATATCACATAAAATATTCTCTTTATAATTTCCTAAGGTTATAGGCAAACTTACTTGGTATATCACATAAAATGTTCTCTTTATAACTTCCTATGGTTCTTAGAAAGTGTAAAAGTAAGAAGGATAAAATTTCACAAATGTGAAAACAATTTGCCACATAAAAAGAAACCTCTTCGCACTTTAAACTTGAAAAGTGAATTGCATTCAAATTTCTTTTGTCTTTGTTTTTGTTTTTATGGATTTAAAATGTCCATACATGTTAATTTTAATTCAGTTTCAATTTTCACAAATAGGTTAGGATTCAATTCATATGATCACTTGAATTATTTGCTTTTAGCTCTTCACAATTAAAGTTAAAATAAGTAGAATGGATTTAAAGACTTCTAGAACACTAAGAACATAAGACTCAAGAAAAAGAGATAAGGTAAAAATAATTCAAAAGATGAATTTAAATTGCTTAATGAATAAAAAGGCGAAATTGTAAATGACAAGAATTTATAGGAAAAATTGAAATTGCTTGAAGATAAAAAAAAATTGAAATGTGCTAAAATTTAAAGGAAAAAATCAACACAAAAAAGATAAGCACAATTTAAAACCATGCTCTGAATACCACATGATGTGAGTTGATTTTAAGATTGCACATTTTATAGGTTGCACTTTTTGAGTTTTTGTTTTAAGCAGAATATGGTGAGCAATCCAAAGAAGATTCCCACTGGACACGAACTTAACCAAGTGGTTAATTAAGAGGGAAGGTTCACTTCTACAGGCAAAGAGAAAAACACAATATAAGGTGGTGATGATGATGATGAGGTGTTGAATTAAGAACAAAAAAAGGAAGCAATTATAATAGATGACCCAAATTGTAAATGAAGAAAAGGAAGAACATAAAAAAAATGGAAGAAAAGTAGCGCAAAGAAGGAAAGGAAAAGGTGAAGAGATAAAGAAAGCTTATGGAAAAATGGAGTAAGCAGTCACTCCACTTTGAGGATGGGATACTCCAAAATGAGTGGTGTAGAGCCACCACTTGAAGTGTAAGACCCAAGGATAATAGAAGACTTAACTCACTGAACACTCTGATAGAGTTTCTTTTCTATTCAAAATTCAATGTGTCAAAGTACATGAGGCAAGACACCCTTTATATGAGAATGATTTGGGGAGCAAGAGTGAGACGGGTAGGGGCGTCATTTATGAGAAACCTTCTAGAAGTAGGACAAAGAAACCCTAAACCTAGGTGCACATGTCATGAAAGGTGGGTTGGCACAAGACCAAATTGCTAAGCACATCGTACTTTAGCTTATTTACACAAGGCCAAAATTATTTACATAAACTCGTCTTGTAGAAAGACACCAGAAGAAAGAACATCTGATGCTCTGTCCTATGTCTAAATCTTCTTCTGTTGAGGTCCTTCTAATGTTTGGTGGGGTCTGGTCTTGTATGTTGGGATGACTGACCTAATTTTGAAGTGTTTGTTGTATCCTTAGTAATCTTCTTGTCGAGGTGGTTTGGATCAAATGCTCTCCATCCATCTGTTGAAAAGTGGCACAATTTGGCAGAGTTTCCTTTCTATTTGGCAAAATTTCAATGTTGAAAATACATAAGGCTACACACCCTATTTATAGAAAGGAATAATAAGGGAGAGGGGCTGCCTAGGGTGTTGACCATGGTCAAAATCGCACATTTAGGTATAGCTTCTAGAAGGTAGGTTAAAAACCCTAATTCTAGGTGCCTTGTCTTGAAAAATTGGGTTTGGTACAAGCCCATTTTGCTAAGTACACTCCCTTTTATTCTATGTGAACCTACTCTAGCCTTCTTTTTTTTTCTATATTTAGACCCCAAAAGTGAGCCAAAATTATGTACAAACATGTTTTTGCTTTTAAGAAGACAAGAAGAAAGAACAGTTGATGTTCTGGTCTATGCCAAGTTCTTCTTCTAGTGAGGTCTGTTTAATATTTGGTGGGGCCTTGACTTGATTGCTGAGATGACTGCTCACGTCTTCTAGGCTCCCATCTCCTTTCTCTAACTTGTCTCTCTTGAGCCTTCTCTAGCCTATGCATTCTTTCCACTAGTTGTCGCATTTCCTCTTCTTTGTGGGCCAAGCTCCTTTTGGCATCCTCAAACTCTCCTAAAAGATGTGCCTTTTAAGTAGATTGTGGTTTAGAAGATTCCCACAAAAAAAAGCAAACAATTAGTTAAAATAACAATTAATGTACTCACTGCGTCTATCATTTTGCTTTTTAGTAAAGGAGGGAAGAATTGTAATCCACTCAAGAAAGATTTTCACTCTAAAAACAAAGGTCTACACTTGGTAGTAATAACTCAAGTGAAAGATGACAAAGCTCTTACACTTGCTCACCAAAGATCCCCACAACAAAACTTAAGAAAATTTGAAAGACAAGGAAGAAAAGCTTAAAAGAAAGAAAGCTAAACTAAATGGGAAAAAGATAGTAACAAAAACTTGAGAAGACAAACAAGAAAAGCACGAATGAAGACTCAAAGAAACTTAAACTTTTAATTATGAAGTTTTAATTTTCTTAGAAATTGTAAAAGTAAGAAGGATAAAATTCCACAAATATGAAAACAATTTGCCACATAAAAAGAATCCTCTTTTTAGTAATTTTGAATTTAAAAAGTGAATTGTATAAACTTTTTTTTTGTCTTTGCCTTTGTTTTATGGATTTAAAATTTCCATAATCACATGCATATTTTAATTCACTTTCAATTTCACAAACACATTGGGATTCAATTCATATGATCACTTAAATTATTTGTTTGGAGCTAAATCAACTTCTACTCAAACATATTTGTAGTTGCTTTTAGTTCTTCACAATTAAAAGAAAAATAAGTAGAAAGGATTTAAAGACTCCTAAAACACTAAGAACATAAGACTCAAGCAAATGAGATAAGGAAAAAAATTTGACAAAAAAAATCGAAAGCGAAATTTAAAGTGCTTAATGAATAAAATTGTGGAATTGTAGATGACAAGAATTTAAATGCAAAATTGAAATTGCTTGAAGGTAAAAGAAAGAATTTAAATGTGCTAGAATTTAAAGGGCCAAAATCAACACAAAGCAAATAAGCACAAAATAATCATGCTCTGAATACCACATGATGTGAGTTGATTTTAAGATTGCACATTTTATAGGTTGCACATTTTGAGGTTTTGTTTTAAGTAGAATATGGTGAGCAATCCAAAGAAGATTCCCACTGGACACGAACTTAACAAAGTGGTTAAGTGTGAAGATTCACTTCAGAAGGGCAAAGAGAAAAAGACAATTATAAGGTGACAAATTATGCAGCAGAATTATAGACAAGGAACAAATAAAGAAAAAGAACAAATTAAAGAACAATTTAAAGATTAGAAGAAGACATGTATGGAATGGAAGAAGGCGTAAATAAAAGATAAAAGAGGAAGGGATGGAGAGAACTTTTGGGGAGAAAGGAAGTTACGCCACTTGGAGCAGAGGGTCTCCAAGATGAGTGATGCAAAAGTCGCCACTTGAGATATTACCTACCCAAGATAAGACCCAGAGCCGCCACTTGGGATATTACCCATCCTAGATAAGACCCAAATAACTCAGAGTACTCAGACTCATAAAATCACTTATGCAGAGTTTCTTTACTTCAAATTTCAATGTTGAAAATACATGAGGCAAGACACCCTATTTATAGGAAGAGGTGCCTTGGTGGGCAAGATGGGTGAAAGGTAGAAATGGCAAGGGAGAGGGGCTAGCTAGGGTGTTGACCATGGTCAAAATCACACCTTTAGGCATAGCTTCTAGAAGGTAGGTTAAAAACCCTAATTCTAGGTGTCTTGTCTTGAAAATGTGGGCTTGGTACAAGCCCATTTCGCTAAGTACACTCTTTTTTATGCTATGTATTTACAAACATGTTTTTGTCTTTTAAGAAGATCAGAAGAAAGAACAATTGATGTTCTGGTCTATGCCAAAATCTTCTTCTAGTGAGGTCAGTCTGATATTTGGTGGGGCATTGACTTGATTGCTGAGATGACTTCTCAAAGTGTGAATTGTCTCTTAAGTCCTTGGTAATCTTCTCAGCTACTTGGATTGTATCAACAAGGGAGAAGAGTGGACAAGCTTTAAACACCCAAGTCTTCATGAAGAAGAAGAATAATAGTCACTTTATAGACATTTGCTTAGGGGCCTTCCATCGTAGACCTTCTGTATGAGTCAACTACTGGCAATATTGGATTCAAATACTTTCCAAGGTTGTGCATGATTTAAAGGTTAAGAAACAATCAAAATTAACCTAGATATATTTTCTCAAATATATTTTTCGAAAAATGTTTTGATACAATGAACAAATGCATCTTTGTTCTTCAAACCTTTCTAGTTAAACATTTTATATTCAAACTCTTTCTAACATTGTTTAATCTTAATCTTTAAAATATAATAGTATTTGAAACACTTTATAATCATTACAGGAAATGTATTTCATTCATAAAATATTAAGACACCCAATATTTGGATATTCCAGGATGCTCTATTTTACATTCACAGATATGACAACTTCCCAAAATTAATCCATTAGTTATCTTATTTGAAAAATATGATTTATATGAATTACACTAATCAAGTAAGATTTGAAAACATTTAAGTAATATCAGGAAGCATTCTAAGATTATAAAGATCAAGTATAGACACTCCCTGATATGTTAGACTATCTAACACGTAGTGGATAAAGTGACCATCTGATGGAAATTGTCCAACCACAAACATTCATAAAATTAGGAGGATGAAGAACTAAAGTCTACTTAAGGACTTTCGAACACATATAAGCCTAATTGGGCTTTTTATCTATCTTTTGTAGGCCCAACAAAAGGGACAACTATTGGATGAAGAAATGTATCAAGCATCTCCAAGAAGGCCTTCAAGTTAGAACTCAAATCACACAAAACATAAAATGCACCAAAGCTTATACAAGACAAAATCACTGAAACATTTCATCAAACACTTAGAAGGTTTCTTTGAGGCATTTTATGAAACACATGGAGAACAAACATGTTTAACATGAATTCATGACGTATTTGGAATCATATTACATTGAACATGACTAGATATTATTATAAATATGAAGAAAGTCTAAGATAAATTAACCGATTGAAATTGAAAAGAACTTTTAAAAAATTCAAAGCAAACAACACACACCAAAGAACACCTAAACCATGACTATTTTGGATGGTTCAAGAAAATTATTTCAACCATTTAATTTGCATAAAACTCAAATCAAATAAGTTAAAAAGACTTAAAAGAATGTAAAAAAGTGAAGAACAACAAAATTCAAAAAGATTAATCAGTGAGAAAGTTTAAAGAGAGCTAAAAGTGCTTAGTTGGACAGTAGGCTGCTCATGATACCACTTGATAGATGAACTCCATGCTTTGATGAAGTGCTTTGACCGAATACTGTTGAGAAGGATTGGCAGCGGAATTTATATGAAGAATTGAAGAAGTGGATTGAATGTTGGACGTGTAGCTTCTCACGAAAGCTAAGAGAAGAAAAGTTTTGATGCACTCCAAGTTCTTGATTGTGATGGGAGTGTGATACAACCCAACTCAAAAAGCAGATTACTAAGGACATCACAAAAACTTCATAATTAGGTCAGTCATCTCAACATCCAAGACAAGGCCCCACCAAACATCAGAAATACCTCAACAGAAGAAGAACCGAACATAGGCCAGAGCATCAGATTTTCTTTCCTTTGTTTTTTTTACAAGACAAGTTTATGTAACTAATTTTGGCTCTTTCTGGGGGTCCAAGTAGAAGAATAAGCTAGAGTAGGGTGTACTTAGTAAAATGGCCTTGTGACAAGCCCACCTTTCATGACATGTGCACCTAGTTTTAGGGTTTCTTTGACCTACCTTCTAGAAGGTTTCTCACAAATTATGCCCCTACCCTTCTCACTTTTGCTCCCTAAGTCACGCTCTCCTATATAAAGGGTGTCTTGCCTCATGTATTTTTAACATTGAATTTTGTATAGAAAAGAAACTCTGTCAGAGTGTTTAGTCTCCTAGAATTTAGGTCTTATCTTGAGTGCTCTACACTTCAAGTGGCGGCTCTTCACCACTCATCTTGGAGTCTCCTCCCCCTCCAAGTGGCGTGACCACACCTTCATCATCCTAAAATTCTCTTTCCTTTCCTCTTTTTATTTCTATTTTTTTCCATTCCTTTATGTTCTTGTGTTTATCTTTTTCTATTCGATTTCTATCTTCTTTCTTTCCTTTATATGCTCTTTAATTTCACACTTATTCATCATCAAACCATAATTGTTTTTTCTCTTTACCTTCTAAAAGTGAACCTTCACACTTACTTAACCACTTGGTTAAGTAAGTGTCCAGTAAGAATCTTCTTTAGGTTTCCCACCATATTCTGCTAAAACAAAAACTCATAAACAAAGTGCAACCCCTAAAATGTGCAATCTAAAATCAACTCACATCAGAGTGGGAAGAGGCAGCGCAAGACTTTGGAAATGGAGAAGATTCGAAAGGAAATGGCGAGGTTAGGTTTCGATGATTACGAATGCTTTGAAGAGGAAGGAGGTGAAGCCAACATTTCAAGGGCTCACTCGGCCTTCTAGGCTTAGTAGCAAAAGGAGATTTAGGAAAGAATGGATTCTTAATTCAAAATACTTCATTCTCTTTATGTCAAATCTGAATACAAATAGTTTATATAGGGTATTAATGGATGAAAAGAACGAGGGTAGCTTGCTCCTTAAGCTACCATAACCCCAGTTAACCAAACTTAACTTTGATGAGGTTTGGTGGCTTAAGGAAAGGCCTATATATCCTCTTAAGATGCTCTAAAGATCCTTGTTTGTGTGAGAAGTGAGGGTCTTCTAAAGTGTCTTTGATTCCTCTACAAAACACTCTTTAAAGTTTTTAAAAATACAAATCCTATACAAACGTATTCTACTATTTATACTATTCACGAAAAACTATTGTTGTTGCATTTGAATACAATGAATTAAGTGCATATACTCTAAGATTGTTTTATGCTTATTAGTTCTCTTTGTTTATTTGTGAAGACAAATAGGGAGAGAAGTTTGTGGTTCATTTGGTTGTATTGATGGGTTTAATTCTGCTACATTCTGTTGTTGGCACACTCAGATACACCATGATTCTGCTGCACAAAAACACTGATGCTGCCACTATTTTGGACTGGTTTTATTTTCTGCTTATGGGTTATGCAGAAAACTGGTTTTGTGTTCCTTGTGAAACTTTTAAATCCTATTGCTATACTTGCTTTGTATATGTACAAATTCTATTTTCAGAACCTCTCAAGTTCAAAAACTACAACACAAACAAACCAGGGATTTGTCTTCATCAAATAAGGGGAGATTGTTGAACAAGATGCTTTGATGGCTCCAAATCTATGTGGAAAGCTTGAAGACCTTGCTGCTGGGTGTGTATCTTGTCTAGTCGTTTTTAACTTGTTAATTCACTCCTTAAGATGATCCAAGCTCATTTAAATCTTTATCTTTTTTAAAAGATGGGTTTTCTAAAAGGCTATGAAATTTCAACCCGTTGAAATGTCAAAGCAACCTGTTGTTTGATACTTATTGGATTTTCAAAATGGTTTGGAAAGACTGTGCTTATTTTGTCTTTGTTATCAAACAGAAACAACCGGTTATTTCAATAAAACAACTAATTGTTTTTATGAAAACCTTAATAGGAAAATTATTTCAATCGATCCTTTTGGAAAACAACATGTTGTTTTCATAACATAATTCTGTTAAGTGTTTTAAACTACTTTAAATGCTTCCAACTGCTTCTGGTTTTTTATCTAACAGCTTTGACCACTTCATGGGGTTTATATAAAGGTTGTGTTAACATTCTTTTGAACTAACTAAGAAAGAGAGATTACTTAAAACGTTTTTCAAGAATTAATTTTTTTTGGATAATCTCAAGTGTGTGGAATAGGATTGGGTTTTGTATACTTTTCAACTATAGCTTTGTAATACCCAGGTGTATTCTATTCTCTTATTCTTGAACATTGTATTTTTGTGTGTTCTTCTATAAGGCAGTTTCAAAAAAGTGTTTTTGGAAACTGTGATGTTGCTAAGGAGTGATGTGTGTTCTTGAGAGGTTTAAGATCATCACTCTTGGTGTGTGTTTTGCAATCTAGGTTTGATTACATAGTGAATTCTTAGTGGTTAGTTGAGGACTGGATGTAACTTTTGGTTAAGAGTGAACCAATATAAACCTCTTGTGTGATTTTCTCTATCGCTCCTCTTATAAACTGTTTTAACTTGGTTTTTTATTCTGTTGGTATAAACAATCGGTTGTTTCGTGAAAACAAGTTGATTTTCTCCATCAAAGACCTTGGGAAAGTAATTAAACTCAAATTTGGCAGAGTTTCTTTACACATTCAAAGTCTGAATATTACATACCGAAGGCCCTTATTTATAGGCATGGAAGGAGGGAGTGGCATTTTGAAGAAGCTACCCAAACCCTAACTTTCATGGCAAGTGAGGGTTAGAGTTTGAGCCTTGTCGTCCAAGCTTCTACAAACCTTAGCTTGCCATGCAAGTTAGTGTTTCTAGAATCTCTCCCTTGTGCCACTAGGTCTCTAGAGTTAGGGTTTCTTTCAACTATTTGTGACCATAATATAAGGTCAAATTAAAGGAAAACCCTATTTGTACTTTTACACCTTTATAGAAGGCTTTAGAGTGAATAAATGTATTCTTTTGTATCCTTGCTCTAAGCTTGAGTTGTGGTGGCTGCCTTTAGTGGATAATCCTCCATCAAACACAATATGCTCAAAGCTAAAATGCATTAGACGATGTTGATGGATACACTAAATGATATGTTGTGAAAGTCATATAAAGCATGAGTGTTAGATAGACTAGACGATGATCAAATGAACGTGCCAATGAAGATCATGCACTGGACGAACAAGTGTCAAGAAAGTTTCCAAACTTAATCCTTTCACTTATATATGTTTGATTGTTTATCAAATATTTTCTAAACACGTTTTGACAAAGGCAAATCATATAAATTATCTCTACATCAAAACCCAATGTTTTAGTTAAGACTTTAAAAATATTTTCAAGTGAATTTCAATGAATATTTCATGTGACTACATTGTCCAATATATTGAAAACATTCTTCTACACTGAGTAAAATTCGTATATCTTACTGAGAGATATTTTGCACAAGAAAAGTTGTATTTTAATTAGATATTCAAATTTGTGTTTGAAAAGGATTTCAAAAAACAGAGCACACACGTTCCTTTTAAATGTTTTTGGAAAACATATTTTGTGGAATATATTCAAGAAAAATTATACTACGAAATATTTATTCTAAACTTTAACATACTGATATTGTTTCCATTATTATCTGAGAATGGAATGTATTGATAATTCTAAATATATTAAGATAATATTGAAAATGTTAATATAACTAGTAATCACAAAGGTTTTAAAATATGATTTTAGGAACCATCAAGACGCAGAGGAGAACAAGCACAAGTTTCCTTATTGAGTGTTCAACGAGCATAATGAAGTTATCACAGAGTATAATTCGTGGGAAATCATTGATGACAATCAAAGTTGCTGCAAATAATGAAGAAGAGATACAATTAAGAAGAATATGAGTGAGAAAATGCATTAAAGACGCAAATCTGAACTTTCCTAATTCAGCATATGATATTATGAAAAATTTGTACAATGTTCACAATGAGCTAGTTAAAGAAGTTATTCTAAGAACGAGTACAAGACAAAGTGAAGAACGAAATTCATGCAAAGTAGAACATGATTTAAGGACAATCAGATCAATTATATCAACGTTAAGAATCACAAGTAAAGGAAGATATTCATAAACCAGAGACGCATAGTAAATGACAACAACTTATTTCCATAATTAGCATTTAAGGTGATTATAGTGAAGCAAGTGACAGAGATATGATTGAAGAATCAGTGACATGCATTAAAGGGTTAACGTTCATATCAAATATCAAAGGAAACAAATCAAATTGTCTCATATGCTCAAAGACGCAAGAATATAATTAAAGCAAGAGTTGCTATATTCAATGTTTGACGTGATGAAGATCATGAACAATGCACAAAAAAGAAGGATATCCAGAGATTACAATATTAATGAATCAACATTCACATTGGGACTGAAAGAAGAAACCTTTCAAATACAATTGAAGTCCAAGACGCATCATAATCAATCAAGAGCAAAGATTTCCTTATCCATCGTCTAACGATTATGTGGACAAAAGGATGAATGAAAGCATTAATAGTCATAATCTAAAACAAAATATCAAGACCTTGCAGATGAAGAAGAAAAAAAACGAAGCATACAAGCATACAAAAAGATTACTACAAAGGATTTAGAGTTTATTGTCTTAATGTATTAAAAGAATACTTCATATCGACTATTAAGAGAACTCGTAGTTTGGGGATTGAGCCTTATCGTAAATCCTTCAATGTGTCAAGATTACCCTTTGAGATTTCACTATTTTCTCTCTTATCAATAGTGTTTTTGTCACTTGTTGAGAAATATTAGTCTCATGGGGAGATTAAGACTTGTTGCCTAAAGAGGTCTTCAATATTTGCTACCTACAAAGGTGTTTAAGAGTGTTTACGTGAAAAGGTGGAGAATATTTGTGTAGCTGGAGATGTGGAGAATACTGGTGTTGATAAAGGATCTTAACCAGGTTGTTTAACAGGACTAGACCTAGCCTAAGTTATGGGTGAACCAGTATACATTCTGTTAGAATATATGGTCTTACATAAGAGGGGGGTGAATTGTTTAAAAGGGGTTTTGAAAACTTTTTCAGGTTTAATGAAATTCTTTGTATAAATCCAAAAGAGGAATCAAGTTAGCTAAGAACTCAAGCAATTATACAATAATACACAGAAAACAATCGGTTGTTTCTTCAAAACAATCGGTTGTTTATATCAATTAAGCTTAAAAAAAATTAAATGAGTTCAGGGTAAGAGAGAAACAGACAAACAATTTATATTGGTTCACTCTTAAGCTAAGAGCTACATCCAATCCCCAGAATACCACTGGGTAATCCACTAAGCAATCAAACCAGATTACAAAACACAAACCATCAAAGTAGTGACCTTGAACCCTTCAAGAAAGACACTACCTTTGGCAAACCACACCAAGAGTATTGATATTGAACACTTCAAGAACACACAATACTCCTTGGCAACACAACACCAGTAATACAGTAGGTTTACAAAGGATTACACCTGATCACAATACAATCTGAATTGAATACAATTGCAATCCTATTCCACTCTCTCTTGAAAATCCAAAGCTTGATGTGAATCTTGAAATCTTAGAATCAAATATGTCAAACTGAATTTCTCAAAACTGTTTCTTACTTATTTGAAAACATAAACAAACCATTTATATTTTCCAAAGATTGGTCAAAGCAATTAATGAAGGAGCGTATTTAGTTAGAAAACATTTAAAACAGACTCACCATTCAAAAATGAATTATGTTAGGATTTTCAAAGAAACAATCGGTTGAAACCACAAAACAATCGATTGTTTTGGCTTGACAGTTAAGTTAACCAAACTAAAATAGTTTTCAACCTTTTTCAAAACTCCTAAGAGCAAAACAACCGGTTGATTCGACAAAACAACAAGTTGTTTTTCACTTAGTTGGAAAAACACTTGATTTCAAAAAGGTTTTAAATCACATCAGTTTTAGATTCAACAAAGGAGCGAATCACATTTTATTCTACCCAGATCCCACCCAAACACAACAGCAACACCAGCCTTTCACCAAACACCTTGGATTTGGATTCTTCAAAGCACATGATCACTCTTGATCAACAATCTCCCCCTATTTGATGAAGACAAATCCCAAGTTGCTTGTGTTGATCTTGATTGAATCTGAAACAACACCTACAAAACAACAAAGGTATGCAATGCAGAGCATCTCTTATAGCAGGTTATAATGGCACACAAACCAGTTTTCTACACAATCATAACAGTAGAAAAACTAGCAAAAAAACTAAGCTAAAACATACTAAACAACAACTCCATACAAACAAAAATGCAGCAAAATTCTAAAACAGATTTATAGTAGTTTAAGACAACACATAAACCATATTCTCCCCCTATTTGTCTTCACAAATAGACTTTAGGAAGAGATGAAAATAGAATAGTCCAAAATAAAGCAATACAAGCATAGAAAGAATAAAAAAACTTGGCTTTCAAGATCCACAATCGGTTGTTTCGTGATATCAATCGATTGTTTTGGCTTCAATCTTCTTTCCCATACTGCAGCTCAAAAAGTTGGTTTTGAACAACTTCAATCTATTCATCAAGAGTCTGAAAACGTGTATCCATGCTTTGAAATCTGTTGTCAAAGTTCTGAAAATTTATAACACAAAGATCATGAAGATTCCTTTGGTTTTCAGCAAAGTTGTCCAGCCTATTGACCATGAAACTCTCAAAGGAAGACATTGAAAGAATCTTGTTTCCTTGATGACCAACACTTGTTCCAACACCTAAGTCAGCAGCAGGTTGTTCTTCATCTTGAACATTCATATCAACACCTTCAGTAACTTCTTGATCTTCTTCACCATGTCAGCATGAGCACCACTTGAGGAACCACCATGTTCACCATCCTTACATACCCATCTTCCATTAATCTTGGTAAAACCCATCTTGCTCAGTGAACCATTGTTCACTTCATGTGTTGATTTCACCAACTCAGATGTTTCATCCTCAAGATTCACTTCAAAATAGTTTAAGAATTTAGAAATCAAGATAGCATAAGGATAATGATAGTCACTTAACCTCATAGATTTTTTCATGTGTTCCTTGATGATATGGATCCAATTGATCTTGACTTTGCTCATTATGCAGTATGTGCAAACAAGATCTTCCTCTTGAGTGATCTCCATATCCACACCCTTGACATGAGAGACAAGATTGTTACCTTCAAACTTTAAATTGGTGTAGAAAACCCGAATAAGATCCGGATAGATGTTCCCCTTCATCTCTAAGAACCTCTTCAGCAGTTGTTCTTTGAGTAGTCTTCTCACATCATTCAGCTTTTGACTCTTCAACCAACCAAAAGAGACAACTTTTGGATTGTTTATCACTTTTTTACTTGTTCCAAAGCGATATTTCTCAATCAATTCATTGTCTCCTGAAAACCAGCCTTCAAGACGTCCTCCTTTTCTTATAACTCTGATTTTAATCCTTTTTTATGATGGAGGAGTGGAATCCATGAAACCAGAATGTGAAAAATCAGAAAAACAGAGGAGGATATGAGATGCAGCAAGAGATATGCCAATGGGTTGTTTTTGTGTAGAAAAACAGTTGCATAGGGTTTTATAGCAAAACAAAAATCCTCTTTGATCCTTTGGTTGCAGTGGGTTTCAGTCTTCAAGAAGAGGAATCTGGTCCAATCTTTGCACAAAACCACATCATCCCTTACCAAAAAATCACATCGTCAGCACATGTGGATTTGACTAGTCATAAAGGCACTTGAATTTCCAAGATATTAAATATATTCCTTTTATGACAAGAAGCAACTTTCTCCTGAACCAAGTCAGACCTCATGACTGCTTTACTGACTCGTAATCCTTTTTAAAAGAGAAATATGTAAAAGATAAAATGCATAAAGAAATTAACTCAATTTTATGTAGTGCTGTCAGAGAAGAAAAATTGGTTGTTTCGAGAAAGCAATCAGTTATTTTTCTGAAGCAACAACAATGTTTGAGTTTAAAACAAAATCAGAGAAGAATCAAAATGTAATTGTACATATACACATAGATGCATGAATTTATAAAAAAAAAACAAAGACAAAGAAAGTTTTATCCTTTTGTCATGGAGTCCCTTCAATAAGTAATTATTCATGATCAAGAATGCTTCTTTTGGCTTTCAAGGAGACTTAAGATGGTACAGAACCTTAATTCAGTTCCAGAAAAAATCCTTTTCTTCCAAAAGCTTGATCTAATAACTCAAGACTCCATGCTTCTTTTAGTATCCCTACAACACAACAAATTCAAGCAACAAGATTTGGTCCCCTTACAAAAGTGGGTCCTGTTGATTCAGCTTTATCACTGGAAACTTCAAAGTCTTTGGGAATCCATCTCATAATACCTTTTCGAACAGAATATTTCCTAATTTTACAGAATCTAACTGAGTGGCCTCTCTTCATGCCGTAAAAACATGTAACAATTGGTTGTTTCGATCTTTCAATTGGTTGTTTTTCTGGCACTTTTGAAAAGGCTTTGAAATCCCATTTTTCTTGTTTTGAGGATTAAACCCTAAACCAGGTTTTCCAAAAACACATTTTTGGGATGCCAAGACAGTTTCAAAGTTGGATTTACCCTTTGAAAGTTTATCCACAGTTCTTACAAGATAGGGGACCTTACTCTCAAGAGTTTTACAGTTTTCACAAACTTTAGAGTCACACAAGTAAGAATAATTTTTGCAATGCATTTCAAGATTTTCAAAATCAGTTTTTGACTTTTCCAATTCTTCTTCAAGAGTCTTGACTCTATTTTCAAGCCAGTTATTCAACCCTTTCAATCGGTTGTTTAAGAGAGACAATCGGTTAGCTTCTTCATGAGTTTCTTTAAAAGCTTGAAGCAATTGACCATAGTTTTCAGCATTTAAGGAGGCACAAGAACTTACACTATTTGAGTTGCTTGAATCATGATCCCTTCAGCCTTCAAACACAGATTTGCTTTTTCATCTTCACTTGATGAGGAGCTTGATGAAGAGACTTCATTTTCATCCCAAGCAATATTGGCTCTTTTTATTTCCCTTTCTTTTCCTTATTGCTTGACTTCTTTTCCTTGCCTTCTTTATTTGGGCAATCAGCTTTTATATGCCCTTGTTCTCCACAACCAAAGCAAGTGTAATTGTTAGAATTGAAATCAATAGTTTTCTTGTTTCCATACCTTTCTTTGTTGGATTCCTTATTGCGGTTTCTCTTCAAGAATTTCCTGAACTTTTTGGACAACAAACTAAGATTTTCTTCCTCACTTTCATCACTTGAGTCTTGCTTATTCTTGTGCTTGGCAGCTTTCAAAGCAATGTTCCTTACATGTTTGTCTTCCCTTTCTTAAACATTGAGTCTATTCATCTCCAACTCATGTTCTCTAAGCTTTCCAAACAAGGAGGTTGTAGTTAAAGATGTCAAGTTCTTTGATTCTGAGATAGCCGTGACTTTAGGTTGCCAAGATCTATCAAGACACTTGAGAATCTTGATGTTCAACTCCTTTTTGTCAAATATTTTTCAAAGACTCATTAGATGATTGACAATGTGAGTGAATCTCTTTTGTACTTCAGCAATTGATTCTCCTTTGAGCATTCTGAACATCTCATACTCTTATATTAGAGTATGTTTCCTTGCTCTCTTCACCTTATTTGTTCCTTCATGGGTGACCTCTAGAGTATCCCACATTTCCTTAGCAGATACACATTGTGAGATCCTGAAAAATTCATCAGAGTTCAAAGCAGAGGTTATGATATTCTTGGCAATGCAATCAAACTTGCCCTTTTTATTTTCAGCATCAGTCCATTGAAACCATGGTTTTTCAATAGAAGATTCATCCTTTTCAAATTTAGGAATAAAAGGGTCATTTTCAATTGCATCCCAAATTCCTTTATCAAGAGATTCAACAAATATTTTCATTCTAACCTTCCAAAGCTGATAATTCAAACCACAAAACAAAGATGGCCTGTTAATTGAGGCACCCTCCCCGAAAGGTAGTTTTTCAGCCATTGAAAAAAGATTTTGGGATCAAACTTGAATATTTTTCAAGTACCAAGCTCTTGATGCCAATTGTTAGAATATATGGCCTTAAACAAGAGGGGGGTGAATTGTTTAAAAGGGGTTTTTGAAAACTTTTTCAGGAAACATCAAAGTAGTGACCTTGAACCCTTCAAGAAACACACTACCTTTGGCAAACCACACCAAGAGTATTGATCTTGAACACCTAAAGAACACACAATACTCCTTGGCAACACAACACCAGATATACAATAGGTTTAGAAAGGATTACACCTGATCACAGTACAATCTGAATTGAATACAATTGCAATCCTATTCCACTCTCTCTTGAAAATCCAAAGCTTGATGTGAATCTTGAAATCTTAGAATCAAATCTGTCAACTGAATTTCTCAAAACTGTTTCTTACTTATTTCAAAACATAAAAAAACCATTTATATTTTCCAAAGATTGGTCAAAACAATTAATGAAGGAGCGTATTCAGTTATAAAACATTTAAAACAGATTCACCATTCAAAACTGAATTCTGTTAGGATTTTCTAAGAAACAATTGATTGAAACCACGAAACAACCGATTGTTTTGGCTTGACAGTTAAGTCAACCAAACCAAAACAGTTTTCAACCTTTTTCAAAACTCCCAAGAGCAAAACAACCAGTTGATTCGACAAAACAAAAGGTTGTTTTTCACTTAGTTGGAAAAACACTTGATTTTAAAAAGGTTTTAAATCACATCAGTTTTAGATTCAACAAAGGAGTGGATCACATTTTATTCTACCCAGATCCCACCCAAACACAACAACAACACCAACCTTTCATCAAACACCTTGAATTTGGATTCTTCAAAGCACATGATCACTTTTGATCAACACATTCTTTGTGTGCTTTTTGCTCTATCTTTTATCTTTGGATATTGCTTTGCCTTAATATTTTTCGTTCTCTATTTAACCCCCCTTCTAGAGCTAACTATACATGTAGTTGGTATCAAAGCTAATTGTTAGAATCGTTAGCCGAAAACAAGAGAGTGGTGATTATTTTTTAAGAGAGTTTCTCAAAGATTGAACTCAAATTGAAAATCTTTAACCGATTCTAAAAGTCCTTGGCATGAAGAAATAAAAGAAAACAACCAATTATATTTTTTCATATTACTTAATCAATCAATTGAAACACTGAGAGTAAATGATACAACATGATATCAGAATATAAAATTGTAAGGAGATAGACTAAATATGGAAGATTGGAATTCAATACAAACAAGAATCAAGTTCTTGAACCCTACTACAAAAAATAGACACCCTATTTAAATTTAGTTACATAAACTTTAATTAGGATAGAAAACACCCGAGTTACAGTAGAGAACACCTCTTATGGAATCCTCAAATACACTTTCTTTACAATCACAAAATGATCCAAGAACAAGAATGATTTTCTCCAAGAATTCAAAAACAAAGTGTTTTTTCTCATGATTTCTAATTTAGTTTCTTTAATTTTTAAAAGACCCAGATAACATGTTTTTATAAGTTTTTTCATGTAAAAACAAGTCTTTTAATTTGTTAAAGCAGTTTTGATATAAAAATAGAAAAATATATCTTTTAACAAATTGATTTCATTTAACAAGTAAAACAACTATTTTCAACCGATTGATTTTTCAAAACAACTTATTGATTTCACTTAAGGAAAATCAATAACTTTTCAAAATAAAGTTTTTACAAGACAACATTTTAAAAATACATTTCAAAAATAGCATAAAAGCTTCAGATATTTTAATTTGTTGATGCAATAAATCAACTAGGTAAAAAACTTGGATCATAGAGAATTGTCAAGAAAGCATTAAACAAATGATGAAAACCATTCAATCTTAAAACGTTTAGTTAATAAGATAGACGAAGACTGAGCTTTGGTGACGAGATTGTAAAGTCTTTTTCTTCTTCTTAGCCTTGTAAAAATTGTATAGAGTAGTTAGGATTTATTGGGCCTTGTATTTTTACCCAAAGTAGAGTAGGATGTAAATAGAAAAGAGTATGGTGTAAATAGTAAAAGAAGGGTGCAAATAGAAATGTAGGCAAGGAAGGCATGAAGGTCCACATGTCCTATCCTCAATGGTGAGGATTTTACTCAAATGAAGGCATGTCACTTGTGACTCTTCTAATGGAGAGGATTTGCACAAATAAGGTGGTGACACTTGTCACACACTCATTTGCGAGGTTTTAAGAGACTTTCTCCTATAAATAGGAGTCTCTTGTAGATGTTTTCAACTTTGATTTGTGTAATTAAATGTTGTCCAATTTGTGAGACACTTTTACCTATTCAAAGTTCTCTTCTAGAGTTATTTTCTTGCTAGAAAATTTTGTAGACTTCTCCTAGTAGTGTTGGCCCAACCTAACTCTAGAAACTAAGTTTGACCTAACCTCACTTAGATTCACTATCATAATCATCTTCCGACATTAATCATGTTTCGTTGAAGAAATTCAAATAAAAAACAATGAAGAATAAGATCTAAAAACGAAGATGCAAGCTAGGATTGAATCATTTGCTATCAGAGCTTTGGTTTAAGAGATAAGTAGCTTATTCTTCAGAAAAAAATATAATTTCTATGTTGTTCATAATTCTTCTTTATTGTAAAATTTTCTTTAGCCACTTTAATTTTATTCTTCAATATTAGTAGCAGGCTACGATACACGATTTGGTCCTTTCGATTTCTATTTTTTATTAATGGAATTGTGTTTTAAGGTGTGTCGATGATTCAATTTTGTTCTTTAATTGAAATTCTTATTTATATTTTAAACAATCTTTGGTTTGCTTAATTCAAGAGGTAAAAGCTTAAAAATCTTACAAATAGACACTTGCAAACGAGCAAGGTCACTGAATGAATTAGTGGACACGTGATTCATTAATTTGATTCTATTGAGTTGATTGACGTATGTTTGGTCAATTCGATCCTGTTTGGAGATTGAATGAATAACATACATGTCAATTGATGAAGAAATCATTGTTGAATGAACTTGAGAATTAACATATTTTTTATTTTCTTACTCTTATCTTTTAATTTTATGTTCAAACAACTACACAACCCCTTTTAATTAATTTTTCTTATTAAGTAACACTTGCTACAAATAATATATGAAATTTGTCTTACTTGAATTTGTTCGGACTTGGGGCTAACTGACCCTAAACTATACTTAATTTTTGTTCATCTCTTTTGTAGTAGATGATCCTTTACTTAAATACTTTTATTTGAATAAAATGCATCGATTAGTGGGACTTGGAGTAAGGTCTCAAACTATAAGGAGTGTGCAACTACTCTTTGTGTTATTAGTCACACATTCCTTAAAGTACTGGGTGCAAGGGACTTATGCATCTATAAATAAGACTTCTTGTCCCCTTTGTACACTTACTTTGAATTTGACTTGATGATATGTGAGTTGATTTTAGAGTTGTCCATTTAATGGTGACACTTTGTTTATGATTTTGGATTTTAGCAATTATGGTGTGAGACCCAAAGAAGATTCCCATTGGACACAAACTTAACCAAGTAGTTAAGTAAGTGTGAAGGTTCACTTTTAGAGAGAAAAAGGGAAACACAATATATAGTGATTATGATGATGTTTGTGGAATTGAAAGAACATAAAAATGAAGCAAGAATGAGGAGGATGACTGAATGGAAAAGAGACAAAAATAAGAACACAAAAGGATGATAGTTGGCGTTATGAAAATGAATTGAAAGACGAAGGATAGGAATGCTTATGGAGGGTGGATCACGCCACTTGGAAGGGTGGGAACTTCCAATATGAGTGGTGAAGGCCGCCACTTGAAGAGCCCTACACTCATAAGATAAGATGAATTGAAGAGATCACTCAAGACTCACTCAACACTTTGGCAGAGTTTCCTTTCTATTTCAAAATTCAATGTGATATTACATGAGGCAAGGCACCCTATTTATAGGAATGGGTGTTGGGTGCCTTAGTGGGAAAGATGGGGGGAGGGGTAGAAAAGACCATGAGAGGGGCGGCCTAGGGGTTTCAGCTAGGTCAATGTCGCCCCTTAGTCTTAGCTTCTAGAAGTTATGGCTACATTCCTTCCCTAAAGGGCTAGGCACAAGCTAAAATGATAAATGCACTCATCCTATTATGCTAAATGGACCTTACTTTACTGAAATTAAAAATAAAGAAACTAGCTAATGCTCAGCTCCCAAGGCTTGGGCTCTACTCCTTATGATCCTCTAAGGAATAATGGTCTCTAAAGCACTGGCTAGTGGTGGGTCCTGACCTAGCCCTGGATCCTGTGTCATGCTCTAGGTCATCCTTCTAGAGGGTTGGGCTTGGTCAGTGGGTGGGCTATCTCTTAGGTCCTCATCACTTGAATTGAGTTGTTATCATCCATTCTTTTATATCTTTTGAAGCCCTAAAAATGGGAGTGTTTTGCTAGGATCTTCTCCAAGGAACCTTCCGAGTAAGAGGAACCTCAAGTTTATGTTTCTTCCAAGAAACATAGGAAAAGTTTTTTAATAATTTTCAAGTCTTTCGCTGCTCCAAAAGGTGTTTCGATCAAATTTTATGCTCACTTTATGTTGCAGAGAATGTTTGTTTCCTTCGTCTGCCAATATCATATAGAAAAGCTTTTATCATATCAATAATCTCTTAGAAAATGAGTTAAAGTTGTTTTAGAAAAACAATTACTTGGTGGTTGCTTTGCCAACCCTGTAAAAGACTTTTTGCCCTGTACAAATTAGTGTTTTACACAATTTTAATTAAAGGCACTCTAATCAGGGCCTGGTAAGTTTATCCAGGTATTAGGATGGTGATTGAAGAGGAGTATAGCATTTAATGGATGCATGGAGCTCATTTAATGCACCCTCTATGGTCAAGTTGCTCAAAAATAAAGAAGACGTCAAATGAGTTGAAGTTACTCAATAACAAGAAAAGGATTTGCAATGACTCTTTTCTTCTACGCCTATATAAAGCCCTCCTTTAAAGAAAAGAACAAGACACTATGCCACAATTTGCAAAGTGACAAAACATTATTAATTTATATTGTGCCCAAAAATCTTTGTAAACCGTTGTTGCATTCTTTAGAAAACTAGAAGAGAAACCTTAAATCTTAATATTACACATCTCTAGTGAACAACATTGTGATCTTTTGATTACATCTTAGATAATTATTTGTCTTAGTTAGTTGTGGTTGTTTGTTAAACAATACTTATGCTTTTAGACAAAAGTGGCTAAATGTTTAAAGAATACTTGATATGTTAGTTAGGAGTGGTTACATTCTGAAATAATAGTCATACAGGTTATTGTTGAACCAAGTGGTGTTCAATGTTTTGAAGAATCCAAATCCTTTGAAGGATGTTGAAGCCTCTGCTATGCTTGATGTTGTTGTGCTGGTTTAAGCTTTGTTCTGGGGTAGTTTATATGTTGTAATCCACCCTGTGATTAAATCTAAAGCATTAGCATTCTCAATCTTTGTGAAAACAATATGATTTCAAACTAAGTAAAAACAACCGATTGTTTTGTCGAAACAACCGATTGTTTATACTTAGGTGTTTTGAGAAAAAGATTGAAAACTGTTTTGAATGGTTGAACTGTTAAGTACCAAAACAATCGATTGATTCGAGGAAACAACCGATTGTTTGTTTTGGGACCATAACAGAAAAACTGTTTTCTTTGATTGAGCTTTAAATGATTTAACTGCTTACGCTCCAGTCATTAAATGCTTTGACCAACTTTTAATGCAATTTAAGAGTTTGTTAAGATTTGATAACAAACTACATCTTTGAATATATTCAGAAAAACAGATTTAAGAATTAAGAATCTTTGACAAAGTTTTTCTAAGAGAGTTTTTCAAAGTGCTGAGATTGCTAAGTATTTGTGATTGATCAAAATGCTGGAATAGGATTATGCTTGTATTGATTTCAGATTATCTTCTGTAACAAGTGTAATTCTTGTACTCTGTTGAACAATTTCGTTTCTGTGTTTGCTGAGATTGGCTGTGTGTTCTTGAGGTGTTCAAGATTAGCAATCTTAGTGTTGGCCAAGGAGAGTGTGTTTCTTGAGGTGTTTAAGGTCATTCTCTTGGTTGTTGTGTAAGTGATCAAGTGGTGATTGCTTAGTGGATATCCTCAGGGTTTCTGAGAAGACTGGATGTAGCTCTGGATTTGGAGTGAACCAGTATAAACAACTGTGTACAATTTCTCTATCCCTATCTCTTTATATTCAGTTTTGTCAATTAATAACTGGTATAAACAACCGATTGTTTTTCCAGTATTGTGCTTTTGCTTTATGTTTTGAAAAACTGAATTCTTAATCAAAGTTTTCTTGAAGTATTTTTCATTCTAAGCTTAAAAGTTTACTAAAATCTTTCTTAAACAATTCACCCCCATCTCGTTTAAGGCCATATATTCTAACAATCTATGACGATTTTGAGCCTAAAGAATTCTCGTGTTGTAACTTGTAGCATTATAGTGTATAATATAACTCAATTTGTTGATTGAAAACTTAATGTAGCACACGCTATCAGACGAACCAATATAAAAATCACTGAGTATTTTCCTTTTTCCTTATCCTGTTCAAATTACATGTTATGAAATCTAAACTAGCCAAAGATGAAGATGTTTTCGAACTAAAATTTTGAAAAGGTTTTTTGAAACACAATTCAACTCTCAAACTTTTTGTGTTTTCCTATTTTTTACAAATGATTTACAATGTAATAACAAGCAATTTACACTAAAATCATTAAGATACCAATGTTCAACAAAATCTATTCTAATTAATATGTTATTAATGCATATCATACAACTATGTCATAAGTGGAACAATTAGAATGACAAGTTACCTACTTGTATATAGCAATAGAGGTAGCAACGAGATGACGCAAGGTGAGGACATGAAGCATAACAAGGAGTCGCATGTGTTGGGTTGTGTCATGACTTCTGGTGGTGCAACAGAAAGGAGCAAATGGGTGAGGCTACGTCGTGAATTATGACAATGTAATGGGGAGGAGGAGTGGTGTGGGGAAGTCATGGAGTAGCATGGGAGATGCAACAATTGAAGGGAGGGTTAGTGGCAACAAAGTGAGCATACTCAAATGTTAACAAAGTTGCAAGAAAATATCAAAGGAACAAAACAATGCACTTAAAGGAGAAATGTGAGGGGAAAGTGGTGTTAAGAATACTAGTATGAGTTACAAGTCTCACATTGAGTAGAAATGAGAAAGTTGAGTAATATATAAGAAATAAAAGACCCATAAACACATAGTTTGATAGTTTTGGGTTGGAGGTGGTGTCATGATCTCTTATATCGTCTCTTGACTCATTAAATGGTGTTAAATCACACTACAAGAAAATCATTAAATAAAAATTATTTTAGAGACAAAAATAATTAGTTACTATATTGACTAAATTAGAGATCATTTTATAAACTAAAAAAATTATGGGTATCTAAAGTAATTTATATTCGTAATAGAAAAATTATAAAGTAGTTTCTAAATTTGTATCTAACCATTAGCTACCAAGGTTTTAGTTATTAACTACTTTATATGCTAAATTACTCTTTATTAGTCTTTTAAAGACTAATTTAAAATCTAAAATATTAGTGGCACTAGCACAAAAGTTTAAAACAACGACTCATTATTTAATGCGTTTTTACGGTCAGACGCTATCTTTCAAAATGCGATGGCATATTTTAAATTACCTTGATTTAAGAAGGCGACTATTTGTAATAGACACATTCTTAAATCAAGCGCTTTGATTTAAGAAGACGGATATTTGTAATAGTCGCATTCTTAAATCAGGCACTTTATTTATGAATGCGGCTATTACAAATAGCTGCATGCTTAAATCAAAGCGCTTGATTTAAGAATGCGACTATTACAAATAGCCACCTTCTTAAAATATGTTTTACCCTAATTCAGAAACGCGCCACTTACGTTTTCATACTCTCCTTTCTCTCGCGCTTCGTTTCTCTTTTGTGCTTCCTCTTTTCTTCCTCTCTTCTTTGCATTGTCTTCATGCCATTGGTAAGCATTGTTCTCCTCTCTTCTTCTTCACCATTGATTTTTTTTGTTTTTCATTTCTCTTATGTTTTGTATGTTTTTCGTTTCTCTTATGCCATTTCTAAGGTCACTATTTCATTGGGAAGGTTTTTGTTTGCTTTCTATTGTGCCTTCCTTGTCGTTGTTGCCGCCTTGCTCTGTCATATATTTACGTTTCATTGGAAAAATTTTATTTGCATTTTCTGTACTTTCATTGGGATGAAATACTAAGAATATGAAGAGGTATGATATGGATGCAGCAAGAGAACAAAAGAAATGCTAAAATAATGACCCTGTTCTTCGGAAAAGATCAAAGTTGAGAACTTTGATTAGAAACCCAAACAACAACGAAAAAGAAAAGAAACCCTAAATGTCACTCGTAAATGCAATTTATAAATGCGGCTATGCAAATAGCCGCATTTATAAATTGAATTTACGAATGCGGCTAAATAGCCACCTTCTTATCTCTTTGATTTAAGACTACGTGTACATCAAATGCGACTATATAACCGTCGTTTTAAATTGAAAATAGTCATCATTTTTTTACCTTTCTACACCAGTGTGGCTACAACCTTGGTAGCTAATTTAGAAACCATTTTGTAAATTTTTATTAATAATAGAAACCACTTTTGATACGAATAATTTAATAGTATCTAATTTAGTCAATATAATGACTAATTACTTTTTGTTCTAAATTTGATTGTTATTTAATGATTTTCTTTTAGTGTCATCCAGCATATCCTCTTAGAAAAATATCAAAAGAGACAAGCATCTTCCGTTATTGTAAAATCCCAACAACAATAAGGGTAAGAGAAAGTGTGTAACCAACTAACACTTTAGGTAAAGTGTCAGGGTGAGTGTAAATGACAAAGTTGAGTAACATATAAAAAAAAATATCACACAATAGTTTTAATGGTTTTGACTGAAAATATATCATGAACACTTATATGGTTTGCTCATGACTCATTCCAACAATCTACCTGGTGTTTTCCCCTAGAAACATCCAAACAAGTAGATGAGAGAAAAGTTAAAAGGATATTTTATGTCAATTGTTATGGAAATTGACACAACAAATATTTCTTTTTATATTAAGTGACTTAATAGTCAATGTAAAAAGAAAGACTGTCAATTATCCTTACAACCAACATAGAAAACTTGCATAAATTTATAAATTTATCATAACATATTTTTGTCGATTTTTTAATTAACCAAGTTAAAAGAGGTAACATAATTACTTTATGTTGTAGGGCATGAATTGTATGATTGGGATGATAGAATGTTGAAGGTAACAATGGAGTGGATCTCCAACCAACAAAAGTTTTGATGTTTTAGGGTTTGTCCCGGGTAGCCAGTTATGTGTTGTGATGGAGTGATGCAATTCAGTTTAGGCATTATCATGATGTCTCTCATATTAGATTCGCAATTGGGAACACATTTGTCATCACGTTGGCAATTCAAACTAGTCATCATAACACAGACGTTAAGGATAAGGATTTCTCAGATACTTGATCATGCTAATTGGAGACAAATGACAACCCTGTGAGCCCCACTCTTGTCCATTCTTTTTCCATTAACATACCACGCTTCTTTTGGAAAGTTCATCTCACTTTTTCTGTTCTAAAAAAAATGAATATTCTCAATACGACATGGATATATTTACGTGTGGAAACCATTTTCATTTTTTGGTAAGTGCATGCCTACACATAACCCTACTTATGGTATGAGAAACGACGAAGGGATAGATTACAGATCTGTTTGTTACACTATATATATGTTGATAATTAAAGTATAATGGACTTTAACTGCTTATATAAAGTTTCAGATGAGTACTTTAAAAGATAGGATTAAGAGAAGAAAAATTATCAACAAATTAACACAATTTAGGTTCATTATATATATAAAAAAAAAGTGATAATTAATAAAATCTACCGATATTTTGCTCTAATAAGATATCGATGAAAAAAAATATTTGATAAAGAAAACTTCATAAATTAAAAATATTTTTGATTAAAAGTTACAATCAAGTCAGTGTTGGGAATATCTGTTTTGACACAATTTCACATAGATTAGAGGTTTGGATTTTGATGTAAGGCTTTTGGACATGTTGTTTTGGAATGTTATGTTGATGTTACAAATCTATATTCCTAAAATATTCTATATTTATTATTTATTTATATAAAAAAGAAACAAACTGAAGTTAAAAATTTCATGATTTAGGAAAACTTACTCTTCACTCTCAAGATAGATAAAAATACAAAACAATATCTAACTAGACAATGAAGAGAACTATAGTAGTTACTATTCTTTTCTCTCTCTTTTTTATTTCTTTTCCTCTTTTCTTTTCTGACCACAACAGTTACATAGTTTTTTTTTTGTCTTTTTTATCTTCCTTAAAAATTTGATGAACAACCATACCTAATGAGCTCGTAACTCAGAAAATTTTCTTTAATTAATTAAGATGACCCACTGAATTGGTGAGAGTTAGATTACTGAGGAAAAATATCCTTACAAGAAAATATTCACAAAAAAAGGTCTTTCCATGCCCGGAAGTTATGGGACTAACCCTCTCATGTGTAGGGTCATCAAATTGAGATCTACGCATCCTACAAAGGACATACTTAGATAAAAAATTTATTAGAAAAAATGAAATAGCTTTTATTAACTAAAATTAATGTATTCATAAGCTAAACATTTTAGAAAAACTAACATGATTTTGTTTTCTAGTTTAATTATAAATATTTTTATTTATTTATTTATCTCTCTGAAATTTATCTAAACAAGTTTTAAAGTCTTAGTCACGATAATCAATTTTTCATTATCATATCATACGTAGACTTGTAATATTTTTTTTAACTTGTTGCTCTCTCACTTATTTAAATCCATATATCTTAAAATATTACTAATTTTTTTATTTATTATTTCTTATTTTCTAATTCTTTTCGTTTGACTTTTTCGCTAATAATGTTTTTCTCTTTACCGAAGCAAAGCACAAAGTGAAGTTATCTATTTTTTTTTTCATTTTTACTTGTTATCTTTTAATAAAATTTTATGTTAGGTATCACTATAAAATTTGACATCTGAATTAACATTTCAAACTCTAACTATCATATATCATCACATGAAGAATAACATATAACAAAAAAGAAAATACAAATAAGCATGGTGGACTGGCCAAGATGATACATGGGAAGCTTACACCTATTACGAAAAAGTTCAAAAGAATATTAGGAGGCAGACAACTATACCAAACAAACTCCCTCCTATGAATAAACTCTAATAGGACAATTTATTAGCACAATGATTTTCTTCTCTAAAGATGTAGAGACTTTAAAAAACAATCTTTCGCATAAGGAAAGGGCCTTATTTCATCTATTACGAAGAGTCTAGTGCACAATATAGTTCTAGAGAAAAAAGCATCACAGAGGAAAGAGGAGTCACACTCTATATGAGTATACCCAGCATTTTTAGCTTCCTCAAGAGCGGTAATAACACCCATGAACTCTACACCAGTGAGGAACGAACACCAAGGAAGAAAGAGAAATCTCCAACATAATCACTCATACTAGCTCTAAAGATCTTAGCACAATAAGAAAGACCATGAGACTCTCTAGAAGCACCATCTGTATTAACCTTTATACAACCAACATGAGAAAAATTCCAAACAACATGAATTTAATTATAGAAAAATCAAAAATATCATTTGTCATGCACTTATTAGAAGCATTTCTAGATAATCTAGTAAAATCCTTTATCGTTTCAATCACCATCAAATCATTCGATACATGCTTATTCATTACAAATATAATGATTTTTATCACCAATACATATTACATGTCATTCATTTATTATCATTTTAAAATAGAATTTTAAGTACTTATACAGTTTTTTTTTTTTTTTTGAAAAGGGAGAGATGTCATTTGAGTGATACATCTTGTTTGAGCGACCTTTTCCTAAAAGAGAGATTATCAACATTGATTATCTCTTACTCAAGATATGAAGTAATATTTAAATGATTAAAGATATTTCTTTGAGTATCATTCTAACATTTGAGTGACAACCCTTTTGAGGACAAAGAATCAACATTGACTTTATCACACAAATGTCCAAACTAACGCTTGAACATTCATAATCCCAAATGAAAAAAATCTATTATGATTTTTTATTGCTTGAGTGTACAAATGGGTATTTGAGTATCCAAATCTTCCAGGAGAGAGTAATCTCAGTTTCTTCCTCGCTAAACTATAATCATGATTTGAGCAAGAAGTTCTATTGACTATACAGTACAAGAAAATCATGAAATAAAAATCAATTTGTAGAGACCAAAATAATTAGTTGTAATAATAACTAAATTAGAGACCATTTTAGAAACTAAAAAAAAAATTGGTTTCTAAATTAGTTTATATTATTGTTAAATAGTTTCTAAATTGGTATCTAATTAGCAACCAAGGTTTTAACTACCAATTATTTAGTTTCTAAATTTGGTAGCAAAAACTTTGGTTGCTAATTAGATACCAATTTAGAAACTATTTAACAATAATAGAAACCAATTTTTTTTTAGTTTCTAAAATGGTCTCTAATTTAGTTACTGTTGCAACTAATTATTTTGATCTTTAAAAATTAGTTTTTATTTCATGATTTTCTTGTAGTAATATGGAAGTTTGAGTTATGTTTTTTTTCTTCAAAATAATATGTCATTCTTTGTATCTAGCTCAAGCAACATTCGACATGACTGAAACTCAAACATATTAGACTGTAAATTAATCTCGAACAAGATTTTATCTTATTTTTGCGAAACATATTTTTTTCACTACAATCAAATTTTTAATATTCAATTCATTAGCTACACAGAAATTGGTCTTCTGACATAAAACATTAAAACATTCATTCTTCTTATATTTTAAACCTTCTCATCTAACTTTAAATAGAAATTGGTCTCTACAATTAATAGTAGTTTAAAACATGAATTGATAATTAGTTTGCTAATTTATTGTGTGAATCAAATGAATTGAATTTGAATCTGATGAAATAAATAAGTTTTTGTAAGGACTACTTTTATAAGCTTAAAGAAAAAGTTTTCAGTACTTAAATAAAGAATGAATATTTTATTATTTTAAAGGTCGTAAAGATTACATACGATATTCTTTTATTAAGAGTGTTGGTAGTCCTTTGATTAAATTGCTTAAGTTTGTTGTAATAACTTTCTCTATTTGGATGATATGGTGTATGAGGAATTACGCTAGATTTTAGGATAAGATTGATGTTTTTAGGAAAATTTTGATAATTAAAAATTTTACTTTTCTTGTGGTAAATTCATCTAAAGTTTCAATGAAGAAAGATATGTTAGATTTCAATTTCATAAAGTTTTTTGGTAGTAATACTCGTGCTGGTAAAGTTCTTCGTCCTTTTCTGTTAGATGGGAGTTCTCGTCGCCAGGATAGGTTAAAATTAACACTGATGGGGCTGCTCGAGGATATCTTGGTCTTGCTACATGTGGAGGTATTTTCCGTGGTTAAAACCTTTATTAAATTATTTATCCAAGGTTGCAGTTTCCCCCGCTAAACCATCCATGGGCAAAGTGTTCCCCGGGGTTTTTGTAAACCTCAAGAAAAGTCATTTAGAACCCCTATTAATTACCATAGGTTTAAGAACCTCTGTAAAATACCATGGATTTCAAAACCTTCGTAAAATACCATGAGTTTTAAAACCTCTGTTAAATACCATGAGTTTCAAAATTTCCGTAAAATGACTTCCCGTTTGAAATAATCTTCAACCCCATTTTCCACCATCTTTAATAATCCTTTTATTTCTCTCTTCCACCGTAGAGACATTGCTCTCCGGCACAGGCTCAATCGCCACCGACTGCAATCCTAACAAGGAAACACAATATTTCATCTACACTTATGTCTATTATATCTAAGGAGAAGAAACACTAAATAAAACACTATCTTCTTCTTACTCCAATATTGCTTCTTCCATCACCTTACTGCCCCAACTTGGATCACAAGCCATTGTTACCTAGGTCGGCAACAACTGATGTTTATCACTGCTTTACATATCCTAAATAATTGCATTATTTGTCTAATGTGGACTTCAAAGTCATGTGTGTTATTGGCTAAAGATTGCAAGAACATATTGCGAGAAGAAACTAACTTTATTACTTCTCACTTTCACATTGAATTAATTATTAGATAAAATTTAAAATAAAGGCTTTAATTTAAAATATTTCAAAATTATGAGAATTAAATATTAACAATTATAACTAAAATTAAAATTGCACATAAAATATACGTACATCAAGAGGTAAAACAAAATAAGTCAGGTTTTTTGAAATATGAGCTCATAACAAAATAAAACTAGTAATTATATAAACCAACTACCATCAATAATAAGAAATATGCAAATACTGTTGAAATACTTATTATCCAAGCTTAGTAGTTGAAATATTTATTATCCAAGGTTATTTTGGTGAATTTTTTAAATAAATTTTTGAAACTTTATAAAACTTATTTAAAATGTAAAGTTACACTTTCAAAATTTTAGAGAATTTAGTTATAAAACATATTAAAACTATATAGTTTTTAATATTTATTTATAAATAGATTTAATTATATTTATTTATTGAAGTTTGAAAATTTTGGAGTGTTTTATTGAGGTTATACAATAAATTTTTAGAATTTAAGGAAGGTTAAAAAAATCTTCGTTAATTTATTGAGATTTTAGAATAAACCTTTGAAACTTAACAAAGATTAAAAAAACCTTCGTTAATTAAATCAATTCTTATGGTTATATTAACCTCCGCTAAATAACCTCCGTAAAAACTCTTTTTTCTTGTAGTGTTACTAATAATAGAATCTAATTTAGATATCAATAATTTTTTTAGTTAGATATCAATAATTTTTTTAGTCTTTATAATAGTATCTAATTTAGTCAATATAACAACTAATTATTTTTTGTCTCTAAAATTAGCTTCTATTTAATTATTTTCTTGTAATGACAATGCAAACATAATATCATTAATAAGGTTAGTTTTTGACTCAATAAATTAAGAAAAACAGGAAAATATAAAAGAATATAACAAATTAAAAATATATATATATATATATATATATATATATATATAAAAGAGATTCACCAACTCTAAGAATAAGTAAAAAAAATATTTTTAATATGAGAAATTTATTCAATTTTAGATTAAAGTTCATATTAATTAAGAATAATTAACACATTTTATGGAAACTATGTAGTTTTCTCTCCTCGTGCCTTTGTACTTTGTTTCCCTTGTTTATTCATTCATTCACATCACACAAATTTTTTAATATTGTTTATTCTACAATAAATAATTCATTTCACTCTAATATTGAGTTACAAATATTAAGTTACACTTTGTTCATGTCCTAAATTTTTTCCTTTAAACATTTTATTTTAAATCTATTTATTATTATACATTAATGATGAGAAGATAGAAATGCAACATATTTTTGTTCTTTGTTTTATGCTTTGTTTCCTTCCTTTTCTACTTTTAACAAACATTATATACAATGGGAAATACATTGGGAAAAATGTTTTTTTTTTATGAGAGAAAAGAGAAACATAACATGCATAATTAATCTTTATTGTTAATATAAAATTGAACTTTTGCACTTATTTTATTCCTTCACAAATATACATTTATATATATATATATATATATATATATATATATATATATGCGAAATTATCAAATAAATCTATATCTTTGCAAAACCCCTTGCCGTTTAGCTTTAGATTTATTCGTTGATAATTTTTTGTCTAATTTTTTGGCTAATTTTTCTCATAAGTTAATATAAAATTAATTCATATTTTTAAAATAATTTCTTTTATAAATAATATATAAATAAAATATGTAACAATTTTCAACCAATCAATCTAAGAAGCTAAACTGAAACATTCGTGAGGACTCAAATTAAAGAAAAAAGCATGCTTATGCCTAATTCAAGTTGAGTTTTACCAGCCAAACAAATTATTATCAAATTAAATTGTGCCGAGTTTAACTCCCAAACATATAGTTGAAACATGGTATGATCTGCAACAAAATAACAATTGGTGGGTGTTTATGGATTTAGAGGAATTTGGGAAGTAAATTAATTATCTTGTTTGGCTTGTGTGTATTAACCATGATTTGGTTGTAGGTAGCATATGGAACACGATAGATATGAATCAATCTGACAATTTTTGGACTTGTGTGGAATTGTTAGTGGGTGCCAATACAACCTAATGAAGGAAGAGATAGGTTTTTCCCTAACAATGGTGGTTGAAGAATAATTTGTAGAGCATAAGTGATGTTAAATAGACAAATTGAAAGAACTTGTTTATATGTAGTACTTCTTTGTTTTTTCCTTCTTTCTAAAAATATCTACTCTTTTAAACTCTAACACACGGAAAGCAAAATCTTTTCAAGTGTCTGTGTCTCTCTCTATATATATTACAATTATTTATATTTTTTTATTGGTTTAATATTTCATGTACTATAATTTGTTTATTTTTTCTATAAGGGTATAATTAGTTTTATTTTAATTTTTTTAAATAAAAAGTAATTGAAAATTAAAAAAATCATTAATATAGGAAAAAATAAGAATGTAATTGGTATCGATTGGGTTAGATTTAGTCTAACTTTAACTTATTTTAATTAAATTTTCTTAGGTTAGTTTGGATTGAATTTATCTTTATTTATTCATTTACTTATTTAGCAACCTAATTCAATCCAATTATAATTAAGGTAGATTGAAATAAAAAACCTCAATTTTTAACGATTGTTTATTTTTAACAATTAAATACTTTTTTTAAGGTAGTAAAATACTTATAATATAAACATAAATAATAATGAAAATTAAAATCTCTAAGATATAAAAATAGTAATCATAAATATATTTTACAGCTCACAGAATGTCATTGAAAAAATATATAAAAGCAAAAGATATTTACTTGTAAGTGATGTGAAATATATATATTATCTATATATAGAGCAATATTAATATGATTAAAATTATTCTTTATATAGCAAAACCATTATATAAATAATATTTTAGTATATTTACTTTTTAATTAGTTATGTTTATACAGTTTAAAATCCATAGATTTACTACTCAATGCAATTTTAATTGAATGCTTGAATGAATACTTTAAATCAACGACTTCCAATCTATAAAATTATAATGGGGCTTGGTGTGAGCCACTAGCTTCCTTAGGGAAAATATTAAAATATAATATATTCTGTAAAGCTTATAACTCTAACTTTGGAGTAATAGAAGGAATATAAGAAATTTTCTTTTTGAATTAAATATAAAATCAAAACAGTTAAATTAAATTTTTTACTTAGTTTATTTTTTTACTAAATTAGATCACTTATATAACCATTGTCAAACATAAATAAAATAAAATAAAAAGACGGGTTTAAGGATAACCAAAACTAACATTTATAAAATTGTTGTTTATTATTTATATCATATTTTTTAAGTGTTGTCTTTAGCATGTGTGAGCTAAACAATAAAATAATGGCTTAAAAATTGTTACAAACATATCACTACAAGAAATGTTAATTTATATATTGATTATTACATACGAATTCGAATTTTTTGTATGTAAAGTGAGCATTATATACGAATATTTACATACAGATTTAATTCAGTATGCAAATAGATACTACATACGAAATTTTCCATATGTAAGAATAAAAGTGATTACATACGAACTTTTTCGTATATAAGAATAAAAGTGATTACATACATATTTTTCCATATGTAAGTCAAAAAAATGATTGCATACGGATATTTACATACAAATTTAATGTAGTATGTAAATAGACGTTACGCACGAATTTTTCTGTAAATAAGCCAAAAGTGATTACATACGGATTTAATCAATATGTAATTTTGACGCCATGAAGCGGGAATAATTACATAAAAATAGTATCCGTATATAAAATATTAGATACAAAATATTTTTAACAATTGTAATAATTATAATATTGATATTAATGATAATATTGATATTAATATTTTTATTAATATAAATAATATTATTAGTAATAATAATATTAATAATATTATTAGTAATAATAATATTAATGATATTAATAATATTACTAGTAATAATAATATTAATAATGTTTATAATATTAATAATATTTAATAATATTTATAATATTTATGATATTTATGATATTTATGATATTTATGATATTTATGATATTTATAATATTTATAATATTTATAAGATTTATAATATTTAATAATATTTATAATATTTATAATATTTGAAATATTTAATAATATTTATAATATTTAATAATATTTATAATATTTGTAATATTTAATAATATTTATAATATTTGTAATATTTATAATATTTATAATACTTATAATATTTATATTATTTATAATATTTATAATATCTATAATATTTATAATATCTATAATATTTATAATATTTATAAAATCTATAATATCTATAATATTTATAATATTTATAAAATCTATAATATTTATAATATTTATAATATCTATAATATTTATAATATTTATAATATTTATAATATTTATAATATCTATAATATCTATAATATTTATAATATCTATAATATTTATAATATTTATAATATCTATAATATTTATAATATTTATAATATTTATAATATCTATAATATTTATAATATTTATAATATCTATAATATTTATAATATTTATAATATCTATAATATTTATAATATTTATAATATTTATAATATTAATAAAATTATTAACATTTATAAAATTGTTCTGCCCGGTTGACCTTGTCGTCGGTTGACTTCAAAGGCAAATTGTGGCTCCTCCTATTTCTGGTGGATTTTGTGCTTCCCCGGCTCGTTTGAAACAGAGGGGTCCTACCTATTGATTGCACTCCGACGATCAAGTCAGTACTGGGCGAAGAAACAATGAGTAAGTAAATAGTTTTAGTCTTAGAAACGGTGTACCTTTAACAGGGATCTCAAGTCCCTTTTATAGACTATTTAGGTTGCCTCATTGTAACAACCCTCCTCTCATGAAAACCTTATCTCGAGTGAAAGTAGGTTTGATGGGAGGACATTCAGTTACGCTGTTACACAATCTTAGTGTAACAACTGCACAAAATCTTTCTCCTTGGAGTGCACAATCTTAACAGCATGGCCGCCAGGGTACCAACTCATGTACCAGCATCATGGGGCCCATCTGTCACTGTAGGCGTTCTAGCCTTTACGTATCATGCATGCAGCTTACCTCTGGAAACCCTAACACTCTTGGGCCTAGGCGTCTCTAGTGGATATTTACTTGTGTTAGACCCCAAATGATACACACCACATGCACTTTCTCTTATCAGGCTTTACATATATGGGTTTCAACACACTTATCTTTGAGGGCCCACTTACGTGGCCCATTATATCGACCAGACCACCGAGCTAACCTGCTCTACACAGGTGTCGATGTCTGATCACCTGACCACCGAGCCCAACGCTCTGGTCCAATACACAAGTCCCACAGGCTTGAGTTGGAACTTGTTCCAGTGAAGAGGCTAACTGCTCGCTTGTGGCGACCTACGTGTCTCGTGGGTGACGTGACTTGCACAGTTCCTAAAGATGATGTTTCACGATACTTCTTCACCAACATACACGTGGTCACATCAATGGTTGGAAAACGTTGCCATTCACGCTTCCCCTTATACGTTAACCCTTCAATTTTACCCTCACTTCACTGTTTCATTCCACTTTCGCAATTTCTTTTGAACCCTCCACTCTAAACTTCCTATTCTCTCTTCTCCACACAAGTCTCCTCGCCTTCCTTCATCAATCGACTCAAGGTACATTTTTTTATCTTGTGACTGCCTTTGGTCCACCATTTCACTGCTTTTAATCTGCTCATAATTGCGTTGGGACTGTTTATATTTCTCGCATTTGTCGTTGTTTTATGTTTTTCTTCTTGCTTGCTTCGTTATTCCAAAACGCATGCATTTCTTTTTCTGAGTATTGCATTTGTTTTTCTTCTCTATTTTAGATTTCCTATAAGATGAATCGCCCAACCCCAGATTACAAAACCCTATACCCCTGGGCTTTTAGTGACCTGTTAGGGGATAACTCAGATTTTACCACCCATGCGAGCATAATAACATAATAACGTATAGGAAGAGCGAGCACCCAAAAAGAATTTCCTTTTTGGCAAAGAGCACGACAAGTTCGTCAGAGTTGTGCCTTGTAGGGAGGGTGAACCGGTTTGTTGTGATGAGTCGTCGGACCTAGAGGGCCCGTTCTGCTTCATTTACTCCACATCTTCAAACGCCTTCCCTTTCCCAGCTTTGAGAGAGCCCTCCTTACTAAGATCAATGTGTTGGAGATGGATGAAGCTCATCTCAACCTTGCATTGGGGTGCTTGATGTAGTCTTTAGCTAGTTTGCTTTAAAGGTTGCTATGTGTCTCAGATGATTCTGTATTTTAGACTTGTGTGTATTCAAGGTTGCCTTTTGCTACATGACCCATCCCAGATGCCAAATCAAGGTAGTAAGATCAAGCTCATGATGTGGTTACATGGTTTTGGAAAAGCTTTTTAAAGTTTTCTTAAAAGGTTTGATTCAGTACAAAAATAAATATGTTTTCTTGAGAAACAATCGGTTTATTTCTGCTCTGTTAAAGGCTTTTCGAAATTCTGTTAAGGCACCAAAGGTACAGCTCAGTCTGTTATTTCAGTTAAGCTGAGTTGGCAGTTTTGTTAACATTTAACCTGTTGTTTTCAGAATCAATCTGTTGTTTCTTAAACTGCTCTGAAACTGTTTTTTGAAAAGTGGTTAGAAACTGCTCTCTATAAAATAAAATGCCCTTCTCACGTAAAGGGATGCTGTACAATCACGGTTTTGACAGAGATACAACATTTCGTGTGTGAAAAAGTTTTTGCAAAGGTTTTTCAAAAGAGAAATACATGTGAGCTTGTTCTTGAAGAACCTTGTGCTGGTTGAAGGTGTTGGTATTGTCTTGGAGCAAATAGAACAACTGGTTTATGTTCTTGCAACACAATTTCAGGTGTAATCTTTCCCATATTCATTCTTGTAATAGGTATAAGTGTTAGTCACTCTAGATAGGGTTTCTTAGAGTGCAAGGTATGCTGGAATAGTGTTTTTCAGTCTTGGTTGTTGAAGTTCTTGAAGGGTTCAAGAATTGTTGTGTGTGCTGTAATTGATTGTGTCTGTTTTTAGTGGATTCCACCTTGGAGTAAGGTGAACTGGACGTAGCTCTTGATGAGTGAACCAGTATAAAAATTCTCTTGTGTTTCTCTTCTCATCCCTGCACCTAATTCTAAGTTTTCACATAATCTGTCAAGAAAGGAATCTGTTCTTTTGAATCTAAATCTATTAACTCTGGACCTGATTAAATCTGTCATTCTAGCTTGTTAATCAATCTTCTAAACATAAATCAAGCTGCTGTGTAAATCTGTAATATGGCAAAAAGGTGAAGTGTTTTCCTTGACTGAACTGTGACATGTGTTCATTACTCTAGATGCTTTGTGTTAAGTAAAATTGATTAATCCTGTGTTACAAACTGCAACTTTATAAGCTGTGAAAGTTAATCAATTTGGTTATGTTATTTCTGCTGGTTGATCTAAATCGTGTTGATCAAGTTCTGTTTGTGCTAAAGTCATTTGTAAAAACAATCTGTTTCGTTTAAAATTAATCTGTTCTTTTCACCTCTGTTACACTGTAAATCAGTTTCTTTTGCGAAAATTTGATAAGATCAATTCACCCCTCCCCTCTTGAACTTAGACACTGTTTAACTCTAACAATTGGTATCAAGAGGTAGGGCTTGTATTTTGCTCAAGTGTATGCATGATGTCTGAGTTTAAAATGCCTTTTGCTGAAGATGCGTCTATCAATAGAGCTCCTATGTTTGGTGGTGTTAACTATGCTTTCTAGAAAATTAGGATGAAAATTTTTATGGAGTCTATTGATATGGGTATTTGGGATGCAGTGGTCAGTGGACCTTTCATACCTATGCAAGTTGTCAAAGAAGAAACTGTGAAGAAGCCTTGGTCTGAATGGAGTGAAACCGAGAGGAAGAAGGCTCAATATGACTCCTTAGCCAAGAACATCATCACCTCTGCACTGAATATGTATGAATTCTTTAGAGTGTCCCAATGCAGCTCAGCTAAAGAGATGTGGGAAGTACTAGAGGTAACCCATGAAGGGACAGATGATGTGAAACGAGCAAGGAAGCATTCACTCATTCAGGAATACGAACTGTTCAGAATGCAATCAGAAGAGAGTATTGCAGATGTGCAGAAACGATTTACACATATTGTAAATCACCTCACTGGCCTTGGTAAAGTCTTTGACAAGGAAGAACTCAACATAAAGGTGCTGAAATGCCTTGATAGAAGCTGGCAGCCTAAGGTAACAACAATCTCTGAATCTAGAGATTTATCCAAGATGTCTACTGCAGCACTCTTTGGAAAATGGATTGAACATGAGTTAGAACTCAAAAGATTGAAAGAACAAGAAACAGTGGAGAAAAGAGCCAAAGGACTTGCCTTAAAGACTACCATGGAACATGATACAAGTGAGGAAGAGAAGAATTCTGAACATGATGAGACCTTGAGTCTGCTCACCAGAAAATTCAGCAGGTTTCTGAAAAGAAAGAACCGAGACAGAACTCAACAAAGAAAAAGGTATTCTAAATCCAATGACTCAAATTCTTCTAGTTATACTTGCTTTGGTGTGGCAAACCAGGTCATATAAAGGTTGATTGCCCAAACAATCAAAACAAAGAAAAATCAGCAAGCAAGAAGAGTGAAAGAGGCAAAGGAAAGAGAGCTTATATCTCTTGGGAAGAGAATAATGTATCCTCAACAAGTGACTCTTCAACTGGAAGTGAAGAAGCAAATTTGTGCTTCATGGTGAATGATGAAGGATAAGCATCTGATTCAGTAAGTGACTATTCAACTGATTCTGAAAATTATTATCAACTATTAATTGCCTTTAAGGAAACACATGATGAAGCAAATAGATTGGCTGTCATATGTAACAAACTGAATAAAGTAAATAGGGTATTGGAACCTAAGGTTAAGGCTCTTGAAGAAGAATTACACAAAGCTAAAACTGAATTGGTTAGCCTTGAATTAACATGTTTGCATGCATCAATAAAAACCTGTGATAATTGTAAGAAGCTGGAAAAACAGGTTGAATATTTGTTAAAAACACTCTCAAATTTCACTAAAGGAAGAGAAAATCTTGAAACCTTATTAGGTTCACAAAATGTTGTTTTTAATAAAAAAATGGTCTAGGATATAATCCTGGAATGAAAAGTAATGTGAAAAAGCTGTCCAGTTTTTTTGTTCCTTCCAAAACAGGTTTTTCCTCTTTTGGTTGTTCAAATACAATGCATTCTGCAACTTGTTTTTATTGTATGAAGTCTGGACATATAGCTAGAACATGTAAAGCTAGAAGGTACCTTGTTCCTAAAGATTTGGCCAAATGGCTTCCTAAGGAAAGGTATTAATCATGCTGGACCCTAAACTTGAAAGGGGTACCATATGCATTAAATCTGTTTTGTTTTGCAGAAAAACAGCAGGAAAAATCAGTGGTACTTGGATAGTGGGTGCTCAAAGCACATGACTGGTGATGTTACCCAATTCACAAATCTGAAACTTAAAGCTGAAGGACACATCACATATGGAGATAATAATAGAGGAAGAATTCTTGGAAGAGGAGATGTTGGTACTGCAGACTCGACCACTATTGAGAATGTACTGTATGTTGAAGGGCTAAAGCATAGTCTTCTAAGCATTAGTTAGTTGTGTGACAAGGGATACAAGGTTAATTTCGAAGCCAACACTTGTACAATTTCAAATGAAATTTCTGGTAAGGTGCTTTTCACAGGAAAAAGGGTAAACAACATCTATCTCTTAGATATTATGAAAAGCTGTTCTGAAAATGAGTGCTTGTTATCTAAAAGTGATGAGTCATGGTTGTGGCATAAGAGGCTAGCTCATAGCCATACAAATCACTTGAATAAGCTGAAGTCTAAGGAACTTGTTTCTGGTTTACCAAACATAAAATTTCAAAATAACAGATCGTGTGATGCTTGTGTAAAGGGCAAACAGATAAGAGCTTCATTCAAATCTAAAGATGTGGTTTCTACAAATAAAGCCTTGGATGTTTTACATATGGACTTGTTTGGACCATCTAGGACTGCTAGCTTAGCTGGAAATTACTATGCTTTGGTGATTGTTGATGACTTTTCAAGATATACATGGACTTTGTTTCTTGCTTCTAAAAATGATGCATATAAAGCCTTTAAGAAACTAGCTAAGGTTCTGCATAATGAAAATGAAAATAGAATAAAACAGATTCGTAGTGATCATGGGGGAGAGTTTCAAAATGCAAAATTTGATAGATATTGTGAAAAGCATGGAATCACACATAGCTATTCTGCTCCTAGGACACCCCAACAACATGGTGTAGTTGAAAGGAAGAATAGGTCATTAGAGGAGTTAGCTAGGACCATGTTAAATGAATCTGGTTTACCTAAATATTTTTGGGCAGATGCAGTATACACTGCTTCTTATGTGCTTAACAGAACCTTGATTAGACCAATTCTTAAGAAAACTCCCTATGAATTGTATAAAGGCAGGAAGCCTAGCATTAGTCATCTTAGGGTTTTTGACTGCAAATGCTTTGTTCTAAATAATGGTAAAGACAATCTGGGGAAATTTGATCCTAAATCAGATGAAGGAATACATATTGGATATGCTATAAATGGACATGCTTATAGGGTGTATAACAAAAGATTGCTTGTAGTAGAAGAATCTATACATGTTGTATTTGATGAAACAGATTGTTCTGTGCATAAATCTGTTATGGATGAACCTGGTATGGATGATTTAAGAACCATTTTGCAAAAGAATCAATCTAGTGAGCTTGATGCAACTAATCCAAATACTGTCAAAGAATCTATTGTGAATGCAGGATTGCCTAAAGAATGGAAGACACCCAGGGATCTCACACTAGACAATGTAATTGGTAAAATTGAGAAAGGAGTCTCAACAAGGAATTCACTTAATAATTTCTGCAGAACAGTGACCTTTGTTTCACAGATTGAGCCTAAAAGTCTGGAAGAAGAACTACAAGACAACAATTAGATAACAACAATGCAAGAAGAACTAAACCAGTTTGAATACAATGAAGTGTGGACTTTGGTTCCAAGAAAACATGAGATGAATATCATAGGAACCAAGTGGGTGTACAGGAACAAGATGGATGAACACGGGGCTATCACTAGAAATAAAGCAAGGCTGGTTGCCAAAGGTTATAACCAAGAAGAGGGAATTGATTTTGGTGAAACCTATGCACTAGTAGCACGTCTTGAAGCTGTCAGATTACTCCTAGCATTTTTCAGCATACAAGGTTTCAAGCTATTTCGAATGGATGTCAAGAGTGCATTCTTAAATGGTTACATTAATGAAGAGGTGTTTGTATCTCAGCCTCCAGGGTTCGAAGATCATAAATATCCAGAGCATGTTTACATGCTCAAGAAGGCTTTATATGGATTGAAGCAGGCACCTAGGCAATGGTATGAGATGCTAAGTGAGTTTCTGCTCTCTCAAGGATATAACCGTGGCAATTATGATAAAACTCTGTTCATAAAGAAGAAAAGAGAAGAAATTATACTTGTGCAAGTCTATGAGGATGATATTATCTTTGGATCCACAAATGAAGAAATGTGTGAAGACTTTGTGAAAACAATGAAGAGTGAGTTTGAGATGTCAATGTTAGGGGAAATGAATTTCTCCCTTGGACTACAAGTGAAACAACTCAAGGATGGAATTTTCATAAGTCAAGAAAAGTACTGCAAGGAGCTGCTTAAGAGGTTTGATATGGATCAATGCAAGGCAATCAACACTTCTATTTCAACAAGCTGCCAGCTGGAACAAGATTGTGCAGGAAAATCAGTGGATCAATCTAAATACAGGGGTTTAATTGGTTCTAGTGCTATAAATTTGTCTAAGAATCCTGTCATGCATTCAAGAACTAAACATATTGAAATTAGACATCACTTTCTAAGAGAACATATAGCTAATGGAACTTGTGATATCATATTCATTGACACTGATTGGAACCAGCAGGTCTATGATAATTAGTATATGGGTATTCTAACTGATTGGATATCGTGTAGGTGCAACAGATTTGATTTGTCAAACTGAAATCTGGTTCCAATATATTCTTGCGTAAATCAACACTTGCACCTGTTGTACCACAAGAATAAAATCTGTAGCATATCTGATTGAATTGATTTTTTTTAAAACCCATAATTCTTGAAATCTGATCTAAAGCTCTAAATTAATCTGGCATTGATCAATTGCTTTTCACACTATCTCATTCCTACTACAAGCTGTCCAGGTGCAGGTAACAACAGATAGAGCATGGCATCCTCATCACACAGAAAGAAGAAATCCAAAGAGCAATCCAACAGCAGCCAAGGCATTCGGGAAAACTGGTTTGTTGGAGATTCTGAAGCTATGACAAGGTTCATCCATGAGACAAGCAGAAAGCAAGTCAATGTGCCCAAGGTGCTAGAATTCTCTTGGTTGAGGGAAGAAAATCTGACTGAAGCGAAAACCCTGCTCAAGCATCAAAAGCTTAAAAACTTCTTAGAAATGACTGGAAATGTCTATCCAGACTTGGTGAAAGTGTTCTACAGCAATCTTGTTCAAGATGGCAAAAATCTGGTCTCCCATGTGAAAGGAGTGAAGCTGAAAATTACAAGGGAAATATGGAGCAATTTGGGAGGAATCAAGTATTCAGGAATGAAAGTTAGCAAAGGAAATACTGCTGGAATTCAAGGATTCAACAAAATGTAGTTTTATAGGAGTTGTGTCAAAAATCCCGTTGAACCAGTGGCTAGATTTCAAGCTGGTAATCTGACCTTAATTCCAAGACTCCTAGCCTACATAATTGCTTGGCAACTTACTCCTAGAGGAAGCAATCATGCTACTCTCCATGAAGAGGATTTGATTCTGCTATACTGTATAATGAATCAACTCAAGGTAAATTGGGTAAGTACAATGGTAGAGCATATGCTCAAATCAACAAGGCTTCCCGATTATCGTTTTCCATATGCAATTTTTGTATCAAAACTAATTGACTATTTTGAAGTTGATACTGCAAATGAGAGAAATGACACCATTAAGGCAGCCAGTGAAATAGACAACTCCACTCTCTTGAAAATGGGGTTCCAAAAGGAGGAAGACAGCTGGATCTTTCGAAGGAATGCTGCAAATAGAGTTGAGAATGAAGCAGCTAATCCAAGAGATGAAGAAGAAGAAAATGTTGATGGTGTGCAGCACATGGATGAGTCACCAGTCCACTCCTTCGCAAATGAGGATGTTGCTGCTACAAGCCAAAATGCATTGGTTGCATATCTGGAACCTGTGCATAGAGGTGAACCTCTATCCATGTTCGAAAGGCAAGTTCTACTCAGGCTGGATACCCTCACATACGACCAAAAGGAATACTATGAAATGACTCAAGCCAGGTTTCAACACTTGGATGACCAAATTGAAGGAGTTCAGGAGCAGCTAGCCGAGCTCTACCACTATAACAAGTGATCTTTTCAAAGTTTTTATCCTTATGTCTTGTTGAACAATTGGGTTTCTGTTTTTTTTTCTGCATCGGTTTTATTTTGTTTTGGTTTGTAATAGACCTATAAACTGGCTTTAGTTTGAACTATTATGCATATATGTGGTGTGCTTCTTTTATTCAATGTTCTACTCTGTTTGATGAACCTAAAGGGGGAGAAGGACAGATGAAAGAGTGCTCACATAAGTTGACGATTTGGCTCAAGCTGCAGGGAGGTAGCACAAAACTCATATACTGTTATATTCTGGTTTTATCTCTAAATATTGTTTTGCAGTTTTCTTGGAAGCTAGTACAGTGCAGTTTTGATCATCAAGTATACAAAGCAAAGGAGTTTTTGTCTCCATCAAACAGGGGGAGATTGTTGGAGATGGATGAAGCTCATCTCAACCTTGCATTGGGGTGTTTGATGTAGTCTTTAGCTAGTTTGCTTTGAAGGTTGCTATGTGTCTTAGATGATTTTGTATTTTAGGCTTGTGTGTATTCATGGTTGCCTTTTGCTACATGACCCATCCCAGATGCCAAATCAAGGTAGTAAGATCAAGCTCATGATGTGGTTACATGGTTTTGGAAAAGCTTTTTAAAGTTTTCTTAAAAGGTTTGATTCAGTACAAAAATAAATCTGTTTTCTTGAGAAACAATCGGTTTATTTCTGCTCTGTTAAAGGCTTTTCGAAATTCTGTTAGGGCACCAAAAGGTACAACTCAGTCTTTTATTTCAGTTAAGCTGAGCTGGCAGTTTTGTTAACATTTAACCTATTGATTTCAGAATCAATCTGTTGTTTCTTAAACTGCTCTGAAACTGTTTTTTGAAAAGTGGTTAGAAACTGCTCTCTATAAAATAAAATGCCCTTCTCACGTAAAGGGATGCTGAACAATCACGGTTTTGACAGAGATACAACATTTCGTGTGTGAAAAAGTTTTTGCAAAGGTTTTTCAAAAGAGAAATACATGCGAGCTTGTTCTTGAAGAACCTTGTGCTGGTTGAAGGTGTTGGTACTGTCTTGGAGCAAATAGAACAACTGGTTTATGTTCTTGCAACACAATTTCAGGTGTAATCTTCCCTTTATTCATTCTTGTAATATGTATAAGTGTTAGTCACTCTAGATAGGGTTTCTTGGAGTGCAAGGTATGCTGGAATAGTGTTTTTCAGCCTTGGTTTTTGAAGTTCTTGAAGGGTTCAAGAACTGTTGTGTGTGCTGTAATTGATTGTATCTGTTTTTAGTGGATTCCACCTTGGAGTAAGGTGAACTGGACGTAGCTCTTGATGAGTGAACCAGTATAAAAATTCTCTTGTGTTTCTCTTCTCATCCCTGCACCTAATTCTAAGTTTTCACATAATCTGTCAAGAAAGGAATCTGTTCTTTTGAATCTAAATTTGTTAACTCTGGACCTGATTAAATCTGTCATTCTAGCTTGTTAATCAATCTTCTAAACATAAATCAAGCTGCTGTGTAAATCTGTAATATGGCAAAAGGGTGAACTGTTTTGCTTGACTGAACTGTGACATGTGTTCATTACTCTAGATGCTTTGTGTTAAGTAAAATTGATTAATCCTGTGTTACAAACTGCAACTTTATAAGCCGTGAAAGTTAATCAATTTGGTTCTGTTATTTCTGCTGGTTGATCTAAACCGTGTTGATCAAGTTCTGTTTGTGCTAAAGTCATTTGTAAAAACAATCTGTTTCGTTTAAAATCAATCTGTTCTTTTCACCTTTGTTACACTGTAAATCAGTTTCTTTTGCGAAAATTTGATAAGCTCAATTCACCCCTCCCCTCTTGAACTTAGACACTGTTTAACTCTAACACAATGAGACTCCTCCTCTGACCTATCTTCCTTCCTGCAAAATATGTTGCACTCTGTCAGAGTCAAAGGGAGGCTGGAAAACTTGGAGGAGGATCCCCTCATGGAGCACATGTCAAGGCAACTGGGGGAAGCCCTAGTTGTGAACTGCCTTTTCCTCTTCAAGATGCAGAAAGGTAAGGAACTGGCGAGTGAAGAAGCCCTCAAGTTGTTGGGCTCAAACGACAAGTTACTGGACCTACCCTTGAGGTGGAGGAGCTTCGAAGAACTCATCAGGAGACCAAAACCCTCTTATTTGGAAAGTCCCAAGAGGCCTTGGGACTATATGCCAGAAACAACGACCTTCGTACCGAAGTGGAGAGGCTGAAAGGAGAGTTGGCTGGTAGGGACGAAAAGATGGCTAAGCTAAAGGAAGAACTAGTCCAGAAGGATGAATTTCTCCAAAAGATTAGGGACGAGCTAATGAGCGATGTCGCTGACTCTTATGCAGCGGGCTTCGAAGATGCCATGGCGCAAGTCACCTGTGTGCACCCTGAGGTGAATCTCTCCCAGACGGGGTTAGGCAAAGCTGTCGTGGATGGACAACTAGTAGATGTGGAATAACGGTAGTGAACTTCCTCGCTATTACCTTCATTTTGTAACTTAACGAACAACTGAACATTCTGTATATATATATCAATGTTTTCCCTTTCTGAACTTACTATTTTGTATATATGTGTATGAATGCTTTCCTTTCTGACTTCGACTGACTTGTATGTCTTGAAACGATTTTGAAAACTAATTGCACGCCATCGATCGCCCATACCTAAGTAGCATGTCCTGTTTAACCAATAGTAAACTTATGTCTTAGGGTACCTGAGCTCAGAGCCTCGTTGGACAGCAGGTAATTATGTAAAGAATTGCTTTGTACGTACTCCCTAAAGGGAGGCTTTTCTGTGGTTCGTGCCCATGGCGACCTGAGTTCTCAGAGCAAGAGGTATTGCTTGACTTGCCATGAGCCTTACTTTTCCCTAAAAGGGAGATTTTGCTTCTACTCTTGGAATCTCGCCAAGGGAAGACTTCGCTCCCACCCATGGTATCTTGCCAAGGGGAGACTTCTCTGAGGTTTACTGTTCCCGCTCTTGGTATCTCACCAAGGGGAGGTTCGTTATGAACTCTGGTTCATGATGAACCCTGATTGTTCCCCATCTTAGTATCTTACCAAGGGGGAGGTTCACTAGGAACCCTGATTCATTATGAACCCTATTTTTTCCCGACCTTGGTGTCTTACCAAAGGGGAGGTTCACTAGGAACCCTGATTCATTACGAACCCTGTTTGTTCCCGACCTTGGTGTCTTACCAAGGGGAGGTTCACTAGGAACCCTGATTAATTACAAACCCTGTTTTTTCCCGACCTTAGTGTCTTACCAAGGGGGAGGTTCACTAGGAACCTTGATTCATTACGAACCCCTGTTTGTTTCCTACCTTGGTGTCTTACCAAGGGGGAGGTTCACTAGGAACCCTGATTCATTACGAACCCTGTTTATTCCCTACCTTGGTGTCTCACTAAAGGGGGGAGGTCATTATGAACCCCGATTTGTTCCCACCCTTGGTGTCTCACCGAATAGGGGAGGTCATTATGAACCCTGATTTGTTCTCACCCTTGGTGTCTCACCGAAGGGGAAAGGTTATTATGAACCCTGATTTGTAGCACGATATATCGCAAGCATATTTTCTAAATAACCTTTTATTGGGCGACCTCATTAAAAAACCTTGATAAGGGAAAAAAAGTGTCCCCTTGAACATTCGAACTGCATACAATAGTACGATTAACTGAAATAAAATTTGAGATTGGCCCCATTCCATGTTCAAGGAATAATCCTGCCTTCCAAGGTCTCTAGTTTATACGCTCCGTTCTCGAGCACCTCTATCACGCGGAATGGGCCAGTCCACTCCGGGGACAACTTGTTCTCCAACTGGTAGGGGTGAGTGATGTGAATGTAACTACAAGAACACATGATTCTTGACATTCTTAGGAACAACTTGAGCTGGATTTAAAAGGCACTCTACTTTAGAATTGGATCAATGTTATAAATTCAAGAACTCTCCAAAACTAAGCACCAACCAAGACTCATATTGAAGTCCATGTATTGTCAAATTGAATCAAAACAAAAGGAAAAAAGAACAAGAATTAAAACTGGACAGAATTTAAATGATAGCTACTGAACCAAAACAGAATGAAGAACACAATGCTGGAAACACAAAATAAACAGTAGAAAAAGAAGTAAACTCTAGGAATCAAAACTACCGAATGGAAAATTGAAGAAAAGGGAAGAAGAACACTTATAGAATAAGATGCTTGCTGGATTTTGAGAATTGGAAGAAGCCATTCACGCCACTTGGAACCTTGAACCAAGATAAGTGATGGAGTGCCACCACTTGAAGCTCACCATAGCTCACAAGATAACGCAAAGAAGAGGAAAACTCAAAACTCACAAATTCTCTCCAAAATTGAGTATAGTCTCTCTACTATAAAATTCCAATCTGAATTGTGAAGGACCTAAGCCCTCCTTTTATAGGAGTAAGGGCTGGTCATTTACATAGCTTATTCCCTAAGCTACCCAAAAAACTCCTAAGATCACACCCCCCTTACTAAGCTCACTCCCCAAGCTTCTAGAATTTGCTAAACTAAAGCTTAAAGATGCTTTTACAAAAGAGGTGTCTCATGTTTCCCTCTAAGCACCTTTCTAAACATTATTCTATATTATTTACAATTTAAAAGAAACTATAAAGAGAGATATTTAATATGAAGCCTATTATTTGAGAGTTTGTAGACTTCTTTATCTTTAGGCTTGATCTTCTCTTTGACTTCTTTTAATTTGTGAGAAGACTAGAAGGAAGAACATCAAATGTGTAGGTGAAAATCCTCTTCCTTCATTAATAAAATCCTCTCCTAGTGGATATTCATCATACTCCCCGAGTTGGAGAGAATTCGTCCACGAATTCAGTACTCCTGCATAAAACAATGTCAGTTTGCTATTATATAAGAGAAGACAAGAAGAAATGGGCAAACATGACTTAGCACTTTGAAATGGTGGGAGTTCAAAAAAAAAGATGGTCTATACACAGACCATGTTGGAAAAGATTGTTTAGGAATGATATTATTTGGTAAAATAGGAGATATGAAAAAATCATCCTTAACATTCTTTATCCAATATGGTGTGGAAGTAGGAACCTTAGGTAATGAAAATGACAAAGAAGAAGAAGACCTTGTAGGCGTAGCACGAGTCAACAAAAGTGATTGAGTTGAGAAGGTATTAAGACTCGGTTTATCATGTACTTCAATTTCCTTTTCATTTTCTTTTTGAGTTTCTTTGGGATTGGTCCTATATGCTAGACGATGTGGTAAAGAAACCTTGGGCATTAAGTCTATTTGGTGTTCAATCCCTCTTAGAGGTGGTAAGCCTTTAGGAGGATCTTGAATCACATCTTCATAGTCCTTTACCAAATTGTCCAAACATGTGGGACTATCCTTAGCCGACTCACAGTCAATAGTCCTAGGAATAGCTAAAAAAATAGGCTTTTGAGTAACTATTACCCTTTTAACTTTTTGTGTGGACATGAGAAGGCTTCTCTTGGAACTTTTTATATCATTTTCTTTCTCTCTTTTTTCTCTCATTTTAACTTGGTCCTCGTGTACTTCCTTTGGAGAGAGAGACTTAAGAGTGACTTTGTGCCCATGGAAGTGAAAAGAAATTTTGTTGGTAAAGCCATCATGAAAAACTTTTCTATCAAATTGCCATGGCCTACCTAAAAGTATATGAGTAGCTTCCATTGGAACAACATCACACAAGACCTCATCTTTATATTTGCCAATGGAAAATGTAATGAGGAATTGTTTGTTCACTACTATCTCACCCACCTCACTCAACCATTGTAACTTGTAGGGCTTGGCATGAGAGATGGTAGGCAATCCAAGTTTGTCTACCACTCTTGTGCTTGCCACATTCGCACAACTCCCCCCATCCACAATCAAAGAGCATATTCTATCACTAATAAGACACCTTGAATGAAATATATTTTCTCTTTGAGTTTCATCAAAAGGTTTTAACACTTGTCCAAGCATGTGTCTTATTACTAATAGGTCACCCTCATGTGGGCTTTCACTTTCACTCTCACTTGGGGATCTAGAAGGTGAGGAATGTCTAGAAGATTCGGACCCATGCTCACTACTATCTACCCCATCATGCATATACATAGCTCGTTTAGAAGGGCAATTAGAAGCAATATGTCCATAGCTTAAACATTTAAAACACTTCTTACTAGACGTTTTAGGTGGTGATTTAGGCCTAGAATTGGAAGTGGAAGGCTTAGACTCTCTAGGTTTGAAAGTAGAGTCCTTAGAAGGGATATTTGAAAAAGAGTTATTTTTATTTTTCCAAGAAGAGTGGTTGTAGTTATCCTTAGAAGAATTTTTGAAAGCATTTTTCCTTGCAAGTTGATTTTCAATTTTGCTAGCAAGGTGCACCACATTTTCCAAAGAAGAATATTCTTGTAACTCTACCACGTCTTGAATGTCCCTTCGAAGGCCACTCACAAACCTAGCTATCTTAGCTTCCTCACTCTCATCCATATTAAGTCGAATTAAAAGCGTGTCTAGTTGTTTAAAGTAATCATCCACACTTAGCGCGCCTTGATGAAACCGTTGGAGTTTCAACATAAGGTCTTTCCTAAAGTGTGGGGGTACGAATCTAGCGCGTAAACATGCTTTCAAATCGTTCCAAGAGACCACGGGCGGCCTCTTGTGTAGGTCAATGTCCATGAGGTATTGATGCCACCATTGCATGGCATAGTCCAAAAATTCTAAAGAAGCTAACTTAACCCTATGCTCATCCCTAACCCCATTTACATCAAAAATTTGGTCCACCTTAGCCTCCCATCCTAAGTATACATTGGGATCACTTTCACCACTAAAACTAGGAAGTTTTACATTAGGAGAACAAAGGCCAGCCACATGTTGGCGCCTCTCTTCATGGTGATGATGTCTTGGCCTTGGATTATCTTCATAATAGCCATGGGAGTGCCTTGAAGAATGCCGACTAGGAGGAGGAGTTCTTCTCTCACGGTTGTGATGCATTTCTTCTCGGTTTAACTCCAAACTTTGGAGCCGTGCTTCCATCTTCCTAATCACCTCAAGATAGTGAGCATTGGATTGCTTGGCATTCTTTAAGTCTTCATAAAGGGCTGCCTTTTGTGGTGAACACGGTTTGGAGGACTCTCCACTAGAGAAATGAGCCATGAGCAAAAAAGACACAAAAGCAGAAAACAAAACAGTGAAAGAAACTTGTTAAACAATTAAAAACAGTGAGATATAGGTTGCTGGAAAATGCCAAAGAAAGCACTCAAACCACTCCAAGAAAATATTCTGTCCTCAACCAAGCCTTGCTTGTGGAATGGAGTAGCTTCAAGTGAAATATGTCACAGCAAACCAACTTACTTAAGAACAAGTCTCCACACAACTTTTAAGAAGAACAAAAAGACAAGCAAGAAAAAGGTGTAAACAATAAAAGCTAAACCAAAAACAGAGAGTAATGTATGACAAACTAGAAAGAATATGAATGAAAGACAATCAAGAAAAATAAGGAACTCAATGAATAAAGAAGGCACACAAAAAGAGTCCTAAAGAAAAGTGCTAGAGTAGATTAAAGAAAACAGAAAACAGCTACTGGAATTTATTTTTTTTAAAGCAAACTGTGCTATGTTTACAAATTTAAATGTACCGATTGAAAGCGAACTGGAATGTGAAAAATTAACCACAGAAACTTCAATGTCTTAACTCAAAAATGGCACTGGAATGAGGTAAAAAAAAGTAAGCCAATTGAGAGAAATAAATTTTTCAAAATTGCTGCCCAATTACCGTATTCTTTTCGGCAGTATTGTACACTTTTCGTATTTTATTTATCATTTTTTGTGTACTTGGAATTTTTGAATGATTATTTTTTCTATGCTTTTGTAACACTTTGAAGTATGTAAATCCAAATTTTCACAAATTTCCTATGAGCCAATTAGTTGCAGTAAATTGAAAACAGTAGCACATTTGTAAGAAAACAGAGGAGCCTATTTAGGAATGAAAAACAGTATGATGACTAACAAAGACATAATGGAAATTGTGTAAAGGAACTTGTATAGAATGAAAATACAAGCATGAACTCAAATCTAAAAATGAAAATGCACAAAGGATCAAGCAATAAACTCAAAAAACAGAAAGTAACCAAAGCAAGAAACAATCAAAGCAATAAAAGTACTACTAGAAGTAATGACAATTATGGAATAACATGACTAAGACAAAACTTGACATGATTACAAAATTAAAAGACATATAACAAGATATAACCACAAGTGAAAAGAAGCTTAAGGTCAGCTCTAGGAAGGAGAATGCCATTCCAAAAGAGCAGCCATACTCATATGAACAATGAGTGCTAGAATCCTTTTCACAAACACATGGTGTAACAAAAGAAAACAGCAAAAAAAAACTCAAAATAAATCCTAAAACAGAATGGTAAACAACTTGAATTAAAGAGCTCTTGAAATGTAAAGTGCAATACAACTCAAATTTTAAGCAAAAACAAGCCTAGACTCTAGATACCACATGATGTGAATGTAACTACAAGAACACATGATTCTTGACATTCTTAGGAACAACTTGAGCTGGATTTAAAAGGCACTCTACTTTAGAATTGGATCAATGTTCTAAATTCAAGAACTCACCAAAACTAAGCACCAACCAAGACTCATATTGAAGTCCATGTATTGTCAAATTGAATCAAAACAAAAGGAAAGAAGAACAAGAATTAAAACTGGACAAAATTTAAATGATAGCTACTGAACCAAAACAGAATGAAGAACACAATGCTGGAAACACAAAATAAACGGTAGAAAAAGAAATAAACTCTAGGAATCAAAACTACCGAATGGAAAATTGAAGAAAAGGGAAGAAGAACACGTATAGAATAAGATGCTTGCTGGATTTTGAGAATTGGAAGAAGCCATTCACGCCACTTGGAACCTTGAACCAAGATAAGTGATGGAGTGCCACCACTTGAAGCTCACCATAGCTCACAAGATAAGGCAAAGAAGAGGAAGACTCAAAACTCACAAATTCTCTCCAAAATTGAGTATAGTCTCTCTACTATAAAATTCCAATCTGAATTGTGAAGGACCTAAGCCCTCCTTTTATAGGAGTAAGGGCTGGTCATTTACATAGCTTATTCCCTAAGCTACCCAAAAAACTCCTAAGATCACACCCCCCTTACTAAGCTCACTCCCCAAGCTTCTAGAATTTGCTAAACTAAAGCTTAAAGATGCTTTTACAAAAGAGGTGTCTCATGTTTCCCTCCAAGCACCTTTCTAAACATTATTCTATATTATTTACAATTTAAAAGAAACTATAAAGAGAGATATTTAATATGAAGCCTATTATTTGAGAGTTTGTAGACTTCTTTATCTTTAGGCTTGATCTTCTCTTTGACTTCTTTTAATTTGTGAGAAGACTAGAAGGAAGAACTTCATATGTGTAGGTGAAAATCCTCTTCCTTCATTAATAAAATCCTCTCCTAGTGGATATTCATCAGTGAGCCTTTCGCATTACCAAGTCGGCGACTTGGAACTATCGAGGTTTCAACTTCGTCGAGCAAATCTAAGTTTACCCTCTTTTCTTCATTAGACTCCTCGGCCACGAAGTTCTGGAATCGAGGTGAACTCTCTTGGATCTCGACACAAATCATGGCATTCGATCCATACACCAGGCTAAAAGGTGTCTCCTTGGTGGTGGATTGGGGAGTTGTATGGTAAGCCCATACAATTCTAGGAACCTCGTCTGCCCAAGTTCCCTTGGCTTTCTCCAGTCTTATCTTTAGGTCCCTGAGCAAGACTCGGTTGGCAGATTTGACCTGTCCATTCGTCTGGGGGTGTTCTACCGAGGCGAACACCTGCTTGATGTCGAGCTCTGTGCATAGTTTGCCTAGCTGCTGACTTGCGAACTGGGTGTCATTGTCAGATACTAGCCGTTTTGGAATTCCAAAACGAAAAACTATGTTTTTCCACACAAAGTGTTGAACTTTGTGGGTTGTGACCTGTGCGACGGGCTCGACTTCTACCCAATTGGTGAAGTACTCGATGGCTACTACCCGGTACTTCATCTAACGAACTGCTAGAGGAAACAGACCCAGGATGTCAATCCCCCATGTGTGAAAAGGTCATGGACTGTGGATTGATCGCAACTCCTCCGAGGGTGCATGATGTCAATCATTGTGTTGTTGGCACTGCTTGCACCTCTATGCGTACCTCGTGCAGTCCTTCCTCATGGTTGGCCAGTAATATCCTGCTCGAACAGCCTTCGATGAATGAGCTCGTCCACCGATGTGACTCTCATAGATACCTTCATGGAGTTCAACCATGATACCTGTGCACTGCTCACCACTCACACAGGACATGATGAGGTGAGTGTAGCCATGTCTGAATAACTTCCCATCAACCAGGGTACACCTTCCCGTGTTCTTCTTAACGATCCTTGCCTCCCTTGGCTCTTGTGGGAGTAGACCATCAGCCAGGTAGCGCCTGTAGGGTGTCATCCAAGTTTCACCTTCGTCGACCAGGCAAACATGAAACGGTTATCCCACTGACAAGTCGTATGCACTTATCTTGGGTACCCTTAACGTTTCTTGGGTCAACGACCGGTGACCTCTCCTTCCTCCTTCAAGAACGCTTACCTGTTGGACCTCTTTTGCACGGCCTATGGTAGTCTTGGGTGCCTTTAAGGTTTCCTGGATAACTGTCCTCTGTTGCCCCCCCCTGCCTGAGTTTGCGAGCTTAGCCAGCAAGTCAGCTCGGGCATTCTGATCTTTGGGGACGTGTACCAACTCAAATGAAGCGAAAGCCTCTTTCAAGAGCATGACGTACTTTAGATAAGCGACCATCTAAGGATCCTTGACCTGTAACTTGCCCAGTTACCAACAACGAATCGCTCTTTACTAATAAACTTTGAGGGCCCATCTACTTGGCTAGCAACATTCCCGCAACCAAGGCCTTATATTCAGCTTGGTTGTTGCTAGCCTTGAAAGCGAATCGCAGGGCCCCCTCGATCAGTAACCCAATCGGTCCCTCTAAGATTACACCAACATCGCTGCCTAGTTGGTTAGAGGACTCGTCTACAAAGGGGACCCACTGGAAACCTCCACTATCTTGGTGCGTGGCTGCCGAGGAGAGCTCTACCACAAAGTCAACATAAACTTGACCCTTTATGATAGATATCAAGTTATAGAGGATTTTACTAATGGAGGAAGAGGCCATCCATCCAAACATTTAAAGTTCTTCCTTCTAGTCTTCTCAAAAATCAAAGAAGAACTAAGTAAAGAGAGGATCAAGCCCAAAGCCAACAAAAAGACTACAAGCATTCAAGAATGGGCTCCAATTAATATCTTTCTTTATAATTTCTGTTGTATAAATTAGTAGAACATATATGAGTAGTGTTTAGGAAGGTGCTAAGAGGGAAACCAAAAAGACACCTCTTTTGTAAGTACCTTAGGCGTTAGTTTTTTAGAAAGAGCTAGAAGAAGTGGCTTTTCCTTCTCTTGCTCATTTAAGCGCCAATTTAGGAATAGGCTAGAAGGTGACTCTTCAAATGTTCCTTCCCTTGTACTCTTGGCCGGTCTTATGACTCTATATAAAAGCATGAAAGGAACCTTCAATAAGAGATTTGATATTTTGAGTAAAGAACCTCTCCTAAAATTGGTGAGTGATTGAGAGACTTGTGTCTTCTCCTTTTCTAGTTTCATCTTGAGTGCATTCTTGGAACCTCAAGTGGCGGCATCTACACTCATCTTGGAGCCTTACATCCTTCAAGTGGCGTGTTCATCTCCAAGAACTCCAACCACATAAGTTCCCTAATTCTTTTCATCTTCTTCATCCATTTCCATTCTAAAACAAACTCTAAAACATGTCTTTGATGTTTCTAGTCATTTTAATCGGTTCATTTGTATCTTAGCTTGCTTTTGTTCGGTTCATTTGCTTTCTAGTTTGTTTTAATCGGTTCATTTTCTCCCTAGCTTACTTTAATCGGTTCATTTGCATCTTAGCTTGTTTTTGTTCGGTTCATTTGCTTCCTAGCTTGTTTTAATCGGTTCATTTGTCATAATATGGGTTTCTATATGAGTTTGGCTTGGTTACTTGTGATTGGGTGAGTTCTTGAATGTTAAGAACATTGATCCAATTCTTAGAAAGTGCCTAATCATATTCCAACTCAAGTTGAATCCATAACATGTCCATATAATATCTCTTTCATGTTATTGGAATCACATCATGTGGTATCATGAGTCTTAGGTTTGTTCTTGTGTGTGTTTGAGTTGTTTTGGCATTTTTAATTCAAGAATTTTACATTCTTGGTTTTACCTTTCTGTTTTAGGTTTATTTTTGGGTATTTCTTGCTGTTTTCTTGTTCTTATTACATTTTGTTTGTGTCATTTTGATTTTTGAATCTCTATAACTTTTGTCAAAGTCATGTTTCTAAAAAAATGTTATGAATTCTACGTAGTCCTTTTGTTGATAATTTTGGTTTCTTGATTTTGTTTTGAGTGCAGTTTTATGTGTTTGTTTTCTTGATCCTTTGGTGCTTTATCTTTTTAGTTTTGAATTCATACTTGTGTAATAGACCTATACAAGTTCTTAAACATCATTTCTATTATGTCTTTTGAAGTTCTTAATTCTGTTTTTCATTCCAGTTAGGTTTCCTCTGTTTTCTTGAAAACGTGCAGACTGTTTTGATTTATTGCAATTTCTTTGCTTACTGGAAATTTCTGAAATTCTGGATTTGATTTCTTCAAAGTGTTATAAAAACGTAGAAAAAAGAAGTACATCAAAATTCTAAGTACAAAAAAAATGATAAATGAAATACGTCTAGTGTGTAATTTTGGCGAAAAAAATACAGTAATCTGGCAGTGCTTTTGCAAAATTTATCACAATTAATTGGCTTACTGTTTTTGTGTAATTCCAGTGCCATTGTTGAGATAAGATCTTGAACTTTCTGTGGTTTAAATTTCATAATCCAGTTTGCATTATACAGTTCCAGATAAATCTGTAAATTCACGCACAGTTTATAAAAAAAATTCCAATAGTTCTGTTTTTGTGTTCTTCATCTATTCTAATGCTTTTCTTTAGGTTTCTTTTGTGTGCCATCCTTTTAATTGAGTACCTTAATTTTCTTGATTGTCTTTTCTTCACTTTTCTTTGAGTTTGTCATATATCTTGTATTCTTTTTGCTATAGCCTTTCTTGTTTACACCTTTTTTTGCTTGTCTTTTATTGTTCTTTAAAGTTTTGTGGTGTATTGGCTTTGAGAAAGAGTGCTTTTGCTTTGACATATTTCATTTGAGAGTTACCTCAAGAGCAGATTGGTTGAGGGAAGTATTATTTCTTGAGTGACTTTTAATTTTCCGTACATCTCTATATTTGTTCTTTTTGCTAACCTTGTTTTTCTTAATATTGTTTGCTATTGTGTTTGTTGTTTTCTTTGTAAAATGGATACATATTCAAGTGTTGAATCTTCCAAGTCACATTCTACTCATAAGGCTTATGTTCTTAATGAGTTAAAAGAAGCAAAACAAACCCTTGCTCTCAAAGATGAAGCTATGAAAAGATTGGAAGAAAGACTAGCAAAAGTTGAATTGAAGCAAGAAAGATCTTCACATTCCATTCATGACAAACATCATTCTTCTCGGCATTCTTCCAAAGATTCTTCCAATGCTCACGACCATGGAGAGGATTATAGAAGAAGGAGGCATCATCATCATTCCCATGGAGAAAGCCACCACCGTGAACAAAGACATCATCAAGAAGCATTGCCTTATTTTCAAACTGTAAAAGTCCCTAGCTTTAGTGGTGATAGTGATCCTAATGTGTATTTAGATTGGGAGGCTAAATGTGAACAAATTTTTAAAGCTTATGAGTCCATGAAGACCAAAAGGTGAAAATAGCCTCTTTAGAGTTCATAGATTATGCCATGAATTGGTGGCATAGTATTGTAATGGACATTGGCTATAACAAGAGACCTCCTGTGGTCTCTTGGAACGATTTGAAAGAGTGTATGCGCCTTAGATTCGTGCCACCACACTTTAGGAAAGACCTAATGTTGAAGCTCCAACGGTTTCAACAAGGCACGCTAAGTGTGGATACTTATTTTAAGGAATTAGCAACGCTTTTACTTAGAGTAAACATGAAAGAGAGTGAGGAAGCTATGATAGCTAGGTTTGTGAGTGGTCTAAGAAGGGACATTCAAGATGTTGTTAAACTTTAAGAGTATTCATCTTTGGGATCTTTGGTTCACCTTGCAATGAAGGTTGAGTCCCAACTTGCAAAGAAAAATGCTTTTAAAAACTTTCCCAATGATGGCTACTACAACAATTCTTGGAAAAATAAAAAACTTTTTCAAACCTTCCTTCTAAAGATTCTTCTTTCAACCCTAAAGAGTCTAAACCTTCTACTTCTACTCATATATCACCAATCAAATTGTCTAGTAAGAAATGTTTTAAATGTTTGGGATATGGTCACATAGCTTCTAATTGTCCTTCTAAAAGGAATATGTTTGTGCATAATGGAGTAGTAGTTAGTGAGCATGATTCCAATTCATCTAGGCATTCTTCACCTTCTAAGCCATCAAGTGAGATTGAGAGCGAAAGTCCTTGTGAAGGTGACTTGTTGATGATAAGGCGAATGTTGGGAACAATTCCAAAATCTTTGGATGATACCCAAAGAGAAAATATTTTTCACACCCGTTGTCTTATCAACAACAAGTTCTGTTCCTTGATTATTGATGGGGGGTAGTTGCACTAATGTGGCTAGTACAAGAGTTGTGGAGAAGTTAGCCTTACCCACTATCTCTCATACCAAGCCTTATAAATTGCAATGGTTAAGTACCGAAGGTGAAATCATGGTTAACAAACAAGTCCTCATTAACTTTGCAATAGGAAAGTATAAAGATGAGGTTTTATGTGATGTTGTGCCCATGGAAGCAACTCATCTTCTTTTAGGAAGGATTTGGCAATATGATAGACATGTTTTACATGATGACCTATCCAATACAATGTCTTTTTCCTTCAAAGGGCGCAAGGTTATCTTAAAACCCCTCTCTCCCAAGGAGGTTCATGAGGACAAAATAAAAATGAAAACTAAAAGAGAAAATGAGAAAGAAAAAGAAGTAAGTACTAAACCGAGTCACACCACTTTATCCACTAAATCAATTATGTTGACTCGTGCTATGCCTCAAGTTGAACCTCAAAGGTATTCTTCTTCTTTATCTTTTTCATTACCCAAGGTTCCTATTTCAACACCAACTTGGTTAAAGAATGTTAGGGATGATTTTTTCATACCTCCTAATGGTTTTCAAAAAAATATCATCATTCCCAAACAATTTTTTCCAACTTGGTCTGTCTATAGGACCTCCTTTTCTGAACTCCCACTGCTTACACATTCTAAGTCATGTTTGCCTTTCTCTTATTCCACTGTTAATCTTGATAGTAAACTGACTTTGTTATATGCATGTGTACCGTCCTGGTAGTCGGAAGTGATGACGTGGCATCAAGCTACAGTATAGGCGTGTTGACGAGATGCCAGGTTGGCAGAAGGGAAGGAAGTCGGGGGGCTCGTGAAATCGCCAGTTATTAAGTTGGCGTGCTCCGATCTCCAGCATACCAGAACCGGCGGTCACCGGGTTAAAGATGAAGTCGCCAGATGTAAACTCAGGCGACCAAGTGATTAGAGATCGCCGGGGCAAGCACATCGCCGAAGATGAAGGTAGTGCAAATTGTGAAGGCGGCCGGCGAGACCACAGGGAAGGTGTACGAAGGCACCCTAACTCGCCAATTCCAGTAGAGATCGCGCTCCAAGTTAGCTATGCACTGAGCAGTATCATGCATAAGTAACTTAGCCAAAGGAGAGTCAGAAGCAGCGCCCAAGTCAAGGAGGCTCCAGATGATGGCACGTGTACGACTGGATGCGAGCCACGTGTCCAGATGTGTAAGTGCCAGGAGAGAGAAAGTGACCAGGTATATAAGGGTTTCCCAACGAACTTCTGAGGTACGCATGTTCAGATTGTATTCTTTATGCTTGCGAGTTCTTGAGCATACTGTGAGAGAGAACATTGCACGGTTCCTTGAGAGTTCTTGAGTGTTGCTCTTGAAGTATTTGGTGGTTCAGTCACTGACTTGGGCGTTGGAGTGCTATCGGCCGCAGCGGCGCTGCTCTGTTTTTTTGCAGGTTCTTGAGGTGGATCGTGACGAAGGACGGAGGTTGACGCGGTGCACACGTCGATCCAAGTTTGACGAGGCAAGTTCCAACGTTCTGGTCAACAGGCAGGATCATCAGGCGCCCACCGTGGGGCCGTGAAAAACCTGTTCCCATCCACAGCGTGAGTTCTTGGAGGTTTTCGTAGTTTTCTGTGTGGTTGTGTGCTGGTGCAACCGCTGTTCGCTGTTCATCTAGGTTTTGTTCGGTGATTTCGCGTTTTCCACCGTTCGTTTGGGTTTTTGTTCGGTGAAGTGAAGTTTTCTGCTGCTTACGCGAGATTTGTTCGGCGAGATTTGAGTTCTTTGGCTCGTTTGGTTTGTCGTGGGAGAAGCGGTGGTTTCTGGTGGAGTTGCAGGTTTCTGTGGAGGTTCGCTGTGTTCTTGAGTTTTCTTGCGGAGTTTCGCGCAGTTTTGATCGATTGATCGCTGAATCGATCGTCGCTGAAGGAAGTGTTGTTCATTACTCTCTGTGATTTGCTGAGTTTTCATGAGAAAAATGAGAAGCAACCGTTCAAGTCCAGTTGCGCCTGTTGCTGCTGAAGGCGCCGACGCCATGACCATGGCGCAGATGGTAGAGATTCTGCGTTTGTTGCAGGCAACTGTGGAAGCCTCGCGCATAGAACAGGCGAGAATGCATGAGGACCTGGTCGCCTCTCGGGCCAGGAATGATGACCTTAGCAAAGTGACTGAGGAGCTGCATCAAGCTCTTTAGGAGCAGCAAGGGCGTCCTATTGCTGAAGAGGTCGCGCCATCAACGCCGCCTCGTGTTTTTCCCATGCCCTTCGCTCAGGCGATCACTAACACGCCTATTCCTGCGAGTGTGGTACCTGTTAAGGCTGTTTTTACCGGCGTGGAGGATTCTGAGGCTCATCTCACCACGTTCCATACGCAGATGATGCTGTCAGGAGGATCAGACGTCGTGTACTGCAAGATGTTCGTGAGCACACTCCAGGGAACGGCGCTGGAATGGTTTGTGAGCTTGCCTACAGGTCACATAACCAACTTCCAACAGTTCTCGAAGATTTTCGTCGAGCAGTACATCGTGAATAAGGCACCGCCCAGGGTGTCTTACGATTTGTTTGATATAAGGCAATATCAGGGAGAGTCCCTCAGGGACTACTTGAATCGCTTTGGGGCGCAGATGGTCAGATCGCCGGCCAAAGATGAGGAAATGCTGGTCTACGCATTTAAGAAGGGCGTGCTGCCGGGACCATTCTGCGAGGCATTGATCAGAGCCCACATCGCCGACGAGAGTGAAGTCGCCGAGAAGAGAAGGAGCGTGGCTCCCGCTAGGCCGCGCGCCCAGACCAGGATCCAGCCACAGAGGGTTCTGGAGACAGCGGTGGCCAGGAGGGATCAGAGGACTCGCCATCCTTATGATCCAAGGAAGAACAAGGGCAGGGGCCAAGGTCGCCCGCAACCAGCACGCCGGGAGTACAATCGCCCGCCTAAGCACAAGTTTGTCATGGGATTGGCGGACCTGATCGCCATTCCCAACATATCAGCTAGGTTGAAAGCGCCCGAGAAGGTGGGCGACAAGGTGCTGGGACCAAAGCCAGACGCCTGGTGTGAGTTTCACCAGGGCTTTGGCCACACCGTGGATTCGTGCTTGGCTTTATGATACCAGCTCGACGATCTGGTTAAGAGCGGGTTCCTAAATGACTATTTGCTGGATAGAAGGACGAGGGGCACGTCGAGCTCTCAACCAGCAGGTGGAGAGACTCAGCAGCACGAGATGCCTACGCACGGGGAAATCCATACCATTGCAGGGGGTTTCTCGGGTGGTGGATGCACCGCATCACAGAGAAAGAGGTACGCGATGTCTGTGATGACGGTGGATATGTTTCAAGACCACTCGCCAGATGTGGACATTACGTTCACCAAGCAAGATCTTCGGGATGTTGTGCCTCATGACAACGATCCCATAGTAATCTCGTTGATCACAACAAGAAGAAAGGTCCACAGGGTTCTGGTGGACCAAGGAAGCTCAGCAGACGTGATGTTCTGGCCGACTTTCACGCAGCTGGAGCTACCCCTTGACCAGCTGAGGCCCTATGGAGGGTGTTTGTATGGTTTCGCTGGTGACCAGGTGGAGGTCAGGGGGTACATTGAGTTGAGGACTACGTTTACAGATGAGGCGGGTTCGAGAACAGAGAAAATCAAATACCTTGTCGTGAACGCTCCTTCAGCCTACAACATTCTGTTGGGAAGGCCCACGCTCAACAGAATAGGCGCATACCATCAACCCGGCACATGAAGGTGAAGTTGCCGTCTATGGAGGGGGTGGTGATCACCATCAAATCCGACCAGAAAGAAGCGAAGAAGTGCTATGAGAATAGCCTGAAAAACAAAAGGTCTGTGAGTTACGTGACAACCACCCCGCCTCCTGGTGTGAAGCCCAGATCGACGGTAACAGAAGAGATCGCCGGAAGAAACGTGGAGATGGTGGATGCTGAGCTGGGGGAGGGGAACGCCGGTCTGGAGGAAGAAGAGGCGAGGAATCGCCCTGAGGAAGCGAGGGAGCTGGGAATCGCCAGGGCGGTGATCGCCAGAGAAACCAGGCCAAAACCCGTCAAGCAGTGGCTCGAGAGAGAGATCGGGGGAAAGATCTTCAAGCTGGGAAGATCCCTGGAGGTCGAGCTCCAGGACCAGATCGCCAAGGTGATAGAACGGCATCTGGATGCATTTGCATGGTCCGCTTCGGACATGCCCGGGATCGATCCCGACTTCTTGTGCCATCATTTAGCGATGGACAGCTTGGTGAGACCAGTGCGACAAAGGAGAAGAAAGTTCAACGAGGAGAGGAGGCAGGCGATTAGGGACGAAACACAGAAACTCCTCGCTGCAGGCCACATCAGGGAAGTCCAGTACCTTGAATGGCTGGCAAATGTCGTGCTGGTGAAGAAGAGTAATGGGAAATGGCGCATGTGCGTCGATTTCACTGATCTGAATAAGGCCTGCCCAAAGGATTCATATCCTTTACCAAGCATAGACGCCCTGGTGGATAGTGCTGCAGGGTGTAAGTTGTTGAGCTTCCTGGATGCCTTCTCGGGGTATAACCAGATCAAGATGCATCCCATGGATGAAGAGAAGACTGCCTTCATGACCGAGAGATCGTGCTACTGCTACAAGGTGATGCCGTTTGGGCTGAAGAACGCGAAGGCCACGTACCAGAGGTTGATGGATCGGGTACTTGCACCGATGCTGGGAAGGAATGTGCAAGCGTACGTAGATGACATGGTCGTGACCTCGCCAGAAAAAAGCAAGCACGTTGCAGACTTGGAGGAATTGTTCACGACGATCGCCAAGTTCAAGTTGAAGCTGAATCCAGAAAAATGCATCTTCGGCGTGGAGGCTGGAAAGTTTTTGGGTTTCCTCTTAACTGAAAGAGGAATAGAAGCCAACCCGGATAAGTGTGCCGCCATCTTGGCGATGAGGAGCCCGGCCACGGTGAAGGAAGTTCAACAGCTCACAGGTCGGATGGCCGCCCTGTCTCGCTTCGTGTCAGCTAGCGGAGAGAAGGGCCATCCCTATTTCCAGTGTTTAAGACGCAATAATAAGTTTGCCTGGACGAAGGAGTGTGAGGAAGCCTTCGTCAAGCTCAAGGAGTATCTGGCGAGCCCGCCGGCTTTGTGCAAACCGCTGGTGGGAACCCCTCTCAGGTTGTATTTTGCTGTAACTGAGAGGGCGGTGAGTGCGGTGCTCGCTCAGGACCAAGGTCAGGCTCAGAAGCCTATTTATTTTGTTAGTAAGGTGCTGCAGGGCCCCGAAACGAGATATCAGGCCCTGGAAAAGGCTGCACTGGCTGTGGTATTTTCGGCGAGGAGGTTGCGCCACTATTTCCATAGCTTCACAATTCTGGTGATGACCGATCTCCCCATCCAGAAGGTTTTGAAGAAGCCCGACGTTGCGGGAAGGATGGTGAAGTGGGCAGTGGAGCTGTCGGAGTTTGACATTAAGTATGAGCCCCGAGGCCCGATTAAGGGGCAAATCTTCGCAGATTTCGTGGTCGAGCTCTCATCTGAGGCGACACGAGTTGAAGGGGACGATTTCCGTTGGGTGCTCTCGGTGGATGGATCGTCGAACCAACAGGGTAGCGGTGCTGGAGTCATCTTGGAAGGACCCAACGGTGTGCTGATCGAACAATCTTTGAGGTTTGCTTTCAAAGCCAGCAACAATCAAGCAAAATATGAGGCGCTGATCGCCGGGATTTTGCTGGCCAAAGAGATGGGAGTCAGGGTGTTGATGGCTAAGAGTGACTCGCTGCTAGTCACGGGGCAAGTAACAGGCGAGTTCCAGGCTAAAGATCCACAAATGGCGGCTTACCTGGAGTATGTGCAGGAATTGAAGAGTTCCTTTACCTCCTTTGAAGTGGTGCATGTGCCCAGAGAGCAGAATGCCCGAGCTGACTTGCTAGCTAAGCTCGCCAGTTCAGGCAAGGGGGGTAGGCAGAGGACGGTGATTCAAGAAACTCTGAAGACGCCGAGAGCATTTGTAGCAGATCACCTGGTTCTTCAGATAAGCAGGTCGACGGAAAAAGCGGCAAGAAGTCACAGGTCTTTGACGCAAGAAACATTGAGATCGCCGAGAATTAGAGCATGTCGAGGAGAGAAGGTGAACATGACGCAGGTCTGCGCTACCCATGAGCCAGACACCTGGATAACACAGTACAAGCGGTGCCTGGCAGATGGCCTTCTCCCGCTGGATCCGACAGAGGCTAGGAAGATAAAGAAAAATTCTAGCAAGTACACAATGATTGATGGCGAGTTGTACAGGTTTGGGTTCACTCACCCACTCCTGGAATGTGTGCATGGCGAGAAATGCACGAGGATTATGGCAGAGCTCCACGAAGGGATATGCGGAAGCCACGTCGGGGGTCGAGCTCTGGCCGCAAGGACTCTCCGTGCAGGGTACTACTGGCCAACGATGAGAGAAGATTGCAAGAGGTATGCACATTGTTGCAAACAATGCCAACAGCACGCCGATTGGCACAAGGCGCCTCCCGAGGAGTTGAAGTCGATTTACAGCCCTTGGCCGTTTCATACTTGGGGAATCGACATCCTGGGACCATTCCCGCTGGCGATCAGGCAGATGAAGTACTTGGTGGTGGCGATTGAGTATTTCACCAAGTGGATCGAAGCAGAACCAGTGGCCCAGATCACCGCACACAAGATCGAAGGCTTCGTATGGAAGAACATTGTGTGCCGGTTTGGTGTGCCCAAGCGCCTGGTGTCGGACAACGGGACTCAGTTTGCAAGTCACCTGTTGAAGAAGCTGTGCGAAGGGGTGGGAATTCAACAAGTGTTTGCATCCGTCGAGCACCCTCAGACAAATGGCCAAGTAGAGTCAGCTAATCGGGTGTTGCTAAGAGGTTTGAAGAGAAGGCTAGAGAAAGCCAAAGGAAGCTGGGCGGAGGAGGTACCCCGCATAGTCTGGGCGTACCACACCACCGAACAGTCAGGAACCCATGAGACCCCGTTCAGCTTGGTCTATGGGTGTGATGCAATGATTCCAGTGGAGATCTAGGAGAGCTCGCCGAGATTCCAGAACTTCGTAGAGGAAGACTCGAATGAGGAGAGAAGGTTGAACCTGGATCTACTGGATGAGGTCAGGGAAGAGGCGAGATTGAAAGCTGAGGCGGTGAAGAGAAGGATTGAACGAAGATATAACTCGAAGGTGATGCCGAGACAGTTTAGAGAAGGCGACCTGGTGATGAGGAAAGCCCACCAGTACGAGATGGAGAATAAACTGTCGCCCAAGTGGACGGGACCGTTCAGAATAACCGAGGCGCTCGGGAACGGCGCCTACCGCTTAGAGACATTGGAAGGAGGGGCGATTCCTCGCACTTGTAACGCCACGCACCTCAAATTACAGTTAAGAACTTTGTAAGTAAAGACAAACACGAAGTTATATTACAATGTCTCTGATAAAACAGTTTGAAGGGGGCACTCTTTTTTCCCTAAGGAGGGTTTTTAACGAGGCCAGCCAATAAAGAGGAGTTTTCGAAGTTTAAGTTGTTTTAGATTGCATGCTTGTTGTTTTCCGAAAGTTTTGAAGAAAGACCTTGTCACTTATATGTGATTTAAGGCAAGTTAAAGTTATGTTGCATGCTTTCTAAAAAGTTTCTAAGTCCTCATCGTCTTTCGACGATCGGAGGCATCAGTTAAAGTTAAAGTCCTCATCGTCTTTCGGCGATCGGAGGCACCAGTTAAAGTTAAAGTCCTCATCGTCTTTCGGCGATCGGAGGTACCAATTAAAAGACCTCAACGCCCTCGCGCGTTCTGAGGCGAGATAAAGACCTCCTCGCCGTCAAGCGAGTGCAGGCGAGGAAGAGTGAAAAGTCCTCAGTGTTTCTGGGGGCGAGAAGATGTAACCCCTGGGGCAATGTAGAGGCACCAGTGAAAAGTCCTCAATGCTTCTGGGGGCGAGAAAATGTAACCCCTTGGGCAATGTAGAGGCACCAGCGAAAGTCCTCAGTGTTTCTGGGGGGAGGAGATGTAACCCCTGGGGCAATGTGGAGGCACGATTTAAAGACCTTCTCGCCTATGAGCGAGTTCAGGCGAGTTAAAAGACCTTCTCGCCTATGAGCGAGTTCAGGCGAGTTAAAGACCTTCTCGCCGATGAGCGAGTTCAGGCAAGATAAAGTCCTTCTCGTCTCGAACGAGTTCAGGTATGGTGTAAAGGGTGGAAGAAGTTTGGAGGGTGGCTAAGGTAGGTTCGAAGAGAGCGCCTAGCCACCCGGTCTCTTGTTCTGAAGCTCAAGGAGGTAGAGAAGGATCTGAAAGGCGCCTCTACCCCCAGATAAAGGAACAATGGCCAAGGTATGTGTTCCGTCCGGTTGACCGGGACGTCTTCGTGCACGACCTCAATCGTCAGCTGGGGTCTCCTTCCCGCTGGTTGCCCGCGGATTCCTGCAAAAAAGAGGACAAAGAGGCGCCCTAGCGGCCGTGTGCACTCCGACGCTCAAGTCAGCCAGCAAGAAACACCAAAAAACTGTCCACCCGCGTATCTGAGCACCGCGTGTGGCACTTTGAAGGTGGTAAAAAAACTGTGTATAGGTGTGTGTGTTGTCTCCTTCAGGCAAAAATATTCTCCAGTCACTTGTACGTAACCTTAAAGCACGGGCAAGCAACCAGAGAGTTTCTCCTAAATTTGCCAAAGGTTCCAACCCTTTTTCCGACATTCCCAGCGCTATTTAAACTGCCCCAGCATTTAAAGCGCCTTAAAGCGCTTTTAATCTCAAACGTAACGCACTCATTAAAGCGCTTAATTACGAAACGTAGCGCATTTAAGACGTTGAAACGCTCGGGAGCCATAATAGTACCTGAATGCTCGAAAGGGAAACTGTATTGAATATCTTTAATTACCGGGCACCTGACTAGAGGGTGTTTCTATTCCGGCATGGCTGTCGTACACGTGGAGGGCCTCACGACGCCATGACCCCATCTGGGGGCGTTTCTGCCCATCTGGGGACGTCTCTACGTGTGAGTCCTCCTGCTTGGGAGTGCTACTGCGCTAGGGGTGACTTTTTGGGTGCGAACTCATGCCCCCAAGTATCTAGCCACTTACTTTGATAGCGTATCTGCCTTTCTCTCGTACCCTGCACCCGCTTACCCTGGGCGTGACCTTCCTCTTGGGTCGTATCTGTCCCGAAAGCGTCTCTGGGGTGGCAGGGGTACTTCACGAGTCAGGCTGCCCTACCCTGATGTCATCACTATGGCCTTGAAGCCACCTCTTTTTTCTCTTTATCACTTTCCCGAGATATCGGGTCATGAGGCTTTCCCACGGCGTCGCTCCCTCCATGGTCTTTCCTACCCAGGGGTATCGGGGAACCACACCGTGAGTGCCTTACTTTTACACTGTTTGATCTGGCTACGCCCTGGTTGGGCGACGCCTCCACCCAGGCGACGCCTCCACCCAGGCGACGCCTTGCCTTGGCGACGCCTTGTCCTGTCTGGGCGACGCTTCCTCTTGGCGTCTCTACACCTGGGCGTCACCTTGAGTTGACTTTGACTTTCCAGTCGTTGACTTTGACCTTGACTTAGTCAACGCCCTGATACGGGACGGTACACAAGCCCCCCAGTCTTAAGCCGAAGACTTGTCTTCAGCGCAAAGACTAAAGCCTTGCCCCCACCATCCATGTGCCTTCCTGATGACGTGTCATTCTCTGCTGACTCAGCAATTTTTCGAATTACTGACGCGACATTTTCTGAACCACAGGGGTATTCTTAATGACCGATTGGACATTCCCTGAAATGGGGATGATAACACCTTTTGGGCTACCCTTGATCGCGCGCCACGTGGCCCATCGCGTGGTCCTCCTTTAGAGACCTTTGCGTTTCCCCTGGGCAATCGACCCTTTGACGCGTGGCCCAATCCTACGGCCCTTAGTTAGCGCCTCTTGAGTTGCGAAATGTAACGTTTAAGTTACTCCAAACCCCGCTCTCACCCTACTGTTACATTCACTCACTCTGCTACTTCGCTCTATTCATCGCCTCCAAAACCCTTTTTCTCTGCAATTGCGATTCTCCCCTTCCTGCGCTCTCCTACTGCCTCCATTTCAACAACAAAGGTATGGTTCCGAGCACTCACAACTCTTCACTTTCGTCGCATTATAGGAAACGGCCTGGGACTGTTGTTATTCTCGTATTTCTCTGGATATTGTTTGTATGCTTCGTTGTTCCTCTCGTTTCCCTTCGTTCTCTTGTGGGTAGGGCGCTCCTAGGGCTCTTCCATTTCTCCCTTTTCTTCTCCCAAACCCCTTTTTCTCTGAACCCTTTCTTTCTCTTTTGATCTTCAGTATTGGCATTGATGGCGAAAACTAAAACCACCGCGCCTCCCCCGCTCCCCAAGTCTTATTATAAGGGCGAATATGACTGGGCCCCCGACGAACTTCTGGACGAATGTTCCCTCCTGAACTCTGTTGAGGACGTGGAGGCTCATAGGGGGGACCCTGCCCTCTATAACTTCAATGCGTTCCACAAAAATCACGACTCCCAAGTCCTGGTAAGCCGGGTGCGACCTGGGATGCCCGTTTGTGCGGACTCACGGGATACTGGGGGATGCGCTTTCTTCTTCCTCTATCAGATGGTGCTCAAGAGGGTGGGCCTGCGTCTACCCCTCACTCCCTTCGAAAAAGAGCTACTGACAGAGATAAACACTGCTCCCGCCCAACTCCATCCCAACAGTTGGGCTTTCGTGAGGGGGTTCCAAATTCTCTGCGGCTATCTAGGCGTTCCTTCCTCTATGGACGTTTTTCTTCACTTCTTCGAGGTAAAGAAGCAAGGGAAGAGTCTCTGGATGAGCTTTTCTGGCATCGCCGGGCGCATCATCCTTACGCTCTTCCAGAATTCGTTCAAAGGATGGAAGGGGAAATTCTTCAAGGTACGCGCGACCAAGCGCGATCCTTCCATCCTAGAGGGCTTTCCCCTGTACTGGACAGACAAACCCATAACCATGAAGCCCTTGGCTCTGGACGAGCTCGCTCCGCCTGACCGGGATGTATGCAAAGCCTTGACGGGACTGGGAATAGTCTTCGACACCGCCAAACTCATCGCGAACGAATTCAATGCCCATGGGCTTTCTACCTACTTCGGTATCTGCTCTTGGTGATTTATGATGCATTAGTTGTTGTGGTTATCTGCATGTATTTGGCCATAGAATCTTCCTTCTGATTCATCTGAATTAAACTTATGCTACCATTTTTCGCTGTACAATGTTACTTGCATTTTCACGCCTCTTCATGTATTGTGAATTCACATAACTGTTCTAGTGCTAACCTTGTTGTTTGGCCTGTCTTGATATAGGATCGGTGATGGGCGTTTCCAAAAGAATAATGTTGGCGAAAGCACTGAAGGAGGCTCGTGCCGCCAAGGCAGGCGTCTCCTCCAGCCCTGTTGCCAATCCGGTTCTCCCACCTCCAGTCATCGCTGAAGCTGCTTCTAGCCCATCTCCGACGTCTCCACCTGGCTCCAACGTGCTTCCAACTCCCAACTCTCCTCCGCCTATCGCCGCTGTTCCCCTAGCTGCGGCCTCGTCACCGGCTTCAACCCCCCTTGACAAAGGGAAAAGGGTTTTGGAGATTCTGTCAGATGACGAGGATTCGGAAGGGGTGGCACCCTTCAGAAGGAGAAAATCCGCGCGGGTTCCTCTTCTGGTAGAGACGTCGCCGCAGGGAGGGAACCCCTTTATGGACAACCCTCCAAGCGCAACCTCACTCCCTCCTAGGATACTCCAAGAGGAAAGGGGCGAAGGCGCCGAATCTGCGCCGCCTCCGCCGCCGCCAGAAACCACTGCTTCCCCGGCTCCCGACGCTGCTGCCCCCGACTTCATCGCCATCCCTCCTCCAATCATGCATCTGATGAGGGGTTTCAGTGGCGGGACTATGCCAGAAGGTACCGACAGGAGGGAAGGCATGCCTTTCTACTTGGGGGCCTTCTTGGCGGTGGCCCTTGAATGGCGCTCCCAGGCCAGAAACGCGGTCCTGCAAGCTCATACCCTCCAAGCCTTGGAAACAAAAGCATCTACTCTGGAAGAGGAAATGAGGACCCTGGGACGCCAGAACGAAGCCTATAAAACTTCTCTGAGACAAATACAAGAGTCCAAAGCGGAAACAGAGAGGCGACTGGCGGAGGCATTGGAGCTCCAGGCAGGCTTCTACACTCGGGAAGTTGCTCTTCAAGTGCAGGTAACGGGTCTTCAGGAAGTGGTCAAAGCGGATGCAGAAACTCAAAAGGACCTGAAGGACCGTTGCTGCGAACAGGCTGCCAAGGTGGAGCGGATGGAGGAGGAAATGGCCACCCAGGCCAAAGCTGTGGACCTTCTCCGAGTTGACTACGACAAACTACGGGTCAAGGTTAGCCGGCTTCGCGTGGAGAAAGAGGCTCTGGAGAAGCAGGTGACCTCTGGAGACGCCGCCATTGAGGAACTGGAGAAGGAGAAAAAGTCCCTTATCCAGGAGATGGCGGGTACCTTCGAGGAGGGGTTCCAAGAGGCCCTGACCCAGGCGTCCTGCGAGAATCCTGGCGTCAACCTTTCGAACTGCGACCCCACACACCACGTCGTCGACGGGAAGGTCGTGCCCATGGACTTGAACGACTGAACCACTGCCTCTCATCCGCCACCTTCCTCTTCAAGCTTAACTCTTCATTCTTTACCTTCGTTTTTTTTTTTTTTATTTTATCTGCCGAAACTTGTAATTCTTTGAACTATCCGTACTCTTGTTACTGATTTGGGATGTCCGTATGGCTGCATTTATTTCTTTGCCACATACGATTCTGCCTATGCGATCTCATTCTCATCTTTTCCCTTCACGCGCTTCACTTACTTTATCTGGGTTCTGCCCGTTTCTTTCACTTCGTTGGGCGGTTTGGTATGATCGGGTAAGGTCGCCCGCCAACCCTCACGCCCATGGAGAGGCTCACTAAGTGGTGCCGTATCGTCCACGGGACGTCTCTGATACCGAAAGGCCCTTTCTTTGATCTTTAACGCTCGGCGCCCACGCCTAAGGAGAGGCCTGCTAAAGCAGCACCGTATCGTCCCCGGGTGTCTAAAACGCTGAGTGCTGTGGGGGTCTGTTCCCTCCATGGTCTTTCCTTCCCATAGGTATCGGGGAACACCCTGCCAGCGATTCGCTGGCGTTTGGCGATCTCATCTCCCTCCACAGTCTTTCCTACCTGTGGGTATCGGGGAGGTAACGCCTGTGACTAACTTTGCCTTTCTTTGATTTCTTCTCCCTCCACAGTCTTTCCTACCTGTGGGTATCGGGGAGGTGACGCCAGTCGGTATTTGGGTTGGCGACGCCCGCGACATCTCGCGCTGTCGTCGCCCTTTACGTCCTTCCTGGCAACGCCTCGGGCGTTACCTTTACTTCGACATTGACCTTAATTCTTGCCTTGGTCAACGCCTGATAATAGCGAAGAGCCCAAGGCTTTGCCTGTGCCATCCACGTGGCGCTCCTTGTATAGCTGATGGGACCT